>NW_024881261.1:15053373-15513373 GCF_018691265.1 Tyto alba
TGCCTGCATGTCTCCTAAGTTTATGGTTACTTCCTGTTGACAAATATGTTCTTCTGCAATCTATTTCATCTATTTTCAAAAAGACAGATAACATTTTTTAACATTAGCCAGGTTTTTTGCAAGACAAATTATGGCCTTTATATAACACAGAATTGGAACTTCAAATAACTTGTAGTCCATTCTCAAACTGTACTGGACTTAATGTTTGGCAAAGTCACTGTTTTCTAGTCTTTTCCATCAGCAGAATAAGAATAGAATTTACCATATCAGAAGTCAGAGTCATTAATGTTTATAGATAACATCTATTACTTTACGCTATGCAAAAGATTTGACATGTTTCTTCATGCTAGTTCAGTGTATTAATGTTTGTATATGTATCAAAACCAACCAGAATTCATACCTAAGCTAAGTAAAAGATCACAGATTTCAGAAATGGAAATCCCATGATTTAGTTATTTGCCTGTAATGAGGGAAAACCAATACAAAGTCATCTAATTTGTGAAAACTATAAATTGTTGATGATGACCATATTTTTAGGGCAAATCTTCAGAGAAATATCAGCAAAAAAGTGGCATCTTCCTTTTATATACCCCTGTCCTAGATGAAGTATATCTTTTTATAAAAATAAAAATCAAGATAACTATTTTCTTTCACTCTTCCACAATAACAAGGAGACTGAAAGCATAATTCACTCTAATAATTTTTTGTAAAGGAGGATTTCATTGTTAACTATGGTAAGTAAACACCAGATTTAAATTTTCCCTTGCAACTTGCCAATCTTGTCATGACTCAGCTTAAAAAAAAAAAAAAAAGTTTCCTTTGCACTTCAATAGCTTTCCTCTTTTAGTCTCCAGCAAAAAGATGGATGATAATTTAGAAAGATTCCTAGCCATGCACCATTACTGGCTGAAATCACGGTTACAAGTCAAAAAGCAGTTAGAGACTTAACATACAGGCAGAAATTACTTAGTGGTTGGTATTCCTTTGCTAAGTCAGAGCTTCAGTACTGCCTTTATAAAGCAAATCAACATCGAGAGGCAGAAATATGTGTTCAATGCTTCTGACATACTTAATTGTAACAGAGTATTGTAAGTAGAAAGTCATAAATACATTACCAACAGTCTCTGAGATAACCAGCAAAATGGTAGCAGTAAGCGGCATCAGGAATGATAATGTATGACCTCATCATTTCACCCAAAGTGCCAAGAACTCAGACCTCCACATGACTGAAGACTCTTTATAGAGCATACACATATAAAAATGTATTTTAAGATCCACATGACTGGAATCCCTGTCACCAAGTGCCATAGTGGTAACTCAAGTTCTACTGGTGGTATTTTTTTTTTTTTCATGTCATTCAGTATCTTTTTTTTCCTGTCTCCACACCTCACAACCCACTTCTATACCTTGAAATATTGACAAAAGTCACCAGCGGTCTCCCACAGCATGAGCTGCCTGGGAAGCTATGCAACAGCCTTCGGGATAGGGCAGCCAGCTCGGATCCTAATTTCTCAACTCAGGAGCACAAAGAAAGAGAACACTTGTACCGCATTTCACATCTCTCTTCTTCACATCTTGACGTCTCTGCTAACAGATTCTAACAACCAGGACACCAGAATTCATACTTCAGCATCTTCAACTTCTTTCCTGAAGGACTCCAGCTACTGATTCCTGATACGCTGCCAGGCTGGTCCCTGAAACAAGCCAGAGAGCGCTCAGGAAACATTCAGGAAAAGGTTGGAAGAAAGAGGCAGTTGCAGGCAGATCCCAGCACACAAGGTCAGCCCCTAACCGCAGGAATTTGCAAAGGCTATCCGTATCCCAACACACCTCAAAGGGATTTTAAGGATTTCCCAATTTTAGAATAACGAATCAACAAGGAGGAACTGTGAAGCTGCGAAAGCCCATGTGGCTGAACTGAACCATTTCAAGCTCTCTACAGACTGGGCACAGTCCAGTGAGTTTTAAGTACTAGATTTTACTCTAAACTGAAGTCCACATTTCTTCATCAGAAACCCGAGATTAGAGGTCAAATTTAGAAGTGAAGCTTTATACAAAAATCTTGACATGAATGCTAGAAGAAACAAGATAGAAAAAAAAAAAAAACAAACAACAAAAACCCTAACCAAAAAAACCCCAACACCCAAAACAACCAGCCACCTAACCATCATTCTTTAAAAGAGCAGCTGCCTGTAAGAACTTGAAAAGTACTTTGTCTGAAAGTGTTTCAGTTGCCATTCAAAACACTCTCACATTGCATTTCCAATTTCAAATTCTCTTTCCTTTCACAGTCTACGCCCTCCTATACTTTCTTCAAAGCATCTTGCAACTTAAAAGTAATAGGAAAGCACACCAAAAATACCTGACTTGACTAATGTATACATTTCTCTGCTAGGTGAGGTCGCCTTTCTCCATTACATCTTATGCAGCAAACTCATATTCCTCCGGGAAGATGCTACCTTTACTCCTAAAGCACGATGTATGCCTACAACCATATACAGATACTAACACAAGCCAAACAGGATTTTCTGCTATAAAGAAAACCTACTTTAGTCTTTATTCTCCACTTGAATCCGTAATTCTGAATAGAAAAGGCTCTGTTTTTAGTTTAAGCAACTAAACATAAATCCTGACAAAAGGCATTAGGAGTATAATAATGCCCATTATCACTTTGAAATAGATTTGAACTGGTAACCTAATGATGTGACAATCGATAGTTCTTTAACTATCTGTGATCACAGAGAATCGCATCAGCAAATACTTAAATCCCAGGAGACGATAAAAAAATTCCTGGGAAGAAAAAGTGTTAGATAAATGAAATCTTCAGAAATAAAAGATTCTAGATTTGTGCAGTTTTAACAAGCAAGAAAATACAAAGAACAGTCACCAGATTCCTGAGTTTCTGGAAGATCCTTATATAACAAGTACGCAACACTCAACTTTGTACCAACTTTGCAGTCAGTACTTGCAAAGCTCAGCATTCACTACTAAACTGGGGTAAACACAACAAGTCCAAAAAGCCTCCCTCAAGGCTTTAGAAATGCACTGAAAACCAAGACATGTTTTGCAATGAAATGCACAACTAATGCCACTTCGAGTCAATGTACTAAAAACTAAGATTTTTGTGATCTGTTCCACGGCATCATAGGAAATATGCAGAGCCTGGCATCATAACGTTGACCCTACCAGAACTATTCAGGCTCTTTGAAATCCATGAACCTTGCATCAATATCTTGGTGCTGTGCCTATAGAGGTAGATGCAAGTCCCAATGAGACAAGCACATGTTTCTCACCTGGTTTCAAAGAGGCATCAACTGAATGCAGCCATCAAGTTTCCTCTTGAAGTGAAGCATCCTCTAATATTTTATTAGGTTGTAAAAATTTCACAATGGTACATCTGCCAGCAAGGGAGATAGAGCCAAAAGCACAATTAACAATTCTCAGAGTGTAGATCCTGTTTAACATTTTTAAAGTACTGCATGTGTGAAGATGCTCCATTTCATTAGAGAGTGTCTACATAAAGAAATCTCCTGATCAGTAGCAATCTCCCTGATGAAAAATAATGCTCCCTTGAATAGCCATCAGCCCCTCTCCCTGCACACGTAAGTAAACTCAAGCACAACTGGGACAATTCCTACAAAAAGTAGCTCTAGAGAAAAAGCATCTGTACAAACAGCTATCTCCCTGCCTGGGGGATGCAAGTCCTTTTGTTGGATTTGTTTTGAAGCTACAGATGTACTTCAGATGCCCAACACTCATTCAACCACCCTGAACATACCAGCCAGAAATGTTACGCCATCCACATGAAGAGAGTCACATTCTCCAGTTTGCATCCAAGATGTGTGCGATTTAGGGCTAGGCAAGAAAAATTGCTTATCATAGTTAATTTTAACAATATCATACATAGCATTAAAATAGCTTCCAGAAAGGAAAGAAAAATGTAGTATAAATTACAGAGGCAGGTGATAACTCTTCCAAAGGCATCCAAAAAGCTCATAGTAGAAGCTCGTAAGGGTAAGCAACCTGTTTTCATAAACATGCTTCTGATTAACCCTTTCGCAGCATCAAAAAGATACCATCTCTGTTGTTGCTCAGCATGTCTGCCAGAGCTTGCCAAGGAAAGCATGAGCAAGCAGCTTCAAAGGCAGAATGACGTACCTATAGCAGTAAACCCTAATCCTCTGTGTGGAAACCACGCAGCTGAACTTAGTCATATAAAATGGGATTAGAAATTCTAAAACAAAACAAGGGGTTGAAGGAATTAGCAGTCATCCCAAGATCATATTGAAAATATTGAGCAACTTTTAAATAACAACTGTTGTCAGGGTCGATAAGGAGAAGAGTAAAACTTCTTGCACAGGAATCCTTTAGCAGATGGGGAATGAACAGGGCACCTGAGTCAGCCTAAAACCTTACACACTGACCCTGGATGGTGGCTTGGTAGAGTGGAGGTGCCAGAGAGCACCCCTAGAAATTCAAGTGCATGGATACCCCTAGTAAAAGGTTTCTGTGATTTGACCACAGGAAACATGGCATGGATCAAAGCAGACAGTGCTTCGATGATCAGACTGATGGCTCATGTGCCACATGTAGGGGCAGAGAGTCTCTGGGAAACAGTTTGGGAAGCATGGCATTATTCTTTCCACAGTTCATAATGTCATGAAAACATATGTAGACAAGAATGTTGCAACTGTTCAAGCAATCGTCTTTGCGAGCGTCATATAAAGCACATGGCAGAAATGCAGAGGTCAGGATTTCTGAGGCAATTCTCCAAGGAGACATAGTTACTGTGACTTTCTGAAGTTCCCCACATTTCTTGCACTGTAACTTCCTGGACAACAGCATTGCATATTTTCCAGTGACCAGACCTAACCCAAATTACATGTTTACACAACCCACGTGAAATTCAGGTTTTGATGAATGTGTGTTTTCATTTTAGGACAAGAGCTGATTTTCTAACTCAAGACAATCTTTCAAAAATAAACCATGTCTGCACGTAGGGTCAGGATGCTTAGAGAGATCCTAAAACAACAATTAGTTTAAGTTCATTAGCAAGTACCAAGTATTCAACTCCTGATTACTTCAACAGATAAAATAAAGAGAATACAAAGACTTGCATCAGGAAAAGATGGCACTGGCAGGAACAAAGAAGACAAGCAAGGAGAGAAAATAATACCTTGAGAAAAAAAAGGCAGACTGTCATAGTCTAAGCACTGATGAAATGTGCTCCCAATCGATATGGAATGTGACCATAAGGTACAAGCCCACAGTCTGATGACAGAGAGCATATTCTCCCTTTGATCATTCTCCAGTGTCAATGGAAACTCACTGGGGCTGGAAGAAATATCAAGTCTTTGAGAGATTCGTATCTAACCCAGCACACAGCCCATGAATGGAAGTAAGAGTGAGTTTCCACCCTGCCTCCCCAGGCCCAGGACTATCACTTCCATTTAATGAAGTCTGAGCGGTCAGATTTCAGTAACCTCCCTCTGCTTACTTTCTGCCCAGACATCAGCCTCTTCTTTCCTTTATAAAGGCCGCCATGCCTCCCTCTCACCAAAATGGAAAGGAAACAGGACAAGGCAGACACTAGGTGCCACAGCTTACATGCAGTTCTTCATGCCAAGCAATACAGCACAGGGCTCTCCAAACTCATGTCAAGAGCAGAATGACTGCACTGTCTTTCATTTACCACTGTCATTGCCATGCAAGTCTTTTTATCCCTTGCAGCCTCACAGATTCCAGCAGTGCCCTGCAGAAGAGTGACCTTGGAGCAACAACCAACCATACAGTATTACCAAGTAGTTCCCAAACCAAAGGTTGTGGCAGTTTTGAGTGAAGACTGGAAACTGCTTATCTAGAGTCTCTGCAGGGAAAGCACAGACATCCAAGGATCAATGACCCTGTAGAGCCTCTCTGAAATCTCAAAGGTAACCAGACCTGTTCATGGACACCGAGGAACTACGCAGATTCAGCTTCCACCAGGACCAGCATCCTGATAACATAGCAGAACCTCTGCTATACTCGAACAAAAAATAAAAACAAAAGGAAGTTAGGGCATTTCACACTCTGCTCAGTCTCTTGAAAAATGAAAGCAAAGAGGGGATTTTTTTGTTTAAGTACTTGCTTAGAAGTTCAGGGGGAAAAAAAACAGCCAACCAACCAAAAAAAAAACACAACACAAACACAAACCTCTTAGCTTTCCTTCTGTATTTAGGCAGAGACTTTTTCAGTATTTCCACTGTTGCGAAATAGAAGACAGAAGAAAACAAATCTACTTTGACTACATAGAAATGCCAACCAGAAAAAAAGCCACAAAAGCTTGTATAAATACAAGCACGTCCCTAAAAACAGATGCACCTATCAAAGCATTGTTTAAAGTTTGCCCACGTCAAGAGTCTAACTGAACTCTCTGTACTTTCTGTTAAGAACAATTTTACTCAAAGTAATAACCAGGATTCAAACCAAGTAGGAAATAATGAACTCAGTTTTAATTGGTTTGCAAGAAGCCCAATTTGCAAATGCTACCCTTAGCCAGCTATTGAATATACAAGTTGATAGAGCCCAGAAGGCACTGTGATGAGTGACTTAAGTGGAGGCACCCTACACCCACCAACATTCCTGCTGAATGAATATGAAATCTGCAAGAATTGCTTTTATTTATCTTACTAAGAGCATTTCTTGGAAGGGCTGGAAAAATTTATTTCAGATGGATTTTTCAGCTGAGAACAAAGTTGTATTTATTATAATTATGCACTCTCCAGTGTGGCCTGCTTTGCTGAGAAAGAACATTAAATTCAGCTGTGCACAAACTCACGGAAGTGACCTTTTGAATGAAAATGCTGCAGCAAGAGACTTGCGGAGCATTCTCACTAAATAATAACCTACTGTCTCCGACTTGCAGATTAGTGCTCAGACCACTGATTTCAGCTGCGACTTACACAGGCACAAGTCCACATGAGGTCAATCAGCTGAGAATAAACCGTGTTTGCTGCAGACTACATATGGAGAACTGTACTTGGGAAACTATTCATAGTCTCCAGTCCAGTATGGTTTTATGAACTTTATTAACCATCATGCAGCAGCATAACCTTGAGAGGTGCTTTAAAGACATCTTTTCTGCAGGACACCCACTATTTCATTTAAGAGGATCAAAGGTGTTATTGACACAAACTGAACAAGCTCTCACTTTAATGAGAGCAACAAATGCAAGTATGAACACCCACCCACCCACCCAGAAGTACCCTGCTCCCTCTTTGCAGAAGGACATGAGGATTATCTGAAAGGCTTCTGCCATATGGAAAGCCTAGGCACTTGGGGACAGAGGTAGGTTAGCACTGAAGAACTAGGAAGTCAAACTAGAGAGTTCATTTCATCACCTAAATGAAAGGCGTAATGCAAAACAGCAAGAGATGCAAGGAACATCCTTGTTTGGAAATGGAGGATGTCTTTCTAGTGTGCAAATATAAAATGTCCTCCTTAGACACATCAGATCATCTTACTCTTTGCAGAAAGACTGGGTATTATAAAAAGTATCCCATCCTGCAAAGAACTTAAAACAGATGTCTGAGCCTTCCCAGCAGCTAGGTTGCTGGGTAGTCAAATTCCCCACTGCCAAAGAAAGCAAGGCAAGCTTGCATGCTGATGTCCACATCTCTGGGGCACTTGGAAGCCACTCACTCTGCCTGCCCAACCCAACACCATCCCGCAGTGAGCAGGACCTGCTGGCAACCTGCTCTGGGCTCCCTCTCCTCTTCACTCTCCACCGTACGCACAGCAGGCTCTCCTGGTTCATGGCCATCCAAAGATTTTGGTATGCAGTTCAAAGGTCTAGAAAAGATACTACCCTGTTCTAAGTATCTCAGGATCATTCAAGCCAAAATGCAGCTATCAAAACAATTTGCGCTGCCAGTTTGGGTTCTGACTCTCTTTTCGGATCCTGTGTTTGCACTTCAGCAAGCTCACGCTCATCTCAAAGCTCTGCTCACAGAACCTGCTGGTCTAGTCCCAAGTCTGCATCTCTGCGTGCTCTTGCCTCCAAGGGGGAATATGATAACAAGAAATTCAACTTCTTGACTTCACTACAGAACCCATTAACTGGGAGTTATGAAGAAGGAAAAGCTTTCAGTTGGACTATTTGTCTTCTATGCAGTAAACACAGCACATGCAATTTGAGAGGTGCACAAAAGCCTGATCCTTATGTGTCTTCACATGTTGATTATTCACAGTAATGCTTTCCAGACAAATAGAAGAACAGTCCCCACTCAAGTACAGAAGAAGCCAAGAACGATAAAACTGTATCTCAGCAATTAGGTAAAGTTTGACCATAGTACTTGAGGGCATTGAAAACCTTTGGACTGAAACCTTGCAGAAGAAAACCCCGAGTTTCTTGGTTAACAATTAATAATTTAGACCTGAAGACTCTCATCCAGACCTCCAGCTGAAGAGGGAAATTACACAGTATTTATACATCTGGTACCACACAATCTCCCAATATCTTGATACCAAAAAACTCACCATTCATAATACATTCACCATTTTAATGTCCCCATTTTAGAGGAGAAGTGTGAAATTACTTTCTTAGTATCACATGGTAAGCCAGGATCAGAACTGAAGAGGTCTTGCAAAAAGTACTCGTGTCTCAAAGGAAGGACTCAGGAGCACACTGTGGCTTTTAAAAATCATTATTTTTCACATTTATAAATTCACCCTCAAAAAAACCCACCAACAAACCCCAAGAAACTTCCTTTGAAAACAGTATTTTTTTTCCCATCATTTACCTTTGCCCTAATCCTTTGGGTTAAGTAAACTATCAAGACACTTCACCCTCAAGAGCCCTCACCACGGTAAATATGCAAGATGTCTGCTGTCAGGACAGGGAAAAAGCTGACACAGAAGCAGTGTAAGACCTGTAAATGAACAAGTTAATGGGTTGAACCAGATAAGAGGAGTATTTTTAAAGCCTGTTTCTTTAATTAAAGATATTAGTTAAAAGCATAAACAAGTTTTACCTTGCATGCTGTCCTGAAGGAAAGTGCCTCCAGAAGAACTGTTGGCAGGCAGTGTATGTGCAAGAGAAGAGCTAGTGATAAAAAGAGCTCTCATAGCAAAGATATAAATAAACAAAATCTAGGGTCATTCATTTAAGAGTCTGTCTTGACTTGTAAAATGCCACCAGAACTTAAGGTTTTCAGATTTGTAAAATTAACTTTTTCTATATTAGCAGCGTGGTAATGGCTACATCAACAGCAGCAGCTCACCCAGCCTTCAGATTACACTCATGGAAAGTGCACAGTTTAATGGACACAAATACACCTTCCATTTGCTTGGTTCCAGAAGATCAAGATGCAAGTGGCACAGCACCCAGCCAGGTCACTGTGAACATCTTGTCTAGTGCTGGTTTTGTCCCCTGCAGATCTCTACGTTCTCAAGCCAAAGCCAAAATGTTCACTGCTTACATACACAAATTTAGTCCTGTTTTATTAGGACACACTGAATATATTTAATCCCCTGTTCACTTTTCTAAAAATGTTTTAAAGTAGGATCATAGCAAGAAGAATTTTGGTTACACACTGCAAAATAATAAGACACAGACGAGAAACCATCAGTGCCACTCGTTCTGTTCTCCAAAGTTTATCTGCTCTGTTAAAAGTTGTGAAAAAAGATTTATCTGGGCTTTGTCCACATGAAGAATTCAGCAAGCCCTTACACTTCGTATCAGCCTGAAGTTACATGCCAGCAAAGGTGAAACAAGGCAGCAACAGATTTGTCTGGTTCCTTAATGGTAAAATTTTCCTGGCATGGTGCTTCTCAATAAATACATAGCATGCTGAAAATAAAGGGGGAGTGCTTCTTCAGCTAGTCCATCTAGGGAAAGCAGACTACAGGTTTCTGAATGAAAAACAATACTATGAAGAGCAAGATCACTCCAGACTTCCTGAATTCATCTTTTAATGCCAGGATGATCCTCAGACTCTGCAGTCAAAGGATGGGCCTAAGAGCACAAAATGGGTCCAAGGAGAAGAAAACTCCTGACTCTTTTTTCCAGAGCCTAACCACTCTCTGGTGGTTTAGTATGATCACATACTTCAGGAAGTACAGAGATACAAGGACAGAGCAGAAAAGCAAGAAACTAAGTAAAACAATGAGCCACAAACATGAGCCCAATATTTAATAATCAAGTATATGAGATGCAAAAATTTCCTAATAAGATGAGTAGGAAAAAGGAGCAGAACAATGAGACAAGGAGAGAACAATACAGCTAGGAGAAGAAGAGGAAAATAAATTAAAAGTTCTTATTTTTGACACGGCAATTTAAGAAGGGCTTTGTCTGAGTCCAAGCACTAAGTGTCAGTAAATGGAGACAATCAGCAATGACAGATGTCTGCAAGCCTGTTTTATCTAAGCTTCAGATCACAGGAGACTGGAGAGTCAAATGCAAGCTGTTTGTGAAGCTTCCTTATTCTAAAAAGACAGAAATCAAAAGGACAAGGTAATTTGAAGACAACACAATACACGTGAAACCCTCCTCCTTCTCTTCAGCATTCACTGTTTGAAATGCGGTCTGAAAATGAACAAATGAGACAACTAGTAAGGAAAGGAGGAATTCATCACACAAGAGACCCGGACATGAGTCATGACCTTCACGTGCATTTCACATTCATTCAGGTAGCTGCACTAAATGCTTTCCAAGCACAGAGTAAAGGTCTTTCAGATTGTATCTGAAGAAAAGTCTACCCTCCCCACAAGAAGGGGAGGGGGGAGCGCTTTTGGTAATTTTCCAGATACAATTACAACTGATACACAGGATGAGATTAATTCAGCACAGTATCAAGGCCTTGAAGATATGCTGCCGCCTTAAAAAGTTTTGTCCAGTCTTTACAACACCCTTATACAATGCCCACCACCTCCTCCAGCCTTTCCTATACCTCCTGGCTCAGACTGACCCCAACCACTCTTTAACCATTTCATTCCACATCAGTCACTCCCCATTCTTGTTTAGCCGAGAGAGTTCTAAAAGGTGCTTTTGCAGCAGGTTGCTACCTCTATGGGACTGATTTTCTGCCCAAAGCCAGTGGGATGGCTCTCACAGGGAATGTTTGTATGCAATGGAATGGCCTGATCTTCTGCTGGAGGCAGAAGACATGCAGTTCCAGCGGCTTCCTGTTGTCCATCATCCACCACCTGGGATTTAAAGATGATCCCACATAGAAAAAGAGATTTTAAAATAATACGCAACTACTGATAGAGTACTAACAAATAAAAAGCTTATTACAAAGAGTCAGGAATACAGAGCTTGGCAAGGGTGAGTACTCCTGCATATTTTGCACTCTTTCCATATCAGGCTACTGGTGTGGCTGCCACAATTACACCATTGTTTGACTGACAGCATTATCCCAGACTGTCTTGATTATGAGCTCCAGTTCCATATTAAGTAAAAAAAAAAAAAAAAAAAAAGTCTCTAGTGGACAACCTGTTGGTCATATATGTGTGCTAGGACACAAAAGAAAAGAATTCTGCCCATTAAAAAGCCTCTGCACTGTCCAACAGGCAATGCTCAACACCTTTTACACTGGGAAAACTTCAGATGGCTGATGAGATGCCTGGC
Source organism: Tyto alba (assembly GCF_018691265.1). Lineage (NCBI taxonomy): Eukaryota > Metazoa > Chordata > Aves > Strigiformes > Tytonidae > Tyto > Tyto alba. Next base: position 15,064,982 of record NW_024881261.1, read on the forward strand.
AAAACACACTTTGTAACTGTTTCTACAGCTTATCAGCCTTTTCCCCTACAATTTGCTGTTCAGCCAGCAGGAGACAAAAAAGAAAAATAAAAGTAGTGCTGTAACCACTGGAGCTCCATAAAGCTGAGCTCCCGTCAGTTTCTTCCACAAGGCTGATTGGCTTTGCAGGCCAGCAAACTGTGAGCTCCAACTGAAACGTTTCCAGAAGCTAGGGCATATATCAAGTCAGTCAATCACACACTGCAAATTTCACAGTGCTTAACAAACTTGCAACTGTAGCTTCTCACTCAATGATGCTTTCCTGTTTTGTTTTTTGTTTGTTTGTTTGGGTTTTGTTGGGGTTTTTTTGTTTTTTTTTCTTTAAGGTCTCTCAGTGTCTATGTTTTCAGGAATTCTGTTGAAATCTTATATATCCTCAAGGTCTCTTCCTATCAAATTCGGTTCAAGTTGGACAGTGGCTTCAAAAGTAATTGGGAGACAGACACAGATAGCGGCACAAAGCTCACATCCTTCTGTGAACTACCTCCTTCGCATTAACAAAATCCACTTTCCTGCTAAAGTCACTGTGTCCCACTCCAGGACTTCTGGCAAATCAGTATATTGACAAGCTCCCTCAGCCTCAAGTAGAGCCAAGATATGGTTAGTTTTTGCTTTGATCATGATCCCTTCCAGATCTCAAAAAACAAAAACAAAACCCCATGGACCTCTGCTCTTGAGTTGCCTCTGAAATTTCTATCACTGCCTTGCACACACCAGAACGAGAGATAAAATAAAAACACATCACCTCTAGAAGTAATAAACTTCTACCTCATGGCAATGAAGAAAATTAAGGAGGAAAAAAGGGAGAATCCTTTTCTTCACTGGTAGTAGTAGATCCTTCCTTTCTTGAGGCAAACTCCTTCCTCTGCTAGTCCTAAGGACTGCACTCAGGATCCTGAGGTCTTGAGCGGCCATGAGAAAAGCAAAGGTCCCTGTTCTTCCTTCTCCCCTAAACCCAGTACCTTACAGCTTGTCAGTAGTGGTAGCTGCTCCCAATACCCACCTACACCTCTGCAACCCATTAGCAGCAAGAGGCCAGCTGCATTTTAAATGGCAAAAGCTCTGTCCCCTGATGTACTGGGGAATTCTTACATTCTCAAGCAGTCACTTGCTAATAAGCTGCCAGTGCACTGTCAGTGGTTGGATTTGTTTTACAATATCCTGGCATAAAAGTGCTTGGGAAGAAGAAAGAGTCAGGAAACTGCATCTAAATCTCCTACACAACCCAGCTCTCACATTGTTTTTTCTCTTGCCGGTTTGGACCAACCTCAGGTGATGCCGGGTGGATGGATACTGGCTCAGCGGAGGAGATCTGCAAACCAGCAGCACCACAAGCCACCTCCATGCAAAGTAAAGTCTCTCCTTTCTATCTGCTGGTGTTGTTCAGGGCACAGCATGCCAGGGAGCACTGGCCACGCTGGCATTAAATGGTTTGGACTGCTGCATCAATCTGTCAGCATCATCTCACTTTGCACCCAGCAAGCTCCCTCATGCAAAGCGCTCCATTACAGCTTCACAAGCCATTGCAAAGACCCTAGTGGTCATCTAAAAATAATACTGGGGGCAGCGATCCCACTGATAATCAAGTTCCTGCTTGTCCAAGCAGATAAACAGCAGGTCTCTGCAGCACCTTGAGCAATCAAATGGTATCTATGAAGTCACGGAAAAGCATCATTTGTGACTGCCATGCCAACACAATTCTTGTCACAGGCAAGGTATGGGCATGCAATTCCTGCTTGGCAAGACTGTTCTCTCCAGCTGGCTGTTATTTCAGGTGCATTTGTTATGTGCACTGTTCACAGGCTCAGCCATGCAGGCAATCAGCTGTCAAAAGTTCCGCTGCCACAGCACCCAGGTGTTGGCATCTCAAAACGAATCTTCTTAGCTGTGGGTTTTCTAATAACACAAGACAGCAGGGAGGAGGGACCTGACTTCCCCATCAGCATCTCTCCATGAAGTCATGCAGGAGTACTGTCCCACACTCCATGCTTGCTTTTTCCCAACTCAGAAGCACAGAGCAAAACCTAGTGCAATCAGTTTGTCTTGCAGTGTGCAATGAGCATCTCTGCCCTGCCATGACTAATGGCTCTTCCAAGATTGTCACTGGCCCTGCCTCAGAGACTGCTTTTGAGAGGTCTCTGACATGCCAAGTCCTTTTCTTCATGTTGCAAAAGCAGCAGTGCAACCCTGGCAGGAGCAGCTTGCCTGGTAGTCTTGAATTCATGAACCCCGTGAAACAAATGCAAGACAGAAGCGTGTACAGCCATAAAGTCACCAGTTAAATGCATTAACAAGCTGAGAAGATTCCTATGCAGCTAACCATAAAGGGCAAATTCTTACCCTGTACCCTGTAAAAAAGGGCAACTCCAATTAGAGGAACATCCCCAAACCCAGTACCAAATCTGCACATTGTCAGGAGACAGAACAAAAGGCCACATGTAGCTCGGCATTACTAAAACTGCAAGACATGCTTGACAGGGAAACGTTTGCATAGGCACAACCACAAGCAAAGGGCACAGCACAGACAACACTGGATAGAGAAGTAATCCAAAAGATCACTAGCCCATCACTAGCTTTTTGCCAAAAGCTAACGTCTCTTCAATCCTGCCAGTCCTCCCAATATAACTTAAAGGAGAAAAAAGGCAAAAAGAAAAGGTGGGCAAATTACATTTACTAAATATACTGCCCATTACCTTGGAGAATGCCTACGTATTTTCAGATTACAAAGAATTTCAAACCGTTACCTACATTAATCCCTTTCAGATACCATAGAAAGGCAGACAAAGATGAACTTCAAGATAACACTGGGTTAATACAGGCTGACAGAACTATATAAAAGAGCATAGTTTCCACTTTTACTAGCAGAAAAGTGACTGTTGAAGCTGCTTAGGGGAGTAGCACTTCTAGGAATCAAAGTGAGGGGTCGATGGGTGTTTTAGCCAGGGTTGAGTAACTGCCTTTGAAATGTGGCCAAACACTGAGCACATCCCATCCCTCTGTCTAGAAGGGCCAGTGCCAGTGTCACCACTTTGGGCAGGATCCCTGCAGCCCAGCAGCAGCTGCCTAGCAGCACTACACCCAGAGAAGCCACCGCTTGAGGACAGCCAGTACTGGATGCTGCCTCTAGCCTGATGAGGCTGACCTGCCCCAACCATGCCTGCCTTTTGAGGCTGGGAGGATGAAAAAATCCCCAACCATATCAAAACAACTCTAGAATATGAAACTTTCCAAGTTTTCCCATAGCATAGCACAACCCCACAAAAGCTGCCCAAGTTTATTCTTAAGGTAGTGTTATATTTTTGCTAATTAATATTTGGAGGGTGGCAGGGAAATTCTCAGAAAGGCAATGACCAGTCCCAGTCACAGAGCTGCTTTGACTATCCTGAAGAAGACAGCCACACTCCTCCCCAGGATGCATCGGATGCTTTCAGACCAGGCTTTCCATCTGCTGCACAGCTGCAGAGATGCAAGGAGAAATTCTTACAGCATTGTGTGTAATTGTGAGGGCAACTCACAAACAAAAAGAATTTTAAACAGCGGGAAAGCATGCTATACAGACAAGACAGCGGAGTTCATGGTGGTATAATCATCACGGTACGAGCAGTCCTGAATCCAATCTGTGCAGTTATTTAGAGGTTCCTGTTCTGAGCAAGTACAGGACGTACTTTGATCTCTGCTGCCTCCTGCCAAAACTGGGGAAATTAGCAAGCCAAAAACCAGAAGTCACAGACAAAGATATCATGGCAGACAAAATATATCATATGGTTATACAAGCAGCTCTCGTCCTAAATGACCTGATGCATTTCAGGAGACACAGATGTGCAGTTGCAACTAATTACCTTTACCTTAATCAAAAAAGTTGTCTTAAATTTACAGATAAGGAAATGAGCCTCTCTTGCATGAGGATAATTGAAACTTTCCTGTTCAGTTCACAAACTGCCTGAAGTGATGCTCTGAAAGGGCCCAAATGCAGCCAAACTCTTGGATGAAGTGTGATAACTCCATATTGGTGCAATCAGAGCTGTGGTCACAGCTAGAGCACAGCCTTGGACAGAAACTCTGTGTTACGGGGGTGTTAGCCACAGCGACAGTCACGCTGAGTTCTTCCTTAAAGCAAGGATCCGTCCTCTTTGTCACATACGATGAATCATCCCTCAAGTCACAGTACTTCAAGCAAACTCTTTAATTTGGGATGAAATCGGTCTTTAAAAACATGCTTCTGTCAGATTTTGGCTCAAAACCACCTTATTAGAGAAAGATGGATTCTGCAGACTTGTCACATAGTTAGCATTCACTTAAATCTCTTGTTTTTAAAGAAAACAACAGTTGAGAAAACGATGTGATAATTAAGCTGCAGGCGTGGGAAGCAGACAGATAGTTAAGGCGGTCAAATAACCTTTACTCTGCCCTGTAGAGACAAGCTACACTAGAGAAGTTATTAATATTCAAAGTTTTTCATTACAAATTTGATCAAACTCATTTTAAAATATATTAATTTCTTTCTTTCTCCCTCATCTCCCTCTAACCAAGAGGGGAGCGCCCAGCTAAGGTCTGCAGTTAAGGCTACATATCTACAGTTGCAACTGAACATAGCTAGATTTCTTCTTCCTGTGACGTTTATCCCGATTTTATCACATAATTGCAATATTTCTGCCCATAATCTATTGATAAATCCTTCAACTCCAGTTAACAGAGTTTTGTACTCTGACTACAAGTGAAACTGCAAGGAATAGTCATGGAGACAGTTAAACAACTTGGACTCAGGATGGTGATGACCTAATTATGTTCATTCTCTCCCATCCACCACCCCAAACAAGTCTTAGTTAAAAGAAAGGTCTTTGAAGATCTTCAACAGCCTGGACTTATTTTAACCTGAAAAATCAGAGCCTCCTGCAGAGTACAGCGTGTTCTCCGGAATGTTTGTTCAGTGTGGCTAGGCAGTACAGCTCCACCTCCTGAATTATTTAGAGCACACATTTCCTGCAGCACCTCCCAGCCTTAGACCACCAGGTCTGCAGGACAGTTTTGACAGGCTAGGAGGCATGGACCCTGAACAGCAAGATCTCCCTGACAGCAGAAGGAAGCAGGGCATGGCAAATCTCTGCAAGGTATATGGAAGTAAGCAGCAGTCACGAGAGGCAGTAAGGGTAGCAACAGTCTGGAGAGGACAAGAGGTAAATGCCGTCAGGGTTCCAGCTAGAAACACAGGAACCCTTGGTGCAGAGATCTTCCAAGTCCAGCACTAACCTATTGCAGTTCTTCTCTACAAGCCTATCAGCTCTGAGGAAATCAGGCTCTAAGGCAACACCAAAGCAGACAAACTTTTGTTACATACTCATTTCCAAGATCCTACATTACCACTGTCATTTCTGAGTGGGTAGCTTTCAATCTCTAGTATGCAGTGAGATAATACCAGCCTTTTGATAGACAGAGTCTACATTTAAGATCTAAAATAAACTGCGAGTTTTATATAGACAAACTATAAAAAGAAAATGAGTAAAAGATACACCCATACCTAAGTGCTCTAAAGAAAACATAGGCCGACAAAGCTCTTCTCCCCCACTCTCATGTATTGTGCCACTCAAGACTTAATGTTTTAGGATTATTTCTGATGCACTGACTGGAGAGGACATCCACAAGTCATGTATGCAACTATTTCATGAGCTGCTTAGCTGTATGATTGCTTCCACGCCGTCCTCCTTTTTCCTTTCCTCCTTTTCTACTTCCTATTCACTTCTACCAGCTCCTTGACTAATGTATAAGTTGTATAAGGCAGAGAGCATCTTTCACAGTCTTCAAAGCAGGTATGGTATTTTTATTAGCATGTATAAGGTTGAAGGCTTTCACAACTTTTGTACAGATAATCCTCCACCTGACCACTTCTCACAGCTGGAATACCACAACAACCAGAGAGCAAAACGGACCTGAGATGTGCTTATATACACTTAGTTTATGTACCTCAGCTCACAGATGAAATGGAGCAAGCACTAGGACTTCCATCTGTTAAAGGCAGTTGAGACAACGCGGAAAGCACACAGTTCAACACAGTCCTGCACCTGGTGCCCTAGGACATCAGTGGCCAAACTTTAGCCTCAGTGCAGCTGAAGGAAATTTGGGATGACACTAGCAACAGGGAATTACACGGCTTTAAAAGTAGATCTGGTGTTCTCAGCACCCTGAAAATAAGGAAATTCAAAGAGGGAGGTAACATCTGTAGTCACAGACAAACTCCTGACCTCCTCCTCCTCCTGCAGAAGCATTGGGAACTATTTCAGTGGAACTCTTCCAGAAGGGACACTCTCCATCTGCACTCCTGTGACACCAAGTACCATGCAACCCACAGAATCTGTGACCTACACAGTCACAGATCTGCATCTCACTGGCTCAGACCTTCAACAACTGCAAACTACAATTTGTACCTTATAAGCAATGCACCGCATCAAATCAGAAGCCATCATATTCGATCTATGTTCTACATAGGGCGAGAAAGACATCTTGACTCCATGAACACTAAGATGCAGGTCACGCACAGGTTGTTTGGCTTAGTACCATCCTCTCTGAGTGACACCGAGCATACAGATCAAGGTGGGAGAGGTTTACAGGCATCTACACTGGGGGACCCAAGATCTGAATGGTACACATTGCAGCAAATTCAGGAAACAGAGTAAAGAGATGAAGAAGAGAGAATAAACTTCATTAAAACCTTTCCAAGCATGAAAAAAGTAGTAAGCGGGTAGTCAGAGCCTACAAAAACAAGGCCTAGTTCCCCTCATCCCAGCTGAAACACTCTCCCTTTTCCTTCCCTCTGAGCAAAGGCTTGCACTGAACCTCCTCACCGCAGTTCCTGCCATGGGAGGACCAGCTCACCTGGCCTGTGCAGCACCACACAAGTCCCATTTCCCTGCCAACTGAAGTCCTCTGGCCAGCTGCCCCACGGCCACCCTTCAGCCCATCCCAAACCTCCTCCAGCCCCATCCCCTCACAGGCCACCTTCTTTCCTGTCACCACTCCGAGAAGACACATGCACCCCCATCCACAGACCCCAGCGCAGCTGCCAGCTCAAGCCTCCTGCCCTCACTATAGCCATCTTTCCCATCATCTCCAGTCAACCACCACTAAACATCTTTCTTCCTCATCCTGCTGCCACACCTTTCTTCCACGTCCCAAAGCACCTCCAAGAGGCACTGCCACCCATACCTAGATCCGTGCAACACCTCTCCATCCGCACGACACACGAGCACCCCAAAACTCCGGTCTCTGCATCTCCTCCAGCTTCACTTAAGCCAAGGGGGCTCCCCAAACCTTAGGCAGACCCCCAAAAGCCTCTTCCCCCAGCCCCGGGAGCCCCGGGCACCCCATGCACGCTCCCACCCCTGCCAGCACAGCCTGACCCCCTACCCCAAAGGCCACCTCCCTCACCCCGAAGGGCACATCCCCCCGCGCTCATACCGCTGCCCCCCCAGAACTGCGCGTCCCCCCCGGGACACAGCCCCCCAGCACGGCGCGACCCCAAAACCACCCCCCCCAAGTGCCCCCCCCAGGGCAGCCCCTACCTGGGCAGGCTCCACGCTGGCGGGCAGCCCCTCGGGCAGGGCCTGGAACAACAGCAAGGCCATCACGGCGCGGAGCCTCCTCGCCATCCCCCCCACCCCCCGCTCCCCGCCTCCCCAGCCCGACTGCGGCCCGGGACGGGAGCCGAGGGGGCACCCCGCGCCCCGCCCCGCCTTAGCCGGTCGCCTATTGGGCGGACGGCACGCCAGTTGGCTCGCCATTGGCTTAGTGCGCTGTCGCTTAGGGCAGAACCGGGAGGGGCGGGGTCTGTGTACAGGGAGCTGCCATCTTGAGTGTGGCTCACCGGGGAGGGAGCCTGGAGTGGCCAGAGGGCTGCCATATTGTGTGTGGCGGAACTGGCTGGGGGGGGCGTGGGGGGCTGCCCCTTGGTCCTGCACCTCCAGTGCAATGGGCCGCCGGGGGCAGAACTGGGTACGGCAAAAAGAGGGGTACACAAGCATCCTCTGGCCTGCTACAGCCTTCCTGACACCCCAATGGCAGCCAGGCACTCGTCCTCCATTCACCTGGTCACACCCGGTTACTGTGATCCCTGCTCGGTGTCCTCCCCAATGCACCCACAGACCCCCAAACTCGAACATCCCACCTGCACCTGGGGCACACTGGGGACCTTGACATGGAGAGGGTGCTAAAGTGGTGGCAGCAGCATAGGGGTGGACGCGAGGCACCCGGCAGGCAGCCACGTGTTGGTACCAGCCCTGTCAGGAGATAGGAGCAGCGTGAAGAGGATCTCCCACCATGGCTGGGTCCTGGCATGTCCCCACACAGCAGTCCCTTGCCTGGGCTTCCACCCCTGGGTGAGGTGGGGACACCGGCACTTGGGGTTAATTCCCAGCTCCAGGGAGATGACTGCTATTTCTGGGGCAGTGGCAGAGGCTTTCTACACTGCCTCTCCCAGCTCCCCAGGCAGCCTCCATGATGGATTGGCATGACAAAGTTTATCAGATGCTCAGATCACTAGTTAAGAAAAGCCAGAAAAAAAAATGATTGGCTTAGCAGCTTATCTCCGACCCTGGCATTTTTCAATCAGGGCAGCACTCGGGGCACACCTAACCTGGCTGGATCAGCTCGCCCACCTGCTGCATGCGTGGGCTGGCAGGTATTAACCCATCGCATGTGTACCTTGCTAGCTCCTCTGTCCGTAGGCAGCCAGCTCACCAGCCTCCACTGGTCTTTGGGTGAGGAGCAGGGAGCCAAGCCTGCCCACCAGCGCTGCTGATGCCTCATAGGAGACCCCCAGCCTCCCGTGCCTCCCCAGCCCCTCCTCAGGCTCTGCCGCAGCCCAACATGACGTCTTTGATCTGGTTATCATTTGAAGGAGGGTTGTAAACATGCTGGAGCACTGACATTTTGGCCACGCACAGTTATTAAAGGAGCTTTATTCCTGTTCCCAGCTAGCACTGAAATTAAAGGTACAGCAGGGAGAAGGCATTGAGTGCACCAGAGCACAGGACAAGCCCAGATCAGGTGTGACTCACTGCTGGAGAGCAATTAACACTTGCAGCTATTTCCAAACAGGGTTAAGTCCAGCTTTAACTCCTGGCAATGAGGTTTCCTTCCTGTTGCAGCAATGGGAAATGGAGGCAGGGCTGGCTGGAGCCACCCTTGGCAGAACGGGGACTTGCTGGCTGCAGCCTGGCTGCGACTTTTCTGCTCCCCAGCGAGACTAAGGCAGGCTGGGGAGTTACTGTGGTTTTGGGGAGTGCAGGCAGGCGCTGGACCATCTTTGGACACTGGAGCAACATGAGCTGTTGAGATGACTTGAATCTTCCAGGGGAAAGTCCAGCTATAACCTAGAAACTCTGCTGAGCTAAACTGTCAGCTGACAGATCCATGTCGATCTGAAGAGGGAATCCACTGCTATAAGCTCAGCAGGGAAGTCTGGCTTGAGGATGGCTTGCCAGTCCTTCAAGCCCAGAGCAACCCTCTTCCTCTGGCCAAGAGCAACAAACTGCACCATGTCCCACTCCCCAGGGCAGGGGAAGAACTGGCGTAAGATGGCAATATCTCTTCAGAGGTTTCCCCTGCTCCATTGCTCCTCTGGTATGGCTGGGGACAGGAAAAAAGGAGTGACAAAACCACTGAGGCTTTCCTACCATGGTCCCAACCCTGGCTTTGGGTGGCTGCTGCCCTGGCATTGCTGGCTGCGGAGTCCCCTGCTCTGCCGGGACCCCTGCACCCTGCAAATGCAGAAAGGGTGAACACCAAGAGCATGGCTGCGATGCGCAGGGGAAGGGCAGTTTTAGGATGCTGCAGCACATAATTTTACAAACATTGCTGTGCTCCCGAGCATGTCAGAGGCATCTTGGACCCAAATACAGCACAGACTGCTAGAGGTGCCTTTCTGAAAGTGCTCAAAGCAGTTTTGGGTGTAGGGAAAGAGCAACTTGAGTTAAAGAGCTTAAGAAAAGCAGAGAGCAGAGATGTCTTCTTGTGGCTTCTTCCCATTCCCAACAGGAGTGACATCTGTTTCATTTCATGTGCTTATCTATTATTTTAATTGTGCATTAACAAGAGATCTAATAATGCCCAGGGAACAGATACATAAGTTTGAACACATTTTCCTACTTTCCGCTGACCTATTATTTATTTCAGAGTTCTTGTGCAGCTTTCTAGCTGTAGCTACATGCGGTTGGAGATGTTATCCTCTGCCTGTTGCAGCTTGGGCAGAAGCAAACCTGCTGTGGATACAGCATGGCCCTTCAAGAAGTACGTTTTGGGTTTGGCTGCTCTCTCTGTAGAAGCAGAGCAGCTAATGCCAGAAAGCCATTTGGTTGCAGACCCTGTGTCTGCACTTGGGCAAGAGGCTGATGGAGGGATGCCGCTGCCCTCAGGGATGTGACGTATCTCTGGCTGGAGGGATGACCGTGGACCACCCCTTGGGCCATGAGGCTCTCCAAGCAGCCACATCATATTGCTGATTAGAAACATGCTTGTCCCACCAAAGGATGTTCATCAGCAGAGTGCCTGGTTGAAGGCAGGGACTTTGGCCCAGGACTTGGGCTAAACTCTGCGGCTCCTTCCTCCTCTGAAAATAGGCTGCAGCAAACTCGAGCCGCTCTTCTTTGGAGTGGGGGAGGCCTCGTGGCAGACCTAAATTAGCATGATGCAAATGCTGACTGGCCAAGAAGACAAACAGCACCCATGGGTATAGGAAGGATCACCCAGTGTCATCCCCCCAATTGGATGAGAGTCACCATGAGCACAGCACTGTCATTTCCCTTTGTCCCTTGTCTTGGGACAGTTTGCAGCCCCGAGAACCTCTCAGTGAAGGCTGCATGGGATTCCCAAGGGTTTCAGGGCTCATGCCAGCCCTTGCAGAGCCTCACAGCTCTTCCTCCTTCTCCTGGCCCCCGTGCTGACCCTCACCCTAGTGCCTGGTCAGTCAGAGCCCGCACCTCTCCCTTTCAAGGCAGGCATGAGACCCACATACCACCCTGCCCAGACACCCACAGACCAGCCAAAAGCAGAACCTACAGCTGTTTCTTAAAAATCACCGCATTTTATTTTTTAACTCTCCTCTTTATCATTTGCAGTGCTGCTATTCAGAGCTGGAGTTACTGCCTTGACAGCTTTGTGACTCTTGTGTCTCCTTCCCCCTGCCCAAGGGGGACCAGAGTCGAGTGTCCCCCAAAGCTGCAGGTCCTTTGTCCTACTGTGGAAACACTGAGATGGAGGACAAGGGTGACTGCTGACTCTCATGCTCAGAGGAGTAGGTAGATTGCAAAAATGAGAGCTTAATACAATTAGCTGTTTATCTCCTGGATTGTGGTAATCACAAAGTGAATAAAATCTGAACGTGAGAGCAAGGAAGGCACGGGCCAAGTATTGGTCCCTGGATTTTGGGGTGCTCCCCTGTGCAGAGGGGACAGGTCCCTTCCTACCTGCCAAGGCGTGATTCAGCTCTTGGTAAGAGGCCACTGTGGTGGTTTAAGGCAGCAACGTACTTTGGTCCCTGGTGCAATGGCAGAGCAACCGCTTTCGGAGGTAGGACTGTGCTCTGAGCCCTGAGGGAGAGAGCCTGATGCCTAGCAGGGCTGAGGCTTAGACAAGCTGGGCAGATCCTCCTGCACAGGGCAGGAGGAAGGCACAAGAAGTGCAACCATTGCCTAGGGCAAGAGGGACGTAGGGAGGCAGGGACATGGCCAGCAGCAGATGGGGGTAGGCTCAGAAGAAACCAAAGTGCTGCAAGCTGGGCATGCAGAGCCAGATCCTGCCTCTCTGGGGGAAGGAGGCATCAGAGATGGTGCTGGGCTGGGATGCAGATCTGGCTGGACTGTGCCTCTGAGCCCTGCTCAGGGGATGTGGGGCTGGTGGTGGCAGGGGGCTGGAGGGGTGTGAGAGCTCCTGAGGTAGTCTGTTCACAGTCCCTTGTTAAAATAGACGTATGGCACTTTGTCCCCATGTTTGGCCACGATGCTGTCACGCAGCTCCAGCTCGAGGTCAGCCAGTGCAAGAGAGCTGTGGGGAGAGGGGATAGACACTACTGAGACCTGCAATCCTCCTCCCTGACCACTGGTCAGGCCACCCTCCCCATTGCCATGTGAGGTCCCCTGCAGTCCCTCAGATCTTGCAGGCTCAAGTCAAGACCCACCACCCATCCCTGGCATCCACTGTTCCCAGTGCTGGGGGTGAGAAAGTTGCTTGTTGGGGTTGGGACTCCCATTGCTCCCAGCATAGAGCTCACAGAGCAGGGGAGGCACGCACACTCCTGCTGCCCAGGGCACCAGCATGTACAGGCAGGCACTGCCTCGGGCTGAAGGGTGGGTGCCCATCATGTTCTCCTGGGATGGGCAAAGAAGACTAAGGGGAGGAGGAAGGCTTCCGAAGTCCTGCACAGGAGGGGAAAGCAGTGGGACATGTACCATCTCTGTGGGAACAGGGCGCAGGCTGCTGGCACCATGAACAGGAGGCTGTGGGAGAGAAGAGTTGAGCATTAGTATTGGGGATTGCAGCCCGTTTGCCCTCCAGCCACAGGGATCTCAGCCCAAGAGGTGCTGTTCATGCCCCATGACTTCCAATAACTGGGGAAAACCCAGGCTGAAAGGCAAGCAGCTTTGCAGTCCCCTGCTGGGAAAGGTATTTTTTCAAGCATCCCTCAAAGCCACGCTCCAGGCACCCACAGGCATTTGAGCAGTGAAATACTTACAAGCCCCCGCAGAGCAGCACCTGCAGAGGCCCATGGAGAACCCGGATCCGCTGCAAGGGAAGAGCCCAGAGTGAGTCTCCGGCCTCACAAGCCCCACTCACAGAGCGGGAAGACTTCTCCTCTCCGTGGGGCTGAATGCCCAACACCTCTGGGGTGCCACCAACCCACGACACCCTCCCGCAGCCTCTCCATGTCACCCAAAAGACCTTTGGCGTACTGGTGACTCAAACAGGTGGCAAAACAAGCCGGGCTCTGCCACCCCCCCTTTTACCCCCATTGTCTTGGTGCCTGGGGAGCAGGGCTGGGGCACTACAGGGCCCAAGGAAAAGCCATGGCAGGAGAAATATGGGCTCACCTGCATGAAGGGGAATTTCTCCAGTTGCTCCATGATGATGGGCAAAATAACTAGGTGCAGAGAGAAAAGGTCAGGGCCCCCCTGCAAGCTAGCCCACAGGGCAGTCCCAGCAGGACCATCCTCCTGGAGGCCATGACAGTGGCTAGTTGTGCTGGGGGGCCACTGGGTGTTTGCTCACAGCAGAGGCCTGGCACAGGACCCCCATCCATCCATCCATCCATCCATGCATCCATCCATGCACCACCTGGGCAGCATGGCCCATGCTCCTCATGTTCCCATCCCTTTCGCCAGGCTTGTGGCATGGCAATGGTCTTGCGAGGGCGAGGCCATGCCAGGCTGCGAGGTGAGGGACCAGAGAGCACGAGAGGCATTCTTGTGAGGCCCAAGTGCTGTGGGAGCACCCCACATCCCCCATTGGCTGTGGGTTGGGATGAGAAGGGCTGGGGGCTCAGAGGACTCTGATGGGAATGGAAGGATGGGGAGACCAGCTCTGTCAGTGAGATGAGACCAAACACCACCTGGGATGCAGGGCCACACTCCTTATTGGGGGAAACTGAAGCAGGGGAGGGTGAGGCAGTGGGTCCCGGGGGAGCCCCTGGTCTGGCCCCCGACCCTCCTGCCCTGCACTCACTCATGCCTGGTGCCGCCATGGTGATCCTGGAGAACACAACCTGTGCAATGCCTTTCGCTGCCGCCCTCTGCAAGCAAAAGCAGCAGGTGAGCCACTGCCACTCCATGACCCAACCAGGACCCCCATCCCCAGACTCACCCTGGAGCGACCGAGCTCGTTATTGTCCCCATCTGTCACCGTGACCCCATTGATGATCTCCCTGGAGGGGACAAGCAGCTGTCAGTGGGGGCCAGGATGGTCAGGGAAGTGTGAGGACACAGCAATGGGGTGAGGGGGTGCCAATGGGGTCCCCTGTGCTGTGTTGGCACAGCAGCCCCTGCTGCCCCCAGCCCTGTCCCCAGGGCTCCAAAGCCTCGGAGCACTGTGGTCCCCAGCCCAGCCAATGCTGCCATCTTCAGGGCATGGCTGCGAACAGGGTCTGGCCGTTTGGGGAACAGACACCCGCTTGGGACCCGCAGCCGAGCCAGGGGACAGTCCCTCACAGAACACCCCAGCTCCCCGTGCCATGACCTGTGGGGGACCCTGAGCAGCAGACACGGGTCTTCATATGGGCCCCCTGGACATCATGAGCTGGGGCTCTCCCATGACCACACGCACAAAACCTTTGGGTCTGAGGGACCATCCAGCCCAGACCCCAGAATGGCTATCCTCAGCCCCAAATCCCCCTCCTGCTCCAGGCAGAGGCTGAGCCACCCCACCCAGCACCCTCCACCAGAGACCCGGCACTGCAAACATGCAGACCCTGGCTCACCTCCCTCCCGTCCTCCTACCCCCTCCAGCCCCCGGGATGGGAAACCACGGCAGGACAACCCGGCAGCCCAGGAGCCCGGCTGCCACCAGCTTGCCTTTGGAGGGAGCTGGGACCCTCAAGCACCCCAGCCACGCGTGGCACTTACTGTTGCCGCATCATGGGGATGTTGACACAGTTGGCAGCAGCCACCGCTGCAAAAGGGACCCATCGGGCCAGCAAGGGGGGTGCTCGCTGCGGGAGACGGGCTGGTGTCAGCACGGGAGGGCAGGATAAGGCCAGCTGCCCCACCCAGCCCTGGCCCGGTGTACCTTGGTGTAGAGGTTGAGTCCCACTGCAGTGGCCAGGGCTGTACTGGTGGCTGTGATGTAAGCCACCCCGATTTGCCTGGACAGTGATTTCCAAAGAAGGGAGAGAACAGAAACACCAACTTCAACTTGATCCTGTTCCTTTGGTGCCCAAGATGGGGCACAGGGGGTCTTTAAGGGGCATCCAAGGGGGTCCCGACACAGAGGGTCCTCATCCTGTGTGGGGCACGCTCACCTCAGTGAGATGGGGGAGGCAGCATTGCGGTTGGTGTAGTTGACGATGGCGTTGAAGGACTGGTTCACCCACTGCCAGAAAACCACAGCGGGCACCGTGCTGCAGAGGGAAGGGATCAGGAGAGCACCCGAGGGCTGTGCCCGTGGCCAGGCATGGCAGGGACAGCCAGGATGCCCTCAATACACTTGTCATGGTGTCTCTAAAGGGAAACTGAGGCACAGCAGCAAAGCCATGAGCCAGTGGCAGAGTTGGGAAATGACCTCAGGAGTCCTGGCTGCCATGGGGCTTTGAGGAGCACTGGAGGGGGCCCAGCCATGTGGGGTGCTCAGCCAGGGGCGGGAGACCCAGCTCTCAGCAGGGCGGCAGCCACCCTGCTGGGCTGAGATAAGCCTTTGTCAATGGGAGTGGCAAGGAGGTGGCACAGACGTAGCTCTGGGGGTGACCTGGGCTCCTCCTGGTGTCTCAGGGACACTGAGGTGGGGTGGGAGGGGACAGGGGGAGATATGGGTCTGAGCAAGCTTTGGGATGAAGGAGGATAGAGATGGCCTGGAAGGAGAGTGACCCATCAGCACTGGGAGATCCCCCACCCAGGCCGAGGCTGGACCTCACCAGCAAACGGCAAACCAGTCCAGCAAACAGGGATGGGATGGGAGGAGGATCCACTGGGAAAGGCAGTATATGTCCCACACAGTCTCTGTGCCTGTGACAGGATTGCTTCCCATCCCCCTGCCCTCCCAGCCATTTCAGAAGCAAAATGCAGGGAGCTGTTGGCATGGGCTGGGGACACTGGAGCAGCCTGGCCTGGGGACACATTTGATCCTTGGTTTCCATGTTTGTTGTGGTCCACAGAGCAAGACCAGCAGCCACTGAGAACTGGGCTGTGTTAATCATTACAGGGGCTCTAGGAAGAGCTGAGCTGAGGGTGAAGCGAGACCATCCCCAGCCATGCTGGGAACTGGGAGGATCCGTGATGCTTCCACCACAGGCTGGGTGCTGGGGACGGGGCACAGGGACACGGGGCTTGGCCACGGGATGCAGGCAGGCACAGCTGCCGTGGGCATGCCTCAGGCAGCAGCCAGCCCCAAAGGAGGCAGACTGGCCATACCCCGGCCACCAGGGACCCCTTGAGGGGCTGGGGGCTGTCAGAGCTGCGTCCCTGGGAGCTCACCGGTAGAACTGGAGCATGCAGCCGGTGAGGGCCATGCCCCCTGGCACCTGGAAGGACATCCTCCCAATGAGGTTCATCTTCTCGCCGCTGTCAGGGTGGAAGGCCGAGTCGTACAGCTTCTTGGCGTAGAGCAGCTGCTCCCGGCTGTTTCCCGGCGGCACCAACCCGGCCCTGCAAGCCCAGAGCCCGTCGGGGAGAGCCACACAGACCCGCTGGCACCTGGCACGGCTGGGGCACAGAGCCCCAGGCGCCAAACATGAAAGGCAGATGAAACATCTCCCGCGAGGGAAACTTGTCACAGCTTGAGGCTCCTGGAAGAAGCCTGGGAAACTCCCCCAAAACCACCTCCGACTGATGTTACATCCCAGCACAGCCGCTTGGGAACGCTTGCCTCCGCTCCCCGTGGCCCCGCAGAGCGGTCAGGTACCTGCAGCCTTCCACCAGCGCCTTGGCTCGGTCCAGCTCCTCCTCCGGCACCAGCACTGTCCGCGGGTCAGTGATGTTGAGGAAATGCTTCAGGCGTCCCATGAAAGTGCTCTGGTCCCAGCGCGGGGCATCAATATTGAAGACCAGGGGGGCGGTGGCCATTTTGGTGTGGGTCTGGGCAAGGGGAAAAAGCAGCTGAGGAAGATCCTGCCTCACCTGCCCACTGAGTGCAGGCCTGCGACGGCCACAGGAGTGGTTAACCGGGTGAGAGCTGTAGCAGGTTTATATTTAACGGGAAAGTTGGACTTTCAGCAGCCCTGAGCCCGGGAGCCTCCTGCACCCCGGCTGAAGGCTGCAGCGAGGCCACTCCTTCACACACCACCCTGCCTCCATGGGGTCCCCCCACTCTCACTGCCACCTCTCAGCACCCTCTCCTTGGGGTGGGACTGTGCTGCACAGCACCGTGGAGCCCAGCGCGCCCCCTCCCCAGGGCTGCACAGCACTGACTTGTGAGCGCTCCCCACTGGGGCCCGACACCGCACCACCACCCCGCGAGATGTGCACACAGCGTGGCACCGCGTCCTCGGCACTGCGCTGTGTCCCCAAAGGCACTGCGTGTCCCCAAAGGCACTGCGTGTCCCCAAAGGCACTGCGCTGTGTCCCCAAAGGCACTGCGTGTCCCCAAAGGCACTGCGTGTCCCCAAAGGCACTGCGCTGTATCCCCAAAGGCACTGCGCTGTGTCCCCAAAGGCACTGCGTGTCCCCAAAGGCACTGCGCTGTGTCCCCAAAGGCACTGCACTGTGTCCCCAAAGGCACTGCGTGTCCCCAAAGGCACTGCGTGTCCCCAAAGGCACTGCTTGCCCCCGCGGCACAACGCGGCACCCTCCCTGGCCCTGCACTGCACGCCCTCCGGAGCACAGGCGGCAACACCTCTGCAGCGTTCCCGTGCTTCGCCCCGCCTCCCACATACCGCGCTGCACACCCCCAGTGCACTACACGGCCCCGCACGCTCCCCGCAGCGCCGGGCACTGCACGCACAGCACCGCACGGGCCCCCCCCGCGGTGTTGCACGGCGCTGCACGGCCCCGCCCCACGCGCCGCGGCGCAGCCCCACGCGGCCCTTACCTGCAACCCCCAGACCCTCGTCGCGCGCCGTCGCCTGCCCACGCGGCCCCCACCCGCCCCCCGGGGCTGCGTTGCGTGGCCGCCCTCAGCCAATCACAGAGGCCCGAGCGGCCGCGCCCATCTCCCCTGCAGCGTTGCCCCGCCCGCCGCGGCTGTGGTAGCCCCCTTGTGCGCGTGCGCAGTTGGAGGGGGCGGGGCTGATCGCGGCGCCGGGCTCAGCCCCTCCCGCCTAGACGTCGTCACGTTCCGTACGTACGGCGGGAAGCGCTGACGCTGTACGTAGCGGCGGCGGGTGTGTGACGCAGTTGCCCATGGTAACCCCGGAGCCGCGCGGAGGATGGTGAGTGGGGCGGGGGGTGCTGGGCCCGGGCCGGGCGGGTAACGGGGCTGATGGCGCCTACCTGAGGGGCCTGGCAGGCCCTAGGTCGCGGGCGCCCACCGTGGGGGTGTGTGGGGTAATGGGGGCCGGAGACACCCACCCGGGGCCTGTCGGGCCTCGGGGCCGGCGTGCCTGGCCGTGACTGACGGCAGAAGCTCGGGCAGGCGTAGGACCGTGAGGGCTGGCGACACCCACCCGTGGGTCTGGCGGGCCGGGGGGGGGCATCTGGGGGGAGCCTGGGGCAGGAGCATCCAGTCGGGCCTGGGGGCCTGGGTCTAAGGGGGTTGGGGGCGCCCAGGCAAAGAGGTGCTGCTAGGGCTGGGGACAGTGTAAATTTGGGGCCTCCAGCCACGGGAGATGCTGACAGGGGCCAGAGCCCTGGCAGGAGCTGGAGGCTATGGGGGACCTGGAGGTTATGGGGGACCTGGAGAGGGGAGTTCAATCAGGCCCTGGCAGGGGCAGGGAGGCTTGAGGATGCTATTGGGGAGCCTTTGTTGGGATGGGATCAACCTGCCTGGCATTGATTCAGTCAAGGTATGGAAGGGATGATGGAGGGTTGAGTGCTTAGAAAGGCTGGGGAGCAGGATGGCAGTGGCTCGCTTGAGGAGGAAAGGAGCAATGGAGGAGCCTGTGAAGGATGGAGGACAGCGTTCAGGGACTGACACTGGAGAGTCTGGGAGCATCTGTGACTGTGAAGGGACACTGGACAATCCAGCCAGGGTGGGAGGGGGCCACACTGGGGCTTGGATCCTGGCTACAGAAGTTGAGTAAACTATGGAAGAGCTTGCTGAGGTGGAAGGGCCAGTTGTTGATAAACAGTCTTATAAAGGGAGTTCAGCCATAGCAGAGAGTGCATGGATGAAGGGGTTGGGTGTTCAGTGATGGATGGGACTGAGGGCACAGTGCTCAGGGGCAGAAAGAAATCTGCCAGTTGGGTGGGATGAATGGTCTGGTGAGTCCCTGGGAAAATCCAGTCAGTGTTGGCTGGTTAGGCTAGTTTTCTGGGATGTGTGCTCTGGGGGTTTCTGCAAGGGGCTGGGGAGGTGAAGGACAGTCAGGGCTGAAAAGAAGAGATAGGAATACAGAGTTGGAAGGGCTGGAAGTGGCGTTTTGATGCTGATGAGAGAAAGAGAGGACCCAGGGAGGAAAGAAGTGTTCAATAGGATAAAATAATTGAGAGGGAGAAATGTGGATTGAAGGGAGGAATCGGGGTCTTGAGTGCAGTGAAGGATCTGGTTAGGGTGGAGAGCAATGCTGGGAGACAGGCAGGGCATAGTGAGGCTGTAGTATAGTCTGAATCAAGGTTGGGGCAGAATTGGATGATGGACAGGGGTGTTGGAAACAACTTGGATTTAGATGCTGGAGTAGTTGGGGTGGGCAAGTTGGATACTTGAAGAGTCCAGCAAGGACTGAAGGAAGGGTTGGGGCAGAGAGAGCTGTGGTAGGTGCAGGAGCCGCTGCTGAGGATGCAGCGTGTGCAGAGAGCACAGGCAACAGGAAATCGCAATGGGGAAAGAGCTTTCCCAAGGACAAAGCTATGTTTTGTCCAGGAGACCTCTGGACACAAGCTGGATTCATGCAAGTGGACAGCCCGGAAAGAGATGTAACCAAGAGCAGTAAAGGTAGCTCCTCATCTTCACTGGGTTAATGCTGGCTGCGTCCTCACCTGCTGGGCCACAGAGAAGGAGACTGAGATAAGGTCTGTGGGATCTGTTCTATTTTAGATCAGCTGATGATGGAGCATGTCACACCAGACACCAAAGCCATCACAGGATGGACATCTGCTGTAAAGATGAGGGCAGCTGCCTCCAGCAGTGTGGTGCTTTGTGGGACACATTTGGCCCACAGCTGCTGCTGGCCAAATCTGCTCTTCTGCTTGTGATGTCCCGATAAGATGGTGTAGTCTGGGATCTGGCTGCTGTTATCTGAGCGCTTTGTGTGTGGAAAGGGTGGACTGGGTGTTTTCCAGTGTTCATGTTATTTGATACATTTTACTGCCTCTTTGTCTATTTTTCATTTCTGGGAGTTGTTTTTTGAATTGCAGCCTCTCAGGCAGGGTGGGTGGCACTTCGGGGTGCCTGGTGGACTGGCTGGGCTGGACAGAACTGCATACTGTTTCCCTGGGTTCTCAACTTTCGCTCAAACAGAATAATCCTTAGTGGTAGAAACTCTTTGAAACACCAGCAAATATATACAAAGCAGCTATGGCAGCCTGGGAGTGTGGGTCAACAGTCAGAAATCATACAGATAGCTTGATGTAACAATTTACTGCTTGTCATCTGAGCTGTGGTAGCTGCCCATGAGCATGTTTCTGGCATGTCATGATTGCATTGGGAAGTGCTTAAACCCCCTTCAATGACTGTTTGCTTCAGCTCCAGTGATAAGAGGGTTAATGCTGAGGTTTAAATTATTTCAGTGTTCATCCAAGTGAGTAAGTACAGAGGGGAAGTGTCTCCTGCAGAGCATACCAGCATTTCTCACAGCTGTGGGGCAGAGGTGGTGGAAGGTCATAGGTGGAGCACAGTGGGAAAGATGAGCCATAAAACTGCATAGCACAAGGGACGTGTAGCACTGAAGTCTTTGGCGCCGTTAAGCAGCATCTGTGGTGGGCACACAGCAAGGGCGGAGGGAGGCTTCTACATGAAAGGATGTGCTGCTTTCCAAAGTTTAGGAAATGCTGTGTGAAGCCGGGCTTGTGGCTTCCTCATCACTGAAATAACAATCTTTACTGAGTGAGATGGTATATTATTGATAGATGGCAGGGCCAGAGGATGGCCAGTGTTTTTCTAAAACCATTGATTGAAGGTGACGTCACTGTGTGAAAACCAGGGTTTATCAAAGATTGGCCCCATTTTACAGTTGAGGAAACTGAGTCATGGAGTGTCTAGGCAGATCTGTTGGAGCAGATGAAATACCAGCATCATGGTCAGGCATTTTTCTCCTAGTCTCAAGCTCATGTTTCTAGTAAAACCAGCATCTCTGTTGCCTGCTGTAGGGGTGCCTAGTACCCAGAATTTCTTTCTTTTGCCCCTCATTGTTTGGCACTAAGGCTCTATTTAAAATGACCCCGTTTTTTTTTAAAAAAAAAAAAAAAAAAAAGGCAAGCTTTCAAGAGCTTTAATAGTGCCTCACTGCGTTAATTTCCCACTACAGTTTCATGTCGTGGTTTTGGTTTATTTTACTGATTGCTGAGACGTTGATATGAGAAACTACCTGCAGATAGGACAGTATACCAGCAACTGGCCAAGACTTTCAAGTTCTGAAACCAGACAAAGACTGCTGACATTGTCCAGTGCTGATCATCAGCTCTTCTCTGTGCAGGGCAAAACGCTCCCTTCAAACTTGCTAAAACTAGAGGAGTTTGATTTTAATTATGAAAGGAGAATTCATGCTGGTATTGGTTCATATACCAAACCAGAAAGTGCTGTGTGACCTCTTTGACAGAAAATTGTGTTAGTAGGTTTGAGCTGGAAAAACTCTGTAGGTGACTCGACTCCATTAAATTTTGGATTTCAATGCAGGAAAGAAAGTCTGCATTGAATGACACCATATGGTGGAGACATGCAGCAAGCAAATGATTTTTTTGGGAGTTTTGCCAGAGTAAGAAGTATTGAATAAACTGTGCTCAATAGATTAATTTACTTCGGTTGTATTTTGAAAAAGACTGGGTGATTTTATGACCATTAGTGACATTTGCAGTTCTGCAGCCGAAGATAAAGGTAATCAAACGTCATTCTTCAGGGCACCAGCTAATCAGTGCACTTGTCAGAAAGGGCTCCCCTCCTCCAGCTCTGTGTGCAGGATTGCACTCTGGACAACAAATATAGCCTCAGATATCCACTGCTGAAGGCAGGATATTTGGCTCAAGTAAGCCCCTGGTCATTCCCCATGTCACCTTCTCCTGTGTGACTTTCTGAAACCATCACATGCACCCTCTGTCTTTAACCTACTCTTTAAAAATGGTGAACTGCTACTTTATTGCTTAATTAAAATTAAATTGTGGGCCAGAGCTGTGCTAGGTGCTGTGCAGACAGAATGTGGAGATGTTCCCCATGCAGTGGAAATACAGTCTGTCTGAGGTGAGAGATAACCAAGTGATATGTGTAAGGAGAGTCCAAGACAGGTTTGAACTTGACATATTTGCCGCCTAAACCTCATCAAGGATTGTAGGTGTGGCAGAGAAGGAATTAGGAGGAGAATCACAGGGTGGTTTTATGGATATTTTGCAAAGTTTCTCCCACGGTTGTAGGAAAGGTACAAAGGTTTGAGAATTGAGCTCGGCAGTGCTGGGGCTGGCATCACAAGCCGCACAGAGACAGGAGCCACCACCTCCATGGCAGATGCTCTTGGCTGGGAAGGGCTTTGAGGGTGAAGACAAATAACTTGTGGTTGCAGCAGTGAGGAAGAGGGCGGCCGTGCCCAGGTGTAGATGTGGGGGAGATGTGGTCACAGTGGCAGGCTGAGGTGCTGAACTTTGTGACTATTGCATCTAGGTGAATTGATTTGATTCTAGCTAAATATATACATCTAGTAGATAAGCAATTGCTGGTGACTGAGGGTGGTTTTATTTTAAATTCATTATCTGAGCTTTGTGGCTAATAAAGTTAAACAGGATACATTTACTTCTCTTTCCTAATAGGAATCAACTGTGCTCTGCAGCAGCTTGCGGGCCGTGCTTTATCCATGCCCTGTGTATCCAGCCCTCAGTACAAGGGGAAATTGTTTTTTCCGTTATGGCTTTATATTGCCAATCTGATACAATATTTAAACAGATTATCTCAATGCTCTGTTTGTCCCAAACCAATTTTTGCTTTGGCCTATAAAGTGAATCTTCCTTTCAGCGGCTTCTGTGGTACAGGATGTAGTTACATGCATCAACTAGTTCAAAAGACCCATATACAGCATGGATTTAAAGCTGAATAAACCCACAAAACCCTTAGCTAGGACTATAAATGTCACTGTATTTTTATATATGTCTGTATTTTTTTTTTAAGAGAATAGGATTACTGCATGCAGCTATAACTGAAAGTCCTTTGATAATTCGGTGGATATTTTAAACCTAGCAATGATATACTTTCATAAAACCACACATCCCTGTTTTCTGAAGGATGCTAATAAGATGGTTAGCTTTGCTTTCATGCTCGATGTGTTTATGAGTGCTCTTGCCCATTTAGTTGCATCTCTGAATTTAATGCCCCACTCTGATTTCATAGTAATTGTCAGGAGTCTTTTTTTCTTTTTGTATGTCCCCACTCACTGTCTGGAAAATGCAGTCTCCTTATTGCTGACCTCATCAGTCTGTCTCCTCATGGTGCCTGTAAAGAAAACCCTCTCCACCAAGGACAAAGATGTTTCTAAACAAGCCAATCTGATATAAAACATAGTTTGCTTAACCCGGAGGTGACTGAGAAGCGGTTGCTGGCTGACTGTGCCCAGCCTTGGGTTGCTCTGTATGTCTGCCCTTCTCCAAAGGCTGCACACGCTGCCACGCTGTGCTGTTCATTATCTGAACAGCATCTGCAGTTCCCTTCTCTGTTACAGATGCCGCAGTCTGCTTAGTTTTGTGCAAATGACATGCTGCCCTTATACTCCTACGAGTTGCCTCTGCAGCTCCTCAGTCAGATAATGTCTCCACCGTCCTGCTCGAGGCTGCTTCTCACCCTGGACAGCCCAGAGAGCGAGTACTGCTGGCCTGGCTGCCCCACAGGCATCCTGGGCATCTTTCCTCCTCACTGTAGCTCAAGTCCCAGCATCAAGACATTTGTTTGCTGTCCCACGTCAAAGGCCTGCTCCTGTCCTGTTGCTTCTGAGCGTCCTTTTTGCACCAAGTTTTCCCATTTTATGGCATTCTACCTGACATCTCCCATCAATGACAGGGGGTTGTTTTCTGACTCTTCCCAGCCCAAGTTAGTTTCAGCGTTGTGTTTGTGAGCAGAGAAGTGTTCATCCATCCATGTGTGTGCAGCCAGGGCTACTTGTCCCACATAGAGGTGGCATGCAGCAGAGAACTCAGCTGAGTTATTTTTTCCAGTCTACTAAGCTGTCAGGAAATGGCTTTCTGTTTTCCTAGCCAGTGTGCTCATAAGACCAATTAAAAACAAAAATATGTTAGAAACCCATCTGTGCGTGGCTTTCCTTAATCTTAAATCTCCCCTAACTAGAGGGAGAATGCTGGGTGAAAGTTTACATAATATTTACAAAATAGTAACAATCATAGTAACCATTGCTATTATTTGGCTCTTGATTTAAGTTGTGTATACAGACCATGTAACCTATGCTGGCAGCTACTGAAATAAAGTCCACTTCTCTATGTTGGCTTGCTTGTCTTCCAGCCTTTTAAATCAGCTTACTTTATACCTTAGAGAATACTTTTATTTCTATATATATCCTCTCTTCTATTGGCTACCCCAGATAATCCTGTGATCAGCCATGCAGCAGTGTCACTTGAGTAGAATATGGAACGACGCTGATCGTTTTCTCATAGGCTGTCATACTAGCCCAGAAATAGCATCCGTCTACAATGGGAGAAGCTCTATTAACATTTACAACTGTTCCTCTTCCCGACCCCTGAGAATTGCTCCGTGGTAGATAAGCAATACTTTGTAACACATTTCTTTGCGCTCAGTATTTTGGAGTTGAATTCTGAAATATAAAGGCTCCTAATCCTGATCTGCTCTGGGATACACTGCTCTCCTCTTAGCAAGTGGTGCTGTGAATAGGATTAGCATTTCAACAGTCTCCTTTTTTTAACTGTGAGCAATAAACTAAAATAATAGGGCCTGATTCAGAGCTCTCTGAGGTCGGCAGTAGCACTTTGGCTGGTGTGTGTTAGCTTTGGGTCAGGCCCATAAGAATGGGGAATTCAGTGTTTCCCTGGAAAGGAGGGAGAATGTGTGAATTTTAGAGTTCCTGCTCCTGTGGGGTCTGTCTACACCAAGCTGAAACCCATGGATTTACAAGCCAACAAACACAACTGTAAATTTGACTGCAGGTGAAAAGAAAATGTGTTGCTAGTCATGCAGTTAAAACTTGTGTTTTTTAATGATGTCAAGAGCACTGAGGACATGCATATAAACAAATAAGCATTAGAGATATTTCTATTGCTGTTCCTTTTCTCTTCCCTGAGACACATGGAAGTACAGACTGTCACTGGGGCAGAGCATGGCTTGGGCAGTGTGGCCAGGGAGGTGAGAGGTTGGGTTGGGAGGGCTTGCAGTGACTGGCTGCACTGAACACAGCCCTTCAAATTCATTAGCTGTGGGCCCATGGGCAGAGCCAGCTGTGAGCATCTGGCCCTCAGGGCTCAGCCCATGATGTTACAGGCCTGTACGCTTTGACTAAAAGCAGTTTAGGGATTTACTGTGCCTACTGTGCAGGCATGGCACCCTCTACCAAGCAGAGCCCGTTCCTGATTAACAGCTCTTGAGCGGGGCCCAGATTCCCATTTTTTTACCAGCCTACTTATGAAGTAGTTGATACCCTGAGCCTGCTTATTGGGCTGTAGGACTGCAGTTTTGCTATTCCTTGCACGAGCTCTGAATTTCTGAACCTCAGCTTTCCACAGTGCTTTTTAAAAGCACAGTAACAGTGGCAATCCTGCAAATTTCAACAGCTATTCTCCAAACCCAGTTTTACTAAGTTCCTTCTCTTCTCTCTGTTTCTTACACATCACGCATGTATTCTGAGCCGTGTCTGGTAATTAAATGGAAAACTGATAAATTACTTGCAAATCCAAAATGTTTAGAGGGTGGATCAAATCTCACGTGCATTTGAATCTCAGTGTGTTTTCATCCTGTGTTATTGAAAGCTTTGACATCGTGACCTGTAGTGCTATGTCCTTTCCAAAACGCTCCCCACTTCGGATCAGTGCGATGAGCAGTTGAAAGTGGCGGCTTCCAAATGGCTGAGGTGGGGCTCTCCAGGATTCAGCAGAAAAGCACTACTACAGGCAGAGGACACATTGCAGCGGTGACAGTTGTACCGTGTCCTGCAGCTCTTTATCTTGAGGACAGGT
The DNA here is from genome assembly GCF_018691265.1 of Tyto alba. Taxonomy (NCBI): domain Eukaryota; kingdom Metazoa; phylum Chordata; class Aves; order Strigiformes; family Tytonidae; genus Tyto; species Tyto alba. The sequence continues at coordinate 15,091,129 of NW_024881261.1, forward strand.
TTCTGATTGCTGTGATCTGGAGGGGATCGGGAGCAACCTTCATGGCTCAAATCGTCCTTGGCTCCCAGCAGGAATATTTAGAGGGTGTAGTTCCTCATAGCAACAAAGCACTTCATGACATTTAACTGATTCACCTTTGCAGGTCGACAAGAAGCATTGTCTCCATTTTGCAAATGGGAGAGCAAAAAAGCTTGAGAGATGGGCCCCTGCGGGCCCAGGTTTGTGCTGATATTTGAACTTTGTTCCCAGCTCTGGGTCTTAGTGGGCTTCAACATGGGAATTGTCTGGGAGAGACCCAGCAGAATTCCTCAGGGCTCCAGAAGGGGCTGTAGGTATATTCCTCTCGTGGATTTGTTCAGGTAAATTAGTTGTAAGAGCATCTGTGTCCCAGACTGGGTATCAGTGTGGTGTGTGCTGCTCAGGCTCCGAGGAGCAGTCCCTGCCAAGCAGGGGTGTGCAGAGCAGCGTGGCATTGTGTCCAAGGACACCCAGGCAGGCATGGACTTGCAGCCTTCTCCTGTGCCCTCAGCTGCAACTGCCCTTCTCCTGTGGGGCTGGGCTGGGCAGTGAGAGGCAGATGGCAGTCGGGTGATTTGCATCTCTCGGTTACATGCCAGGATCCAGAATATTTTCCCAGCCATTTTAGAGAGGTGCAGGTCTGTGAGCGGTGACACTGACAAAAGCTTGGGTGTGCTGCTGTAACGTGCACGGTTGTAAATGAGCTGACCTGCATATTCTATTTCCTAATCCTGAGTGATACTGTCAGCTCAGAGAGCTGAGCCTGGCTAATGACTGAAATCCACTGTGCTTTTCTTAGCGAGGATGTGTGGTGATCTGAGATAGTTGTTAAGTGCTACATCCTGAGAATCAGAACTGCACGTGCCCCATGGGTCCAGCATGTTTTAGACAGATAAACGGGGTTTGAGATGATCAGGGAGTTACTATGAAAAGAACTGATGTCAGGTACATAGTAACCTGCAGTTAACTAGGAGGGAGATTAAATTAATGGGGTTTTCCCTCTGATAAAGATAATGAAGAGCTCGCAAGGACTTGGTTTGCAGCTCCTACACATGATATGCATAAGCACTGTCTTCCTGGCACAGGGAGTGCCAAACAGCTGTGTGACAAGAGCAATGCAGCCAGTGGTGCACCCCACTGAGCAACATTTGTGCTGTCTGAGACCTTGTTACTCTTGGAGATGAAGGAAAATAGGAGTGAGGGGGAGGAGTAGAAGAGGGAATGGGAATAGGGACTCTAGGAAGGGGTTCAAGGTGTCCTGGGATCCGCCACCATACAGAACCTGTTTCAAGGGAGGAGGACATGGCGTGGCGGTGGGGGAAAGTCAAGGAGGGGGAAATAACAACTACAATCTCTTTTGTGGATTTAGGGTTTACTGTCAATCCTGCGTAAACTGAAAAGCACCCCAGACCAAGAGGTGAGGATCCTCCTCTTGGGACTGGATAATGCAGGCAAGACCACACTCCTGAAACAGCTGGCATCTGAGGATATCAGCCACATCACGCCAACACAGGTGAGGAAGGCAGTGTCCAAGGCAGTTCTTAAGGTCCCACTTGCCTTATTATACAAAGCACTAATGATTCAGCAGAGTATTTCAGTAAAAGGAGGAGCAATTGGAGCCTGGTGCACCATTAAGTTGGTGTGTTTTCTGCATAAGAGGAGGCTCCCTGAAGGAGCCAGACAGCATCAGGCCAGATCTATCAGGTGGTGCAAAAGTGGATGAGTGCCATGGAGTTCTGCAGAAGGCTTTTGGGTCATGCTAGGGTTGCATGGGTGAGACTTTGTTCCTGTTCTCTTTGCCAAACAGGGGACATGTACAGGGCATGCTGCAGCACTGGGCATGCCCCTGTCTCCTTGCACCTTTCACCCAGCCAGCGCCAAGGGTCCTGCATATTCCAGTATTCCCTCTCTGATGCCTCTGGTCTCCTTTTTTTGAGCCTTGGGGCTGGGGAGAGGGATGTCTTCCATCTGAAGCACTGCAGCATTGCTCCTGTGTTGACCAGAGGAGGTTGCTAGAGAGCTATGGGAGATGCTTCCCCCTAGCCCATAGCTGCCTCCCAAAGGTCCCAGCCCTGACACCCCAATTCCAGGCCCCAGTCCCCTGGGTGGTGTGGCAGCATGTTGCCAGCCCATGCCACATCCTGTTTTTCTACTTGAATGCCCTTTCAATTGGTGCTCTAATTGATGAAATGGACCCTTCAGATGTGCAGCTGTTGCTCTGTTAAGCCCGGCATTAGCTGTGTCGTGTCGAATCGAGCCAAGACCTCTGGCTTCGTGTTAGCTGGGACTCTCTACTCAGCTTTCACAAGCTCAGTCCTGCTTCTCACAGCGCCCTTGTTTTCTCCTTATCTGCAGCTCTCCCACCTCTTCCTGCACCCACCCTGCTGAGCCCTCCTAGGGCACTAACTGCATCATATGTCTCTGTAGCCATGACAGCATCAACCCTTGACCCAAGAACACTGGCAAACTGATGGTTTGGCAGCTGTGTTCACTTTTGCCAGCACCTCTCCCACAGCCGATCCATCTTTGTGTCTGCCCAGCCCATGTCGCTGCATATTGCAGCCATGGGATATATCAAGTGTTAATGTCTCCTTATGTATGTGATCCAGCCATTTAGGTTTTTTATGCTCTATGTGGCTTTTTTTCTGCTCTCTCCAGGGATTTAACATCAAAAGTGTACAGTCTCAAGGCTTCAAGCTGAACGTATGGGACATAGGCGGACAGAGGAAGATCAGGCCGTACTGGAGGAACTATTTTGAAAACACTGATATCCTTGTGAGTATTGGCTGCAGTTGAATGCTGTGTTCATGCAATGGCTTTCCAAGGTCTCAGCCAGAAATTCAGGAACAAGTAATGTAATGTCCCAGTCCTCAGCAACACCATTGCCATTGTAACAGGAGTTATTCTGAGTGAAGTGGCAAGATTGGTTGGGTGCAGTAAGAAAAATACAGTGATGTTTGGAGAAATCGCTCAGTTGTATGTTTTTACTTTTATAGGATGGTGCTGGTTATAACCAGTTCCTTTCCTCTCATCTCAGCCTCCTTCAAATGAAAGAACATTAATAACTTGTAGTTTGCCCATCTATAGCTCCTTTCACTGGGGACTCTGGAGACCTGTCGTGGGTATTAGTGACTTAAGCCTCATGTGTAGAGGTAGGTCAGTATGGTGCCTTTGTTTTCTAATTGGGGAAACTGAGACACACCAGAATTAAATGCTATGTCTAGCATCAGATAGGAAAGCTTCTGGCTAAGTGACACAGAGAGACCCCTTGCTTTTTCCTTTGGTCTGTTAATTATAAGACTGTCCTTTAATGTTTTTGACATCTTCGGTGCAATTACCTTACAATTAGCCACAGATGACTACAATTATATTTACAATGCAGGACCTTTTTGTTTCCATGCCAGAGCACATTACCCTGGGACTCTCCAAGTGCTGTCCTGGCTAGTTTCAAAGAGCACCTCTAACAGGCAGCCACATGTGCCAGGATGATGGCAGGCTGGGGGCTCCAGGCCTCTTCCCATCCCAAGCAGTGTTGCCTGTGGGAGCAAAGAAAAGGCAAGGACTGCACAGCTCCCATGGGAAAGCAGGAAGCTCTCGGAAAGATGCCCTTCCTCCCTCCTGACACACACACAGACTCACTAAGGTTCAGGAGCTTCAGTGCACTTCCACAGGAGGATTAGAGCGACTAGGAAGAGGACGCTGCTCCAAGGGTCATGTCGGGGTCCTGAAGGGCCTGGCTGCACCTGCAGATTTAGAAAGCATTGTCCAAATGAAGCTGTTATTTAAATGGGACTAATAAACCCTCAGTAATCTCTTGTGCAGATCCTCCTTTTTCAGCCTTAACTTGGAATCTGATGTTTGAGGGCAGCCACCACAGCATAAACCCAGTTGGTTGCTTTTGGAAAGAGTAATGGTGAGATCTCCCTAAGGGAAAGATCTGGGTTTGAGAAACTAGCAGGACACACTTTGTGTACTCCTCTGTGGCCATTGAGAAAGGGGACATGGCGTGACTGTGAGGTGATTGTGCCCATTGAGTCCAAGCTCTGCAGCAGTGTGTGGTGGAGAGGCAGTAGGTATGCAGATCAAAGTCCACACTGCAAAGCAGCAGCTAGGGGATCTTCGCCTGCCATGGCAGGTGCTCAGGCTGCAGAGACTGCACACCCACAAAACAATATCTGGAAGACAGTCTCTGCTGGCAAAGGTATTGAGCTACATTATCTTGTGGGCTTCCACCCTTCCCAGTGTGTGCTGCATGGGAGGTGGAGAAAAACAGGTGAAATCGAAGACTGAAGGAGATGAAAGCAGTTGTTTTCCCTGCCCTCCTCCCACCCCAGTTAAAGCAATGTATAGAGAAAACCCTTGCTTTCATACAAGATAGAAGCAGAACCAGCTTGGGGGAAACAAGTGTTGTGAATTCATAGGGAAAACTGGTGTGCACGTGGACCTGAGCTCCCCTGCTTGCACCTGGTGCTGACACCCAGTTACAGCCTGGGAGCTGTCAGCATGTTAGTGCAGTGCTTTACTATGTCCATACACACCAAAACTGGGATCAAGTATATGCTGATGACTCTCTATCTTCTGCCAGCCCTCATCCCTGTTTTAGCCACTAATTTTACCCTCTGACAATCCTGGTGCAGGTTGTGCATCTGTAAATTGAGCCAACTCATCCCTCATGTTATTTCTTCATCCAGTCCCACCACTTGCAGTTTTGCCCAACCCACTTACTCCAGGTTTTGTTTTGGCATGTTGCTCAAAGGAGGCACCCAACTTTACGGGAATTTCTTTCTCAAGCTCAGTTTGTCCAACATGGTGTACTCAATGGGTGTTCAAACTGTTGAACTCTGCTACCAAGCACCACAGCCAGAAACACGCTCTTGTGTGGCCTTGGCCATAGAAGGAAGGTGGAGATGAGATACACTACAGTTCCCAGGACCCCCTGCTTCTGTCTTCTCCTAAACTATATTGCACAAAGCAGAAAGGACCCTCTAAAGAGTACTAAAAAGCAGGAAGTGATTGCAAATTCAAATCCATGCAGGTGCCTTTGAATGAGAGCTTGGTCTTGCATCACACACCTGTGATATTTGGAAGCTTAACCCAGGCAAATAAGGCGTGGATATCTGGCTGATTGCATATTCAGACAGGCACCTGCAGCTATTTGGCACAGTGCTTTCTGGTTTGGAAGTAGGCACTCCGCACATACTTTACCTTCTCTGTGCTGTGCTTTTGTGGCTTTTGCCCCAAGCGCTGTTGTCTCCAATTCTCATCTTGCAAAATAGCTCCCTAGCAAGGAGTGGAGCACTGCAGGAGAAAGCCTGGCTGGTTGGGACTTGGAGCTCTTGTTTGCCAGTTAGAGAAGCACCGTAATATGGGAGGTGCCACCTTTCAGATGAGAAATAGCACTCGCCTATTGCGTTTGTGTGTTGCTAAGCTTCCCCTGAGATGACCTGAAGGAGGACAGATGTTAGTCCATTTTCACCCCACAGCACAACTGCCAGCCCTGCAGCTTCCTTCTTTCTTTTGATCTGTGTTTCCTACCTCAAATGGTGTGGATCTTGGGAGGGGCAGGGAGGATGGGCGTAGCTGACACAGTATTGGTGTACATGCTTGGGATCGCACTGCGGGATAGGCTGTGTGTCACAGTGTGCCCACGGGCCTTTCCCCATCCCGTGGCAGAACGTGCGTGCACTGCTGACACATCCCCACGCAGCTGTGTCCAGCCCTTCCGTGTGTCCCCCAGCCTCTGTCAGTGTGCATCAGCCTGGCCCTGGGAAGACTGCAGACCCCAAGTGATCAGCAGAGAGGTCTGCGAGGTTGCTGGGTTACCTCCTCGGGCCTGGCATACAGATTCTCCTGCTGTGTGTTTGGTCCCATTTCAAACAACTCTAACACTGCTCATTAAGGGAGGGCCTACAGTTTAATAGATATTGCTGCTAGAGATCTTCCCTCCCCCTACTATTTGGTCGAAATTATCCTGGAAGCGTGGAGTCTTATGCTGTGACTGCCTGCAAGGATGCCATTTATCTTGATGGCGGGGTGCTGTGCTCATCTATTCCCTGAAAACCAGGCTGACACTTGCTCCCTGTAAGCCACCAAAGAGCATGTAGATGACGTGCTAGCAGCTTCAATCACCGCTGATGGGGAATGGCAGGGACTGCAAGCAAAATGCTCAGTGTTGTCACCAGTCCTGTCCCTGTCTGCTGTCCCAGCGCCCTTCTCCTTCAAAAACCTTCCCATACCAAGTAATGAAAAAGGGATATCAGGCAATTCTTGTCTGATTGTTATACTAAGGTTTCCCATTTCTTTAGATGTAGCTCGATACTCGTGCGCTCTGAACTGCAATAGCATTGCTAGGGGGAAGGTGGGTGGCTGGACTTACTAATTACATATCTACGGGGCCTTTGAGCAGCCTTTTAGCGTGTGCAGACCCAGATCTGCCTTCGCCGAGAAGGCTTGTTTGCATTTACAGACAGAAATCAGCAAGTGCCATGCTGCTTGGAGAGGATGGAGACCCCCTCCCAAGGCAGGGACCCTGCGGGACAGGGGACCCACCCTTCTTCATACCAGGGGACAGGTATCTGGTTGGGACCTCCACGTGGACCATGAAATGCGGTGCCCAGCCGTGAGGGGGTGGCAGGACTCTGCTGTCAGTTTTTGTGAGCCAGCTGCTCCATGTCTTCTCCATCGTCCTGGTGGACAAGCTGGCAGCTGAAGATGGAGTTTCGCAGGCTGGATCCAGCCCTCCTCCCCAGGTTGCTCCAGGAGGTTGCAGTAGGATCTCCTGATTGAGAGGAACTCAGTGTCCCCCAGTATAATCATCTGTCCCCTGAGTGCCATTGTGTGCTTTGGTGGCTTATTGGGGAGGTGATGAACCCTGCTAGAGGGAAACGTGGCATGGTCACACCAGTGCAGTGCTAGTACACTGTTTGCTAGGGTGAGAGACCATGTCTGACTCCTCAGGTCTTCCCCTCCTGCACTCAGCTTCAGCTTGTAAGCTGGTCATTTGAAAAGATACTAGGCAGTCTCCTGTTTTCTTCAGATGATAGATGCTGTGGATATGGTGAGAGCATCCCCAGCACTGCCCCCAGCTCCTTTCTGATCCTACCGACGTGGCTGTCTACCCCCCCAGATTTAAAAGAGGTGGTTCCTCTCATTTCAGAATGTCATAAAGTTTTGTCAACATTTGCTATAAATAATACCGGGGATCTTTGTGCCTAAAAGCATAATTATTAGGCTTGGCTTGCTTAAGAACATGATACTTTGGAAGAGTGTCTTCTGGGAAGAGTAATTTTTCTTCTCATTTCTTTTTCAGATCTATGTCATTGACAGTGCAGATAGGAAGAGGTTTGAAGAAACAGGTCAGGTAAGTTACTTATGCCCAGCTTCCTTTGAAGTAATTCAGTGCTTCTGAGTGCCCCTTGCTCACAAAAGTTAGGAAGATGATTTTGTTGTTTATGAGAGAAATTTGCATTTCAAGAGACTTGCCTTTCAACATCAATGCAGATTATTTTGGTAGATGTGAAACAAGGAAAATAGGTAGCCTAATTCTGTTTAAATAGAACGGTTTTCATTAAAGTTATACAATAATAGCAAATGGGGCCTAATACTGAAAGCAAAAACTTCTCTAAGTCCTTTAAACTTTGCCAAACCAAGACCCTGAGGAATCCTCTTTTCTTATTTACAAAGTTGAAATGGAAATCATATTGACTTGATTGTCTTTTGGATGTAACTGAAAAAAAAAACTTAAGAACTTTGTAACTAGCACTGGCCAGAAAATAAGATTTCTGTTTTGCAAAGTTCTGATGTTTTGTAACATTTCGTATTGGATGGAACAAAAATAGTACTTTTGATTTTTCTTTTGTAAAATTCAGAAAGTGACAGTGTCCCAAAATAGCTAGCAACAGATTTACCCCCCCAGACATGGGAGATTTAGCATAAAGCCCTCTGTTCTGCCTGATTTGAAGGAGGCACTTAATCTTTTGCCTCTCAGGTATCATCGACACACCCTAAACAGCAGAAATGTTGGTTGTTCTAGAGGTGGGGGGAATCTTTCCCGTGTTGGAGCTATTTAATTTTATATCAGTAATTAAATAGTCATTGGGCAAAAGAGAATGAGAGGAGGCAGAAGCTTAGAGCACTTGCCTGAGACAGGCAAAGTCAGTCTGGACCCCTCATATTTCTGCAAACACTTTTGGTTTCAATAAATCAGCCGTGTCAGATGAAAGGCCTATTTTGTTGAAAAATTCCCAGCCAACTCTGTTTATAACTCCATTCTCTCGTCCTGGTTTCCAAACTAAACATTGCTTTTGGGGGGATGGAGTCAGATTTCCACTGCAGTTCAGCATCTCCCCAACTGCACTCATTTAATCCAAAAGTTTCTGGCCACTGAATGAAAGACACTAGGACAGTATCTGAGAGCATGGGGTCTTTCCAGCTAAATAAGGAGCCCACAAAAATCTCAGTACTCATCTATCTGTAATGCCAGCAGTGCCTACAGGTTCAAATTCTACTGGGTTTGTCATATGTTCACATAGGGAAATGACTTGAGACTGTGTGCTTGTTTCACATGAGGCCGTTGTACAACCCTAGACATGAAGTATTTCAGCCATCGTTGATCCACTGCAGATTCAGATTTGACCTATTAAAAGAATCTCTTTGAGTCACCCAGTTTTGAATGAACAAACCCATTTCTCAAGATGCCACCCAATGTGTGCTGTGCGTATGAAGCCAAAATCCAGCTAGTAAAGCTGATATAGCTTGTCTTCAGCTAGGCAATGCCTTCAAAAGCATCAGCACTTTCTTGTGGGAGGGAGATTTCCATTTCTGGGGGGGGGTGGGGGGGGAAGTCATCTCCTACTCAAATTGCAGCGTATAAAATTTGGAACAAACATCTGAAACTCATTATTAGCGAAGATCTCAGGGCTGGTGTCAATGGCTGCTCAGGTACAAATGCCAGTCAGGCAATAACTTAAGACAGATTCCTCATATTGTCAATTTACATGTTTTTTTCTGTTTCATCAATTTTGGTCTCATGGGAACAGGGAATGGTGAAACACAGAGTTGTAGGCTTCAAGGCACTGCTAATTTCAGACCAAGATGAAGATTTTTGTAACCTGTAATTGGAAGAAATAGCTTTTGAACCTTGGGCAGAGATGATTGTATACATTTTTGCTCTGTTATAATAAGATCTAGGTTTCACTGGAACACGCTCTTCTAGCATTTGGCCTAAATATATTTTTAATTAGAGACAACCGCTGGTGGTTGAAGGTTTTCTTCCCTTCCCTCTCTCTGCCTTCCCCCCCACACTCCCTTGTGAATGATATAGGAGCTGGCTGAGCTTTTGGATGAAGAAAAGCTTAGTGGAGTCCCCGTGCTCATATTTGCTAACAAGCAGGATTTGCTGACGGCTGCCCCTGCTTCGGAGATTGCTGAGGGACTGAACCTACACACAATCCGGGACAGAGTCTGGCAGATCCAGTCTTGTTCAGCTCTTTCAGGAGAGGGAGTACAGGTGAGGCTCTGGAGAAGGCTTGCTGTGCCAGCAGGCCATCTGTAAGAGATTGTTGTCTGTTGATCTGCAGGGTGGGGCTGGACCGGCTGCCTCAGGAAGGAGGGTCAGCGCAGCCAAACCCTTGAAGTGCAGAACATGGGGGGCGCGTGTCTCATTGCCTGTGCAAAGGGAAGGGGGATCTGTGGGTCCTTGGGATCTCTCCATCCCTGGGAAAGGGGAGAATGATTGCCTCCCCACCCAGGACTCCTTAGCTGGGCCAAATGAAGACACTGATTTATTTCAAAGAGACTGCTGTCAGGTTAATCATTTTCACAAAACAAACCGTCTTTTACTATTAATCCCTTTGACTGTTACAAGTGTGCACTTTAGAAATCTGATTTACCTTTGTTACTAATGTCGTTTGGCATTTTGCTCAACCCAGGCGCCAGAGAGAAACCAATCAATCTTTCTGATCCAGAGAAATGCAAGAGTTGCACACGGGGCAAGGACACTTCTAATGGCAGCATGTGGGGCAGCAAAAACCCACCGAAGGGGCTGAGCTGTGATCCTGTGCTGAACTGTATTAGCTGTGTCTTGGGCTCCTGTGCTGTAGCCAGTTCCTGCAGTATAGTAGCTCTTTGTAATGTAAATGGGACCTAGGTTTGTTTATTTCACTCTTAGGCTTTCCTGAATTAATGAAATATTTGCAGTGCTTGCAATCTGAGCAGCCAGGAGTATTCCCTTCACTGATATTTAAAGAAACAGAATGGTGAAGACATTTATCTTCATTGCGGTTTCAGTAGAATCTTATTTGCAGATGCTACAGAGCTGTTCAGGATAGTCAGATCTCAAGCCGAGTATGAAGAGTCGCAGAAGAAGCCTGCAATACTGAGTGGGCAGTAAAATGGCAGATGAAATTCAGTGTTGACAAGTGCAAAATAATGCACATGAGAAGCAACAATCTTAACCATACACATACGGTGATGGACTCAAAATTAGCTGCCATTACTCAAAAGCAGATCGTTGGGAACAGCAGCTTAGTGCTCATCAAAGGCCAGAGAGGAAAATCAAATGCTAGAGAATTAACTGAAAGCAAACAAGAAACATCCCAGAAAACGTTTATTTTGTAGCAGAATAAAGGCATGGTGGGCCCATACCTTGAACATAACATTTATTTCTGCCTCTGCCCCATCTAAAAAGATTTTAGTAGGAGTAGGATTATAGACTCCATCAAAAAGTTAGCTCAGATGGATTTCAGGAGATCTTTAGACCAACCTCGTGTTTAAAGCAGGGATAACTGTGAGTATAGAGGAGGTTGCTGAGGGCCTTGTCCAATCAAGTTATATCTCCAGGCATGGAGATTCCACAGCCTGTCTAGGTAACCTCTTCTGGCGCTTAACTTTACCCATCAGAAAAAATATTGTCCATATATTTGCTCAGAGGTAGGAAAGATTTGAGAATCCTCTGTCAAGAATGATCAGTAGCACAGAGTGGCATCTGTACTCAGGGATAATAAATAAATTAGGACTTGCAGCTTAGAAGAAAGAGGACAGAGAATGGAAATATCTTCAGGATTTATAAAATAAGGTATAAAAATGTCAGATAGACTATAGCCTATTTTTCACATAGCTAAAGAAAGTGCGTTCCTAACAAAATAGTCAGCAGCTTAAAAGAAATAAAAATAAGTGCTTCTTTGCAAGCTGCATAATTAAATTGTGGCTCTCATGGTACGGGATGTTGTGGAGATGAAAGGTGTCAGTCGGTTCAGAAAAATACTAAATGAATTTCTGAAGAAGACATTGGTAGGCAATCACTGACCACTATGATCCGGACGCAGCTTTTAAATGAGGAACAGCTTAGGCCATGGATGGCAGGGAAGAACAGAGCAAGGGAGATCCTGTTCCTACATGTTCTTTCCCTTGGCATCCAGAAAGGGGATGCTGGCCTGGATGGATCATTGGTCAGACCCAGTACAGCAGTTCTTCTGATTTAAAATGCTTAATCTAATGTCTAGACCAAAACATAGTAGATGGTGTCTTCAGAAGGGCCCTTATTTAGTTAGCTGAGATACAGATTCAGCTATGTTGCAGCCATAAAGCCTATGAAAGGCTTCAACTCTGATCTTTATTTTGAAGCGGTGGTGATAGAGGGAAATGCATTCCACAATGGCAGCGTATATTCAAATCCAAAGAAGTGTGATCAAGAAAGTGAGGCTGCAGTTCACAAGCTTGCAGGCAAGCGTAGGTCCTCTTCTTCACTCCTCTAGGCTCTCCTCTAGTTTATGGAAGCCCAAGTGAGCTCTCCAGCTGCAAAGGACAGTAAAGTGGCAGATGAAATTCAGGGATGCATGTTACATGTGGCAGAACTAAATGATAGGAAGTGGCACTTTCTGTTTGTGAGCTTTGAAAAATGCCTCCTTCTCAAGCTGATCTGTGGGCTCTCTGGAGTGGGCTGCACACTTCTTCATTGATAGCACATTCTTACTGTGCCTTCTCTTTGAAGTACAGTGCATCCCTATACATCCACTAGAGTAGAATATGCAGCCCAGTACCCTCTACTGGAGAAGCAAAATCTGCTGCTGCATTCACTTCCAGAAAACAGAAGACAAGAGGTAAATAGAAGTGTTTGCAGGCCTATATATTTTGTTCACCATGATTATCTAGTCAAATTAATTTAGATGAAAGCCAGATAGTGTCCCGCTTTGTTGTCTGTAGTCTCATTGCCCTAAATACTGCAGCTTATTCCATAAATTATTATTGCAGAAAGGTCATAGAAGTCACAAACTCTCTACAGCTTATAGAAAAAGAGTCCCTACATTTCTCTTCTGCCGTAACTCCGACCCTGTCAAAGTAGACAGCAAGAATGCCAAGATCTCCCTTTCCTTGGAAATTCATTGAACAAAATGGTTTGGGGGGATGACTTTCAAGCTAAACCTGGATCAGCCCAGGAAGAATCGGCATCATCAGTCTTGGACCTCTAAGGAGAGGTCAATGTGCTCAAAATTTAGGGAAATCAAAGAAGAACTTGTTCAAAGAATGAGATTAAGAAAGATGTTTTTGAGGATCATGGCACACAGTATGTCTACCAGTAGCTCAGAACGGGAGCTCTCTGTGTAGTTAAATCTCAGGTCACTGCTTTAAGGACTTCTTTGAGAAATGACAATGAGTGACAGCAAAATAAATGCAGACGTGGAAGCATCAGGTATTCAGAATGAAAGCCGAGGAGTGAGCACGCTAACCGTCACTGCTGTTGGAATATATTAGCTAGAGTAAAATTGGAGACATCGCTGACGGATTTTGCAAGGAAGAGCGGTGGCATATCTAGTACTGTGTACATGCAGGAACAGAGTTCATAGGGGAAGATTTTTGTGATAGCTTGAAGGAAGAGCAATGAGCAAAGATAAATAATGCCAATACATGAAGGAGAAATAGTTTGAAGGTCATTTAATTAGTTTAGCTGCTAGCACCATGGTGTATAGAATTGGGTAGTTAAGACTGGGGATTTCAAGGTTAATGAGATTAGATTATGGTTAATAGAATGATATAAATTTAGAGAATTTAACTATTAATTTGAAATGGGTTATTTAATAAAACTGTTAATTAAGGAGAGAATCCATATTGTCATCTTCTCTTTTAAAATTAACTGTTGGGGACTCTGGAAAAGAAGCCCAGCAATGTCCTGGGCAGGCTCAGAAGAGAGGTGACTGGGTTAACTGGAAACCTCATGTAGTGTCCTCTGGACACCAACTGGTAGCCCCAGTTATGCCAGCTGAAGACTTCATTACCTCCTGACTGTAACCGTGGGCAGCACTTGTCTTGTTAATCAGACTTCATGGTGCCATTGAGGGAGGAGTGGCATCCCTCATGCTTAGAGACTTTTTAAAGCAAAATGTCTGCTTGGGTCTGATTTTATCCTTCAGCTCTAGTTAGGAAAGCAGGAAAGCCTTTTCTTCCCACCACAGCCATTTGGGCTCTGCCCCGGGAGCAGCGTCTTGCACCGGCTTACCCGGAGACCCTTGCACAGGGTACAGCAAGCAGGGAAGGTGATCGCTGATGTCAGCAGAGAAACGTAAGAGAAGTTACCTCGCAGTGGCTCTCTGGTGCCATGTAGGCTGTCTTGGGGTTGTGTTTTGTGACCAGATCTCCAATTGTAGTCCTTGGCATGCAAAGGCTACGTACATTCCACCCTGGCTGGCCCGGGTGGGCTGAAAGCAGGCAGCACTCCTCTGCTTTGCAGCCTGCCCTCTTGCTGGAGGTGCTACTGAGGGGCCAGGGTGTGTATCAGACATAACTCAAGGCTTTGGACCAGTCCATGCTCTGCAGCTTGTTTCTGGTCTGAAGCAAGAGTCTCCAATCAAGGCAGCAGGAGCTCAGCCTGCCCGGAGGAATCATCCTCTCGAATGATGCTGCAGCATATTGTGTCCAGAGTCTCCCAAGCATAACGGGCCCCTGGAGACCATTAAAAGCCAGTGGAACTGAGAGTAGCCACTAAACTTCTCTAATTTATGCCAGAGCTGGTTTGGCCCAAAGGACTGTAGGAAGGGCTGAGCCGCCTTCTCCCTGGTTATTTCAACCCACTTGAGAGTGAAGCCCAAGACCGAAGTTACGCTGATGCTGCGATTCAGCACTTTCAAAAGGGCAAGATTCAGAACAGGACCCCCCGGCAATGCTGTATCCTCAGAGCTAGGTTTTGTCTTAAAGATGTCTTAGCCAGGGCAGGCTAGATGGGGATCTTCCACATCTTAACAAGGTTCTGGGGCTACTTGTAAATGTGATTTAAAACCAATTTTGATGACTGCAGCTCTCTTGGGGCAGGCAGAGGCCGTGCTTGTTGAGGAAAAGCAACCATGTTTCCAGTTTACAGGGCAAAGTCTTGTGATTTTTAAGCAGGGTAAGGAGGGAGTCTACAGTGCTGCATCAGGGATACAAGGTCTCAGAGGACAAAAGAAAAGCTTGCACCCAGGCAAAAAACAATGGATAATGTACTTGCGGGAGCCTGTAAAAGCCAGCCTGTACGATGACTGGAGGTGCAAAGAAATGACAGATAATGAAGGCACAGTCCTAGCTGTGCGGAGGGAGAAGAAAGTGACAGTTAAAATAACGCATACCAAAAATGCTAGAGATGGAGAACTTTGCACTTGCCTGACCCAATTTGTTATGGCAGACAGAGGATTACATGAAAGGATTAAGCTTTCCTGTCCTTAAGGTCACGTTAGGGGTCACAAGTTTGTGGCCTTGCCTGATTCTTGGCTTGCAGGGGAGCAGAAATCAGGAGGCTTTTTATGAGGTGGAAGGGACTTGTTCGCTATGTTTGAAGCCAGATTACTTCACTCCCATAACCACAAAGCTGATAATGCAGAGTATAAGCAAGCAGTGGGCTAATCTCAAGCAGGACTTTTTATTTCTCCTGGGGAAGGCTCTACCAGTCCTTTCCCAAAGGGCATTAGAGTACAACTCCCTTGGCACAATAGCAGATGTAACTGCAGCAAGGCGGGGTTGTGCTGAGCAGCATATCTCTGCAAGGAGCATTATCCTCTTCCCTGGAGTTCTCTCTCTTTGCTTTGGTAAAGTTTACTAGCTGCTTGTTAAGGAGCTAGGAGAGGCAAAACTGAAAGATCTAAAATCTTTCCCTGGCTAAGTTTTCCCAGGGTTGACTTGAGGCTGGAATACTAATATTGTATCCGTCTCCATCCTCAGAGTGCCTGCCAATGTCTCTGTGTCTCAACAAAGCAGCCCAAGGACATCTATCAAGATCTAAATGTTACTGTAGGGATAGTACTTTTTGCACAGAGCCATCTTTTAAGCATGCAGGTATAGGGACAGAGTGTGTAGGGACAAAGGATGACAACAGTTGACTCCTCGTGGACTTGACTCTTTCAAACACTGTTTCTTCCTTTCCATGTGCCTTCCCCATAGCAGTTCTTTGTGTTTGTAGCAGCTTCCCTGGATTTCTCTATCTTACCAACCCTCCATCCTGCTTCAAACCTTAGGTAGAAAAACTGCAAACGTACCTTTTAGTTTCTTTTGCTTTCCATTGCATCTGCTATTCTCCAAAGCATTTGGGACACTGCAGAACACCCGCCCCCTGAGAAAGTTGCACTAGAAGCTACGGATGTAGCTGCAATGTGACTGAAGATGAGGAAGGTGTCTTACATGTATCTCTTTGATACAACACACGTAGAGCTCAGCATGTTCATTTTGCCTTTATCACTGTCAGGCAGGGAGATATTTACAATTAAATGTGATTTTTTTCCTGTCAGTTCATGCCAGAAGAGAGTTTTTAAAATCTATTCCTGCTTTAAAAGTTCAGTGACCTACTTACGTATTTCAAGCCTGTTTGGAGTTCACCTTTCCTCTTGCATTTTGCTATGTCATTCTTTTGCCCTCGTTATATGCTTGATGCAGCCAGGCTCCCAGCCATGGTAAATCCCATCATAAACTCTGCTTTATGACCCTCACCACGCTGGTGCTGAAATGGTCTGTCTTTCCCCTTCCCAAGCTCCCAAATGGCAGCAGGCAGAGTTTTAATCACTGTGAATTCAGGTTGTGGTCAGATTAGGTAGAAGATAGGATGCGTGTTTGTTGTTTTGCAGTGATGTATTGTTTCTGGGATTACTGTGCTGAATAGCAGAGGGTGTCAGCTGATATTTATTACTTTAAGCTGTCTCAGCTGTTCTGGTTCAGCAAATAAACCTACATTCAAAATGAATGAGGAGCTCTGCTTGCCTTGTATGCCATGATGTGTGCAAATGTGATTATTGCTTCCAAGGCAGGGGAAGCTGGAATCATTGTGGGAGCATTTTTAGTTATTTATTTATTTTTACTCTTTGCAGGCAATCATGCAGATTTTTAAAGCACACAATCAAGCCAAAGGCTTGACACCTCTTCTCCTAGCCCCATTGTTAAGTCCTGGCATTCCTCATGCTGGGAATCGCTCGCTCCCTCTCTTGCTAAAGTGATAAGCTTTAAACCACACTATTGATTGCTTAAGGCATTACATGTTTTACACCTAGGTTATCAGTGTTATTGAAAGGGGAAGACACAAAGCTACTGGGCCTTAAAATGAATCTACCTCTCGTCTTTTCCCATTTGCTCTGAGGATTTCAGACAATTTGTTTTACACTGATCTCTGCTGTGGAGATAAATAAATGAAACTGGAGACATCAACCCTCCCCAAGGTTAGAGTTAGAAGTGTTATTAGTGTAGGGCCTCATGTGCACCCCAGCACAAGCTGGGCTCGCTTATTCTTTATTTAACACAGTAACAAGGGCTGATTTCAGAACTTGCTGCTCCCCTTCAGATAAGAAGTGTCACATAGCGCAGCTATCAAGGTGAATTGGTATTTTCAAGTGAGAACCTCTCTGCTTCTGATTAAGCCCTGAGGACTCCCTCTCTTCTCTCTTAACTCTTTAGCTGCTCTCTGACATGGCCACCACCTTCGTGGCAGAGGGGCAACGTGGAGACATGGTGGTGGGTCTTGACTCACCCCAAGGGCCTGCCGTGCTGTTCCTGTGGCCATCTGTCCTTGGGGCAGCTGAGGTCCTTGGCAGCCTTTTGGCAGTTTGGGGACAAGGGCATAGGGAAGCAAGTGACGCTGCTACCATGGGACTAGCAGTGATGCTGGCCCAAAGCCTTTGGTCTTTCTTAGGGTCTAACTATTGTTTTAATGATCCAGAAATGACCGTTGAACATGATACAGTGAAATCCTCCCCTCCAGAAGTCCATGGTGATGTTTGCCCAATTTCCAAGCACAAATATGTGCCACATTCCTCTCATCCCCAAAACCCTACCTGCATCCTCTCGGCCCCGAGCCTCCCTGTCGGCACGGATACCTCATAGGCAGGGTAGAGGTAGTGGATTTGATGGGTCACAAATATGAGGAGGTCGTGCGTCTAGTGATCCGTTGTGCACCTCTCACAACAGATAAGTGACAGGAGCAGATAAAATGTCACTTTGCTTTTCAACAGCATATCCCATTCTGGGATCTCAGCAGTAAACTCACAACTCAGGTATTCACAGCACAAATGCTGCCATCGTGTTTGCAGTGGTCAGAGATGTCATGCACGTGTTATTATGGAAATACTCTAAGAAGCCTTTTGAAATGTGACCACTTCTATTCTCACTGAAGCCCTCTGGGACCCCCGAGGGCCCATTTTCTGTGGGAGCTCTGAGGAACAGGGACCAGGGTCCAGATCCAGTTATTGCAGTGGCTTTCATGGATCTGGATTTCAAGGCTCACAGCTGATCAGAGAATTAGAGCTGTATTCTTAACAGAGAGCTGACTGTAAAACAAACAGCCCCCTAAAACCCATGGTCTCAAAGATAAGATGACTTGCCCGAGGTTACGCAAATCATCTGTAGCTGAACCTGGAACTGAGCCTTCATCTGCCACTGACGTACCTTGACTGCAAAGTGATCACTCCTCAAAGGACCTACACATAGCGACATGATGAGATGATGATACTTTTTATGGTCAGATGAAAGCTTTAATAATCTCTGTGTGACAACATCTACTGAGCAATGAAGCACTTGGTTTTTTACCCATGGCATTTGTGGGCTCAGAGGGCAGGTGGGGGGTAGATGAGGAGGCAGAACATGGTGCTTGCAGAATGGTGGTCAGATGGGATCGGGGGATTCCTTTTCCCTTCACTTGACTAACACTACCTTTCTCTGTCTGAAGGACGGCATGAATTGGGTGTGCAAAAATGTCAATGCTAAGAAGAAATAAAGCGTTCTGAGCTGCATGGAAATGGAGGAGCGGTGGGAGCAAAATTCTAGCCTGAAAACACTAATTTGCTGCTTTCTGACCAAATGTTTTTCCATCTGTGCACAGCTACAGCTGTTAAAAGAAAAAAAAAAAAAAAAAAAAAAAGAGAGAGAAAAAAAGGGAACATCGGTTAAAACCTACTGCTGGATTTGGAACTTGACCTGCTCTTTAGTATCGTTTTTCATCCCAATAAAGGAATTATATATTTCCTCCCTATGCATAAATAGTATTAAATGTCTGATTAGCAAGCAAGTTTGTCAGCAGAAGCAGGACTGTGATTCAGTGTGGAGCAGACGGAGTGGTGAGTTACTGTAGTTGCTTAGATGCCTAGGACCTGCCCTACACGTGCGGGTTTGCGGTTGCTGAGGACACACTCAGGTGTCAGTCCCAGCTTCCCCTCAGTGACAGATAAAATGCAGTTGTGTTACCAATTGTGGGTAGTTTCTTAAAATAAAGCTGCTAAGGAGTCATTTGTGTAATGAGGATAGAAGACTTCCACATATTCCTATAGCCATAAAAGAGGAGTTTGATCATAACGAGGCACTGTTGCATTGCGACACTGCCGTAGAAGGGAGAGACGGGTTATATGTGTATAACTGAAGCTCTTTACAGTTGGAATAATACGGGATGAGCGTGCCTAGGGCTTTTCTTGCAGCTGAAGGAGAATTTAGCCCAGCATTTCACCTTGAGCCAGCAAAAACGTGGTTCCTACGTTCAGTAAGTTCCATATGTGAGATTAGTCTTGATGTTGAACAATCCCCGTTGATTTTCCCTTGATGTTAAGGCAACTCTGCAGCAAAATGCAATTAAGTCCATGATTACTTTCTAGAATGAGATACCAGGTCCCAGGTTTCCTTTTTGAAATGGGCAGAATATATTCTCCTACTCCCCTTCTTCAGCAGGCCTTGCCTAGCCCTCCGAGGGACTCTGGGGACTGCCCCACGGCAGGCTGGCTGCCCAGGGCCTGGGGTGCCCCCAGCCCGGTGCCGGCTGCGGATTGCCCTGGTGAGGGATGGGGAGCCTGCGGAACGGCAGATGGGAAGCGCTCTTTAAAATGAGGATTCATTCTTCCCCAAACTGGCTTTCCTCTAAAGGATGCGGTTGCTGAAATAGGAAAGAGAATGTGTTTTCCACCTCCTTGTCCCTGATTCAAATCTAGCCCCAGCTGACAGCGAGCAGGAGTCATTAGCACGCCAAAGCAGCCATGTCCTGCATGAAACGAGCTTGGTGACTCCTGGGCCAGCTTCTAAGGCACAGATGGTAAAATAATCCCACTGCCCTGCTTGCCAGCTTTGTTTGCTGCCTGCCTGCGAAAGGCCAGAGAATGACTAGGGACTGCGTTGCCCCTTCCATGTCTTGGAGACCGACCGGCAGCAGTGTGGGGAAAGCTGCATGTACTAAAGCATGTGGCTTTACCACGCGTCGGCGAGTTGAGTCATGGACCCAGGCAGGCGGCTGACACCCCTGGAGCTCCCAGCTCTTCGCTCCTCCCATCCCCTGGACATCCCCACCTCACAGCTGAAACATCTGCACTGTACGTGGGGCAGCCCCTGGCCACCTATGTGTTACAGCCCGGCAGATTAAAATCGTCTGGGGCCGGTTCTGGGTCCCCCCATACTGCAGGGTGTGCAGTGGCAGTTCGGGGGCTGGTCTGCGTGTCGTTCAGCTGTCTTTCTGTGTCTGGGGGCAGAGGGACAGCTGGGACAGCAACTGCTTTAGCAATCCAACTTTAATCTGCCTGCGTCCGTGAGTCAGCACCCTCTGAGCGCATCTGTCTCCAGCGCCGAGGCAGGGCATGCATGCCATAGTAGCACAGCCTTGCTTTAAAAACCAGTCGACTTGGAGGGGGGGGGGCAAGAACAGGCTCAAGTGAGCTGTTAAGCAATTGCTAATGACACACAGTGACACAGCTCCAGTTTTGCATGGATTGAGTAAGAAGTCGTAAGATGAAGGAGAGATGTTGATTTGAACACAGCCCATTCCAGTGACTCCCCAGCTGCAGTGGCTTATCGGGAGCCCTAGGAATGTGAGCACAGCGTGTTCCTGGGTCAGCCCAAGGAGGAGAAACGCATTCCGGTGTCACCTTTTCCCTGCAATTCATGCATTTGCCTGATGCAAGCACTGCAAAGAATTGCACCTCTTTCTTGTAGGCACACTTTGTGCTGGCTGAGTGGCAGAGCTTTGTGACAGATGCTCCCAAGCTTTGGATTTGCCCGCACTGTCTACCCAGTGCAGCGTGAAATGCTTGGGTACCCTTCCTCTGGCCCAGGCAGGACAGAGCAAAGTCCCCTTGGGGGCTCGGGTGTTAATCCTTCTCACTCGCAAGGGAGTTGAGTTGGTGCTTCCCTGCTCCCTACCTTTTTACCAGTGGCAAACTTACCCTGTGACACCCCACCTGTGCCACAGTTAGCTTTCTGGATCCAGAAAGCATCTGGGAGGGTGATTTGGTTTTTTAGGCTCACATTTGTTAAACTTGGAAATGTGTGTAAGATAAATACATGACCATTTTCCTATTGCTCCGGTTTGGAAGGAAAAATCGCCTTACTGAACTCAGGATCCAGAAATGTTTGCTGGCTCATGTTTGCGTGTAGTTACACATGCTGGTTGTGTGCATCTGTACCAGCCAGAGCTTCAGCTGTAATCCAGTAAATTCATTTGGTTTACCTGCACCGGGTAGTGAGAGAGGAAGGCTATGCTAAAGCGTGCTGTGCTGGGAGGATGGAGGTGGAGGGTTAAAATGACCGTGGCTTAAGTAAATCACCCTGCAGTGATGGCTGTAAATGCTCTTTGTATTGTAAACATCTCTCTGTGCATCCACCTGGTGAAAATGTAAAAAGATTTGAGGTTCTGTTCACTTGCTGCTCCTTATCTGAATGCATTTACATCTGCTATACTTTCCGCTATACCTTCTGAAGGGCTCTCCTCCCTCTGCAGCACCTGGCTAAATACCACCTGTAAAACTGGCTGGGGCCACCCAAAAACGCCTGCAGGCCTTCAGCGAAACCCCTACCCCTCTCCCAGCCCTTCAGCTCCTGTTGGGTTTAGGGGAACCGCTTACGCAAGGCTTTGTCCTTCCAACTCTGTCCGCTTTGCCCTCCTTTAAGTGAGATTCAGGGGAAAGCAAACCGTCTCACTGGTAGGGGTGGAGCTCCGCCACACCTTGCATCAATTCATAGATTTTTAAAGCCAGAGGGGACTGGGATGTTCCTCTCTCCTGACCTCCCGCATGACACAGCCCATTAAACGCCACCCCGCCGGCACGGTGACTTGCGGGTGAATTAGGAGCGTTTCTGGTAGGAAGACACCCGGCCTTGATTTAAAGGCTGGGAGTGACAGACAAATCCATCCCAGGCCTCGAGAAGTTTGTCGCAGGGGTTAATTCCCCTCCCGTGGGGAGTTTGTCTTGCTTCACTTTCACATCATTAAATCTGGTTTTACCTTTGAGATAGATGAAAGACACCTCTCCTGCCCCTTTGCGTTCTCTGGAGGGGAGAGGTGATGGAGAAGTGAAATTCTCCAAGGGCACATCAGGAAACGTGAGTCCAAGCCCCCGCTCCGACCACGCGCACTGGGTGTGGGGGTTCGTGTCCTCCTCCGGCCGCGGCCGCGTCCCCCCGCTGCCGCTCACATGGAGAATGATTCTCCTTGCCCTTGGAGAATTCTTGCCAAAGCCTCGTGCAACCTTCTCCCATTTTCCCCCCTATCAATACTTCTTCTTGCACTCTGATGACCTTTTTTCTTCTCTGTTGAAAATATAACTGATCGCCAGGCTTTTTTTTATTAAGTGTACTGGGATGAGATCAGCCCACTCAGACTCGCCCCCTGCCCCACAGGGCTCTGTCTGTCTTCTGCAGAAGCAAAAGGTGGTGG
The DNA here is from genome assembly GCF_018691265.1 of Tyto alba. Lineage (NCBI taxonomy): Eukaryota > Metazoa > Chordata > Aves > Strigiformes > Tytonidae > Tyto > Tyto alba. Next base: position 15,113,270 of record NW_024881261.1, read on the forward strand.
CTGTTGCATTCCCTGGGCTGGCCAGGTCCACACAAGCTCTTTCTTTTATGTTCCCTTTTTGAATTTCACCAAAAAGGGATATTTGCAATATCTGGTCATGTTGTTACTCGATGTATAATTTAGATGTCTTTGTCAAAAAAAAAAAAAAAGAAAATAAAAAAAAATAAATTAAAATTTAGTAGAAAGACAACTTGTGTTTGGGGGTGATCTTTTTTCTTCAACAGGCTTGTTTTCCCCACAGTCAGATGAGGACTGCCTCTTCCCAAGGAGCTGCCAGTCGGTCTGCGAAGCTGCTCTCCCACCGCCCCCCCCGGCTCCCCACCAGGGATGGTCTCTGGTTCTAGAAGTGGTCAAAACTGTTGGAAGAAGCCTTTTCCCTTTGGATTTTTCACTTGTCCAAAACTATCAGAAAAGCCAGCCAGCGGGAAAGGCAAACTTTGGGAGGATCTTCTTGTCTCAAAAATCATTTTGTAGGTTAAAAAAAAGCATCGCATGAAACACGTTCCCCACTGCTCTGGCAGGAAAAGTGAAGGGGAAAAAGAAAAGCAGCAAACGATTTGGGTTTGGTTCAGCGAAGCGGGGTTTGGAGGGGGTTTTGAGGGAGGGAAGCGAGTTCGGGGGTTGTTTCTCTCCAACTAATTTGACTCATTACTGTTCCTGCAACACCGGAACAGGCCAAAAAGCAAGAAACTGCCAGAGCTCTTTAAAGCATCAGTTCCCTCCCTGCACGGCCGGGGTGCCTGGAAGGCTGTCAGAGCTGCTGGAAAAAAACATTATAGATGGTCACACTTAATTTCTCGTCTCTTTTTTTAAGGCACGCTTTATACTGAGTCCTGGTATTTTTTCAGCAAAGTAGGAAATACTTTTTCATCTTGTTTGCCTAATGGATTGGATGTGAAAAATATTTCTCTGGCAAGTGAACACCCTGAGAGTTGTTTGACTTGTCACGACGTTATGTATCGGCCCCTGCGGCCCCCTGCCCCCGAAGCCGCCGCGCTTCCCCTCTCCTGTTGCTGTTTACGGTGGGACACGCCATAATTTATGGTGAGGCTGTGTGTGACCTTGCATGCGTCTGCTCGAGCGAACCGCAGCTCCCTTCCCCGCACAAGCCCCGCTTTACATTCACATGATGAATTTAGTGCTCCTGAAAGGACAAGGAAGCGGGTGGATTCGATGTGGGGTTAAAAAAAAAAAAAAAAAAACCCACAGCCCGAAGGAGAAAAAAACACTGAGATTTTTTGTTCCTTTTTGACCAGTATTCCCCTGTTGTTTATGGCCTCGCGCCCGCCGGACAACTGCCTTTATCAGAGCAGAGGAATCGTCCGTGGCCGTGGAGCCGGAGGTTTCAGCCTTCGCCTTCTCTCGGCGTGGGCGCCCCAGCCCTGCCGCGCTGTGCCGGGACGAGCGGTGGCCCCGGGGCAGCCGGACTGACGGCCACGGCCACGGCAGAGCTCCGGCCCCATTGCCCGCCCACCCGGGCACCCACCCAGGTGCTGCACTGAAGCTTTTAAAATTTATTTTATTTTGTTTAAGTGGAAACAAGCTCGCACCGCAGCCTTGTGATTGGCTCCTGGCTAAATTGCAGCTTCGGGCTCAGATGGCTGAATTTGGGCTTGTTGGATTTTTTATTGCAATCTGTTCACTTATTTCCCTTCCCAGCACCGATTGGAAGCAAAACTCCTGTAAAGCTGCAGTCGGGCTGCGCCCGTGCTGGGGGACGCCGTCAAAGGCTTGCTGGGAACAGCACGGGGTGGGGGGGGGAGCTCCCTCCACATTTCCTATTTAGCTGGCTGACCGAGATGACTATCTATATCCTTTTTAATGGGAAAAGGAAAAATAAAATAAATAAAATAGCAGTCAGAAGAGGAAGGGTTGGAAGGAGCCGCTCTGCTTGCAACGTGCCGTGACCGCGCGGCTCCGAGCTGCAGCCCTACGGGCAGCAGGGCCGGGCAGCCAAACGCAGCCCCAAATAAATAATCCTGCGGGGAAGGGAAGCTGTCAGGTAGGTTAGGCCCCAAGTCTGAGCTGCATTAGGAGCTGGCAGGAACGCCCTGCAAATAAATCATCTGGATGAGAGGTATTTTTAAATAGAAGTTGTCCTTCCTGCTTGGCTTTGCAACCTTTATTTTGTGCTACCGAGGGGAACCGAAGCCTGCAAGCTGTAATACTTTTCTGGCTGATGGCGGGGAGCCGGCGGGGGCTCGGGGTGCTGAGGGGGATGCTGCTGGGGGGAGTGGGTCCCCCCCACGCTGAGAGCATCACCCGTGGGCTGGGGACACTGCAGTCCCCAGCCTGTGACAGCCGGGTCCCGACTGATCAGGCAAAGCCCGGCGTCATGGGGTGGCCGAGCCAGCTGTCCTGCCCCGGCTCCGGCACCCACCCTGATGTCACACAGGAGGATTTACATGTATTTTGAGCTCATTTTTATAGCCGGCACCTGTGAGGCCAGCACCAAGCAGGGATAACTGAGGGGGGGGGGGGGGCTGGGACGATGGCGTGGGCACGGAGAGCTGGTCTGGGGGAACGGGGAAACTGAGGCACAACCACCCCTCTGCACCCGGGAGCAGCGCTCGGGTCTGGGACCGGGCAGGGGCCGGGACTGTGGCTTGCAGCCACTTTTGGAGCCGGGGCAAGAGCCACAGCTCTCGCAGCGCCGTGGGGGCCGGGGAGGGGGGAACATGCTGAATCGGGCGCATTCAGCGTGGCACAGCTGGTGCGGGCTGCAGGGCGGGGGGGGCTGCAGTTGCTCCTGACACTTTTGCCTCTGAATGTGATGATAAACTCCCTTTCCCGATTAGCGCTGATCCCTCTGCCTCCAAAACAGTTGGCCCTAATGAACATACGGCCCAACAGCTGTAAGCGGTTATACATATGCATGGATATATATATTTATCCCCCCCCCCCCAGCCCATCCATATATACTGGAGATCACAGCTGTTGCTATTCTTCCTTGCAATGCAGATCAGACGCTCTCTCTCTTTGGAGTCTTACTTGACCTATTTTGCAGGCGCAAGATTTTTTGTGATGATGATTTCCCCAGTTGGTGCTTTTGATTCTGCCTGAAACATCTTGATTGAAGGCAAACAATGGCAGCTCCGGCAGCCGGCAGCGCCCCGCACCCACGCGCCGCCCCGGCCCCGCCAGCCGCCACGCGCCGGGGGGGGGGGGGGGGACACGACAAGGGGACGGGGTCCGGCCGACGCTTCCCGGGGCGGCAGCAGCTGCCGGCTGGTCCAGCCAGACCTGTCACCCCCTGCCACCCTTTCCCCGAGCCCACGGGCCACCGCTCTGCCGCCTGGCCCATCGGCTTGGCCAGCCGACCCAGACCCTGCGCCGGCCTCCCCATCCCCAGCCACCTCTGGCCAGGCTCAGCCCCGAGACCCTTCCCTCCATCTGGAAACTGCTCCGCCACCCCAAAATCTTGCAAACCAGGTGATGATGGCCCTTGGGGCCCCCGGGGCGCCTCAGCTGTAAGGCCAGGTGGGGGGATGGTGCCCAGGGTGCCAGAGCTGGCGAGGATGGCAAAACCCCAATGCCTGCTGCAACCCGGAGTGCAGTGATGCTCTTAGCACCCCATGGGTGATGGAGACCTTCAAAGCCCCTTCCTTGGGAGCCCCCAGCCTCTGCTCACTACTCAATGCGGGGTTTTGGGGCTGGCTGGGATCCTCTGCCAGCTCCATAGCAGCCCCCAGCTGCATGCGGTACCCCAAAGAAGGGCCCTGAAGTCACCACATACCGGCACGGCAAAATGGCTGTCCAGGCGTGTACACATCCATTTCTTGTTTGGCTTTTTTGTTTGAAGTTTGTCCTTCATCTGGGTTTCTACAGCAACCGGGAAGTTCCCGTCCTGGCCTGGCTGGAGGGAGCAAAGCGTCTGGGGGAGCAGAGCAGGAGGGCAGGAGGGGAAGATGGAGGGCGGGAGGGGAAGAAGCCAAAAATAAGTTTTTAAAGAAGCAATGCTGCACTTTCCTCCTCCATCCTGGGCCTGGTGCTGCTGCAGCTGGGGCAGGGCTCCAACCCTGTCCCTGTCCCTCCATCCCCAGAGGCAGTGCAGCCAGCTGGGGCCAAATCAGGGGGGTGTAAAACACCAGACATTAGGGTCCCTCCATGTAAGGGGCACCCTGAGGTGTCCCACCCCGCTGGGCCCCTGTCTCGGCTGCATCCCCTGAGGCCCTCCACGGGCCCGAGTTAAGAGTGAATTACCTTAGAAACAGACTTTTCTTAAAAAAACCCAAAACCCAGCAAGCCGCCAGTGATTCATCTTAGGCAGCAAGTCTCTTCATTTATTCATTACAAGATAATACCCAAATCTGGCTAATTAATATTCCTGCATATTTTCCAAGGGCTGATGAGGTATCTTAAACATCTCGCCGAGATGGGCTTTCATATTTATAAGGTTGATGTACAAACTTAAATTGACGCCGTCTAAATATACCCCTCATGTTTTAAGCATGGGGCTTCACTTCCCGGGTGTCGGGGGGGGGTTCCCCGGGCACACACCTCGGCTCGAAGTGGGACCCGGGGGCCCAGCAGGTGGGCGAGCCACCCAAAAAGGCTCCCACCAGCTGGGGCGTGACGCCGTGTTGTCCACCTTTCTACGAAGACGTGAGATTTCAGTTTCTTTGGGTAACGGGAGCAGAGCGCAGCAAGCACTGACCCGCTGGTGGCCGTGGGGTCAGCAGCACGTCGGGGTGAGGGATCGGCGCGGGCAGCCCCACAGCTGGACGTGGCGACAGGTACTGGAGCAGGGCCTGCAGCTTCCTACCGAAACCCTTTTCCAAGGTTAAAAATAGGACTCGGTTGCAAACTGAAAGCCTGGTTTGCATTTGCCCTCATTATGTTGATTGCTTATTTACGTGTATGCAAATGAAGAAAGAGGCAGCGGCTCCTCCACCTGGGGACCCCTCGGCACGGCAGAGCCTGAACCCCACCGGGTAAATCCCTGCTGAGGAACGAGCCACGGTGCTGCCGCCCCCTCCCCAGCATCAACCCCACAGTGGCGCGGCAGCCCCCCTCTTTGCACGGCTCCGGGGGACGAGCCCCGGCCCCGCGCCCCGAGCAGCGGCCAGAGGCACGGCGGTTCCCGGCGCCGCCGTCTCTCCCCTCACCCTGCTCCGCCAGATGTGCGTGTCCGGCTCCAGCTGTTCCCCATCAGCCTCCCTTGAGCAGCACCGCCAGCCCCGGGATCCTTTTTCCACCAGGCCCCACGTCCTTCATCAGACACCAATTTGGTCTGGCCCAGCTGCTCATTTTTCTTTCCGCTGTGTGACATGTTTTCACCCGGCTCCTAATCCGTCTCTTTCCATTCACAACTCGAGCTGTTTATGGATGTGCCTCTGCTCCCCCTGCTTTTCCCACCCCCCGGACAGAGCCATCCATCAATAAAACCCCGCTGAGCACCCGAGCATCCATCGCCTCCCTCCCCGCCACCAGCAACGCGCGGGGTTTGATGGCAGCGTGGTGCTGCAGGTAGCTGGGACACCGGGGACGTCTGCCCGGCTCTGGGGGCCTGGAGAGCTCTGCAGCTCTGGGGCTCTGCAAGGGGTACCCCCTATTTTGGGGCTGCTCCCTTCAGCAAAGGGACAAGGTGAGGGAGGGCCGTGGCGGGGAAGGTGTCCCAAGCCCTCGGGGGGTCACCCCGCGGGGTGGGGGCTGCACATGTGTCCCTCCATCTACGGGCGACAGGTGCTTTAATGCCTGCCCTGGCCCACAGCTGCCCGCTCTCCGGGGAGGAGGCAGCTGCACCGAGGAGGAAGAGGAGGAGGATGATGATGCCAGCTTGGAGGGCAAACCTGGGGGCACTAAGGGGTGGGGGGGGGGGAATGATCCTGCCTGTGTACTGAGGACCCATCCTGGGTCCCCCCTCCGCAGGGAGGGGTGTCACTTGTCTCACCCCTGCCTCCGTCCCTGTCACCACCGGGGCTCATCGCCCACCCCCTTACCCCGCTACCCCCCACCCTGGCAGCCGGCCACACGGACACGGGGGGAGGCATCTTGGGATCCCTGCGGCAGAGGCTGGGAACATCCCGCTCCCTCCTGCCGCCCTGGCACGCTTAGCCGTGACTGAGAAGCAAACCCCCAAATATCCCCCCCCTCAAGACCCCCAAATATTGGGCGTTTCCTGAAGTGTCTGAGCAGGACGAGGCTGGGAAGAAGCCGGCAGAGCAGTGGGGCCGAGCCACTGCCCTCTGCACCCCACGCACAGGGTGGCACCAACCCAGAGCACGCGGGAGCAGGGGGTGCTGCGTCCCCCCCCCCCCAGCACTGCTGGCACTGCTGCCTCCCTCGGGGTGAAATGCGGGGGGGGGGGGGGGGGGGCTGGGTGCGAGGGTCCCCCTCCCTTGGACCCGCTGCTCCCCTGGCTTCAGCTCACTGAGACTCTCTCCCCTTCCCGTTTCCCACCGCATCACGGGGGGAATCCAAACAGGAACGAAACCGGGGATGTTTTGCAACCAGGAAAATAATAAAGGAACCCAAGCCCGGGGAGCGATGGAAAAACCCTAATGCCTCTAAGATGCGGCTCTGCTTTATGAAGTCAGCCCCTGTTTTCCCCAGATGAAGAGCTCGCCCTGTGCAGCCCCAGCCAGGCCTGCCCACGGCCCCGCCGCACGCCCCGGCCGAAGGTTTCCTCCTCGCCCTTCCTCGACTGAGCACGGAGGATCCCCAAACCAGCCCCGGGGTGCTTGCCAGCACCTCCCCCCCCCCCCCCAGAGCCCCGCGGGGCTGCAGGTGGGGATGAAGCCTCGAGGGCCGGGGGCTGGAGCTGCAGCGTGGCCGGGGCGGCGGAGGCAGGAAAGGCACCGTCCCCGTCCCCGTCCCCGTCCCCGTCCCACAATGGGGATTGTTCTGGAGGCCGCGGGCAGGATGCGGCACGGCCGGCTCCGCGCCTGACTCACATCCTCGCTGGCTGGGAGGGAGCCGGGGCGAGGGGGGGGGAGCTGCGGCTCCAGCATCCCTCCCCGTGGGGGCTGGAGGGGGGACGGGCGCTGCGGGGACCCGGCACCCCATCCCCCAGCTGCTCCCTCCCGAAAAAACCCCGTCACGGGCCGGGTGCCCGCGGGACCCCGGCAGCGGTTACTCCCGAAAGCAGGTGGGAGCGTCCCGCCGGAGCCGGCGTTCCCGGGGGGAAGAGCTGCAGCAGAGCGAGGCGTTTGCACTAAGTGATCACATTTATTTGAATATTTTTTGTGTGTGTGTGTGTGTGTTCTAAAATCGGTTACAGAATAAATACCTGTGCCTTATAGCAGGAAGTCCACTTTTTTTTTTATACAAAGTGCTTGTTACAGGAAGTTGCATCAGCGATACGCAGGAGGGGGGTGCATTTCGGCCACGCTTCCCCTCCTGAAAACTAGAACAGATTTTTTTTTATTTATTTATTCGTGTTTTTTTTTTTTTTTAAAGTTTCTTTTCCCTTTTTTTTTTTTGTGCATTAAATTTCCTGCCATTGTGTATTTACAAATCTCTGAAAGAAGGAAAAAAAAATGCCAATATGCATGAGAAGTGGCCTCGTAACACAAAAAAATATCAGCCTTAAAAAAAAAAAAGGTAACAAACCCAAAATCTACAAGTATCTTTTCATACTGAATCAATGATAGATTTTTTTCTTTTTTTCTTTTTAAAAAGGGAAAGAGAGGGGTGGGGAAAGGGAAAAAACTGAACCAAACCAGAAAAAATGAACTCGGAGAAATGGAAAGAGCGAAGGTGCCATTGTCCCTTCTGAAGTTTTCCAAAGGCAGAGAGGAGCAAGGAAGAGCGCGACGCACAGACCCAGACGCCCGACTGAAATCCCCATCAATTTCTTCTCGGTATTTTCTCCCTCGTCTTTTCCCAGCGAGGGGCAGGAAGGACTTTCCAAAATTAAATTAAAAAAAAAAAAAAAAAAAAGAATTAAAAGGAAAAAAAAAATTATTTTGTTTTAAAAGGATTTAAAAAAAAAAAAAAAAAAAAAAGAGAGATATGAGAGAACAACCCTCCCCAAAATCCTGGAGGGGTGTGAGGTGGGGAAAAAATTGGGTTTGATTTAAAAGGGGGGGGAAAAAAAAAAAAAAAAAGAAGCCAAACCAAACCAGACTTTTCTCTCCAAACGCGTCAAAGAGCGGGACTCTCCGGAGAGTGTGACGGTTAACTGGTGACGTAGTGTTTCGCCGATGGCTGGCCGTAGACTCTATAGAAATCCTGCCGCCCGTGCTGCTGGGATGCGTCAATCCATTCCCTCACGGCAAGTCCCGGGAGCGACTGGGGGACGGCGGGGGCGGGCGGCAGCGGGTGCGAGTACTCCTGCGAGGAGACCGTCCAGGGGAAGTGCCCCGACCGCGGGTAGGGCTGGTGCCCGCTGTGGTTGGACACGGAGGAACAGTAACAGTTATCCACGGAGCAGACGAGGATTTTGCGCCCGCCGTACTGGGAGAGCACGGACTGCTGAGATGACGTGGTGTTGGGGTAGTGAGATGGGTTGAAGACGGAGCCCGAGTGCACCGGCTGCGGGCCGCTGGGAAGTCCAACTATGTGCTGCGTGGAGCTACAAGGCACCATGGCTTGTGCGGACTGCCCCTCGCCGGCCGAAGCGCCCTGGCTCATGTACTGGCTCGCCACAGTCCCGGACGATGGCTCGAGGAAGCTGCCCTCGGGGAAGGCGGTGGAGTGCTTGCGCTTCTCCGCGCCGGAGTTGCTGACGGTGCAGGGGTACATGGGGATGCTCTGCAGGAAGGGGACGGGGGTGCTCAGAGGACCTGTGGAAGGGAACAGGAGAGTGGAAGGGGGGGGGGGGGGGGGGGGATGAGTCAAGCACGGCGCAGCGCAGCTCCAGGGTGCTCTGGCCACTGGGACGAGCCTGCAGCGAAGCCCTGAGACTCGTGCTCCAGCCCCGCGCGAGCGGAGGGCGTCCCAGCCCGCCCCGCCAGCAGCAAGCCGGGCACACAGCTGCGCGCCGGTGAATTTGCAGGTTCTGTTTTGGGACCGTGCCGGCAGGATCCGAGCGGCCCCAGGCGCTGCTCTGCGAACGCCTGCGCAGGCTGAGCCCACGCACAGCTCGTGACCACGGTCCGTAACAGGATCAGAGCGGGACAGCCCCGGCGACAAACCCAAATCCCTCAAGGAGAGAGGACTGGGAAGGCTCTGCAGGACATGGGCTGTGGGACCACACCAGCCCCTGGTTGTCCCTGCCCATCTTTCCACTGACTTCTCCTGCCAGTGGCCAGCCCGCCCGCTGTGTCACCCCAAAACACAGCCGTTTCACAAGCCAATGGAAATGTCCTGGGGAGAGCCAGGAGCTGGCTTCACGGTGTCCCCGTGTCCCTGCTGACCGCAGAGGGGTTCCCAGGGGTCCCTGCATCCCAAAAGCTCTCCCCACCCTTTTGTGCTGGGATCTGCAGGGCATCCAGCTATGGATACAGGAGGTAGTGAGGTCCCGTGTCGCCCCCTCTGCACCCCTCAGGCTTCACCCACCTTCCAGCAACTTCCTGAGCTGCTTCTCCTTCTTGGCGATCTCGTTCAGGAAGAGCTTGGAGTTGAGGTGGCCGATTTTGGGTGGGGGCAGGCTGCCACCTGTACAGTTCTGGGTCCTGTTGGGGACCGTGGGCAGAGAGGAGAGGCATGAGGGACAAGGTACACTCAGGGTCAGACGGATCCTTCCCCCACACCCTCCCAGGGCCAACCCCCTTCCCTAGGGCAGCAGTGTGAGGGCAGCAGGGAGCTGGCTCTCTCTGACGGGCAGGCCCTTCCCTGCCCAGCTTTGCTGGGAACATCCCGTGCCAGGGCTCACCTCCTGCAGCCTTGGCATCCCCCCGCATGGTCATCCCATTCGCCTCGGCTCTGCTAGGGCTGGTTTTAACCCCCTGCCCTGCCTCTGCCCCAGCAGAGCTGGACTGAGCCCTGTGCCCCAACCCAGCTGATCCTACCCTTGTCCAAGGGGAGGACTTGATTCAACGGCTGCAGAAGGGGATTTTTTTCATCCTCCCAGACAGAGAGGGAAACCGAGGCACGGAGCATGCCTCTCCCAGGCCCTGCTCCTCCTCTGAACATCGTGCTGCTGCCACCCCTGCGACAGCCTTCCCCCCTCCCAAACATGCCTGCCCCGCCGCACTTACCTGTCCATTAAGATTTTCACAGACTTGGTGTTCTAGGGAGGGGAAGGAGAAGCTCTGGTCAGTAAGGCCAGTCCCTGCCCCAGCGGCCACCTCCCCTTTTGGTCTCACCTTCTGTGGCCCCCCCAAAAGGGACAGGCTGCCCAAGGGTGCTCAGCCCCCTCTCCCCCCAGCACAGGCTGCCCCAGCCCCATCTCCAGCTGTGACAACCTCCTCATCTGAGGCTGGTGCTGAGCCTGCCCCGCTCCTCCTTGCCTTCTCCCACTGCTGAGTCCTCTGGAAGCATCAGCTGGCCTTGTCAGCACCCCCAGCCTGCTCCCCACCACGCCCCACGCCTTCTCGATGCTCCCCACACAACCAGACCTCCCCACAGCCCCCAGCCCACCTCCAGCACAGGCAGCTTGTCTTACCTTCATGAAGTTGATGTCCTCAGTTTTGTCAAACATGACCTGGACAGAGCTGAGGAGCTTCTTGGCCTCCTGCATGCGCTCATTGAGGTGGAGGACCTGGGCTGCGTTCTCATTGCAGAACTTGGCCTGGGCCTTGTCCAGGATCTCCATGGTCTTCCGCAAGTCCTCATCCAAGATCTGGTGCATCTTCTCGTATTGCAGGCGCACCTCGTCCTTCAGCTGGCTCACCTTCTCCTGAGGGAGAGGAGCAGGGTCAGGCCCTCTGTGCCCTCCAACCTCCACCATGTTGTCCCAACACCTGGGTCCTTTCCCCAGCAAGGGTGGGGGCGACCTGAAAGCTGCCCCACAGCTCTGCTCTCCTGCAACACCCACACAGATCAAACCCTGCCATCAGGTGCCACAGAGGACTCCTATGTGCCAGAGACCCAACAGGGACACTGGAGGTTTGGTTGATCCAGCAGATCCCCTGGACCTACCTCCCGGGGTCTAGGTGGGGATCATCTCCCAAGAGCTCATACCAAGCAACAACCTGCCACACCTCTGAGAAAGGTGTGCTCCCGTGAAAAACCCTGCCCTTCCCCATCTTCATACCCATTCCCATCCTCATCCTCATCCCCATCCCAGGCTGGGGACACATCACGCTCCAGAGCCCTTCCCTCCACACTATGGGAGGCCAAGGGGCTTTAAGGACCATGAGCTGATCTTGTTTTACCTGTGTCCCAGCAAAACACTCGCTTACATCTCTGTCACCTCCTGGGTATTTCAACAGTTTATTCAGGATCTCCCACCTCCAGACCCTCCCCTCCTGCTCGGGATGAAGCGGGTGGCCCAGGGAAAGTTGTGCTGAGGGCAGCATGGGCCATCTGATATTTAAGGACAGCCTTATTCCTCACCTCCCAGCTCACCCCAGGACCCACGAGGCCGCAGGGCACCCCAAACACATTTTGTCCCCCAAAAGGATGACTGCCAAGACTGGAATGGAGACAGCAGGTCTGTCCGGCCGCTCCTCCCTGCCCACCTGGCCCCTGTGCCCCGGGAGCCTGTCCCCTTCATGCCATGGGGTGACAGTCCCTGGGGCTGGCCGCCACAGGGTGAAGCACCAGTTACCTCAACCAGCCGCTTGTCCGATTCCAGCTTGTAGAGCTGCTCTTCGATGTCTTGCTCCCGTTCCTCCAGGCGGTCCTGCTGCTTCATCAGCATCTTCTGCAGAGACAAGAGAGAGAAGCAGCCGTCAGAGCCCAGAGGCCACACATGCAGGGAAGCTTTGGTGCCATCCAGACCAGCTCTGCCCATGCAGCTCGGGAGGGACAGTGCTTCTTCCCAGTGGGATGCCACTGCCGAGCTGAAAGCCCACGTGTGGCTGGTGGAGGTGGAACCACCGTTATTTCAACAGCCACGCAGAGGAGCTGTGTGTGCTGGGCTGCTTCACCATCCAGGGACTTTGATTTGGGTCCCCTGGATGGGGGCAGCCCCTCGGGTAGGTACTTGCAGTGCGGTCACTGGGGTTTGGTCAGAGCCAAGCCCTGGGGACGCTGCGGGGGGACACAGAGAGGCTCATCTCTCACTGTGGCAGCACTGTTTCAAGGCCCATCACCCATCAACAGCAGGCTCCCATGAGATATCGCCACCCCCTCACATCCCCATACGCCACGGCAAATCCTTTCTCCCTTCCCTGCCTTCGTGACAAGCCCCAGAGCCAGCGTCAGCGTAATCAGGAGGGACAGAGAGAGGAGGAACGGGGCCTCCCGCCACCACGCTGCCAGGCCCTGGCCCCAACTCCTCAAGGCTGGGCCGGGGCCATCAGCAAAATAACTGGGACAAACCTTTATCCCCAGCTATTGGCGTGAGTGCTTTCCTTCTGCACGCTCCCCTGGCCAGGATGAAACCCACTACTCATGAGAGACGGGATCCATTCCCTGTTCCTCAAAATCAACTCCAAATTTTCCCTCTTCCGTAGTTATCCCGGGGAAAAGCCACCACCCCAGCGGGTCAAGAAGAAGGGCTTTGCCCAGCACAGAGATACGGAGTTAGAGACTCTCAATGATGGGGGCAAGATGAGAAGAAACCAGCAGCGAGGATGAATTTCGAGGGGATTATTGCTATTATAAACCGCCACTCTGGGATTTATAATCAAGTAATTAATTCCTGGACGAGGCGGGAGGGGGAGGGTGGCAGAGGCGCTGCTGGGATTAATTGCATTGCAGGGAAAGGCTGTCACCTCCGACTCAATTCGGGAGCAGGAATGCGAAGCCTCCTCCCTCCTGTTGTTTTTCTTAAGGTCTCGGGCACCTCCAGCCTCACTGCTGCTGGGCTCCTACCACTAATAATAATCAGGAGCTAAAAAAACCCAGCATCCCACTCGCAGTCGCATGCCACGTGCATGCCCACTGCCCACATGAGTGCACCCACCCGCACACATGCAGACGGACATACAGACAGCACATCCACTGACACAGGGTCCGACCGGCAGCAACAGCAATGCAGACCCCAAGGCACAGGGGAAATTTGCTGGCACATGCATACGGAAACACAGGGGCCTGCAAGTATCCACTGGCATCGCTGATGCTGTTTTTAAGACCAGCTGAATAGGTGGGAGCATCCACACGGAGAAAGATTCAATGCATATACTAAAAACGTCCTTTTTTCATTGTAGAAGGGTCATTATTTGCACTGCTGCCACGCCAGAAGGCTGCAACCCACTCCCAGGTTAAACATGGTGGGAACTGAGCTCTGGAGAGTGGGTGCAACACCACTTGCCCGGACAGGGCCAAGAGCCCAGGCAGGAACAACATCCCAGGCCCTATGCTGGCAGCCAGGCCAGGGCACAGGACTGCTGGTGGCTTTTCTGGGGGCTCAGCTGGGGTTTTGGGTCCAGCACCGGGCAGAGCAGTGCGGTGGGTGGGCAGCAGCCCCATGCAGGCAGGCAGAGAGACGGTGGGCAGCAACCTGCTCCCACAGCGGTGCAGGCAGGAGCGTGTCAACATGAGCTGCTCCCAAGCACCGATGGCTGAAAACACGGTTTGCAACATCCCTCCGCGTGGGCCTGACATGGGACGCAGCACACTCGGCTCTGGACACTGCTCCGGCATCCACAGGCTGGAATTTCACCACTGAAATTGCAGTCGACTGATGGGAAAGATGCCCGCTCCAGGGAAGGAGATGCCTTCCTGCATCCCTGCTTGCAGGAGGCCGACCGAGCCTGGGAGCTGGGGCAGGTCTTGCAGCTCAAGCTGAGTTTCTTGCTCTCCGAGCTGGAGAGCCAAAAGACACAGCGAGCCTTCACATCGAGCCCTTCCCTAGTCTTCCCTCCCTGCCAGCAGAGACTCAATGTCTTCACCGCGAGCAGCCAGACCCACCCCACACCAGCCCACCGGGCAGACAGCTGAATTTGGTCGGGGCCCCTGGGAGCAGCCGGGTCCCCTACCTACCCCCTCCGGCCGCCAGCTGGGGCAGGGCTGGGGAAAAATGCCAGACAGGATCCAAGGCTCACAGCTCGCCGGGCACAGAGGCCAAATCCCCATCCCACCCCAGCATATGCATCAGGCGTCCAGCGTGGAGCCACCCTGAGGCAGCCCCTGCTCTTCCTCTCGATGTTGCTGAGATGCTCTCACGGGGGAAAGCAGGCTTTCCCATCACTGGCCGAGGCCACCCTGCCAGCCCCACCGGTGTGAGACCCCCGAGGGATGGACTGAGCAGCCCCGGACATGCACGTACCATCATCCCCCTTCCCACCGCGCTGCAGCTGCCGTGGCAGAGCTGCCAACCTTTGTGTTTTGTAACAGACCTCAGCTCATGGAATCATACAATTATGTGAAATCACAAACATATATGTAAATATATAAATAACTTTGTATACACATAAGTTAATCTAATAGCCACTCACAGCTGGAAAAAGTGACCAAAATCTAACTTAAAGCCATTGAGATCAGAGAGAATAGGGGGGCATGCAGCATTTTCTTTAAATCTCACATTTGAACCACTCTTGATTTTAGGGTGATTTAAAAACCGTACATGCCTGGGATTGCAGTGGGATGGGAGGGCTTTTCACCCACAGCAACTGAACCCTTAACAAGACACATGGGTATGAACTACCCCTTCTGCACTGAGGGGCGAAATCTAATTGTCTCCGCAGCACAGGCTGAATTCCTTAGGTATTTTGAAAAGGAAAATATATCCCTTCCCCTTCCATCCCCTCCCAAATCTGGTATTTCTGAAGTCATGAACTACTCCTCCTCCTCCTCCAGGATCAGAATTTCTCAGGGTAATTTCTCATATTTCATGCATGACCTTGATGCTGGGAGAACCGCAACTCCCTCCGTACAGGCACCCTTCCCGGGCTCTGAGCAACTCCGTGATCCCGGTTTGTCTTTTCCAAGACACGTCGCCAGTTTGCAAAACAGCTGCCAAAAATGCTCTGTATTCCCATACCAGCTGAAAGTGAACTCACCTAATTAATTAATTAGTTAATCTGTGGCTGGGCTAAGCGGCAGGTCCACCCCGACCCTTCAGGCCCCAGCTATATGGGGCTAGTTGCTGGACATCAGTTTGTTCTGCTGGAGTTGCAAGTAATCTCCCCCGCTCCTTACAGAAAAAAAATAAAGGGACAGGGGGAAAAGTCTGAGCCCTAAGGGGAAGTTAGTGGGCTCTCTGCAAACATGCCATGGGCATCATCCCCACACAGGAGCAGGACCACCAAAGGTGGATGGAGAAACGACTGGAGGTTTTCCTTTGCCCACCGACCAGGAGGACCACCGCTGGTGGAGCAGGGTGAGTCCTGGGGAGCAATCGTGGCAAGTCGGGTGGGTTTGGGGTACCGAAGTCACGCGCTGGGAGGGAAATGCTCCTTGGAGGGCCATCTCTGAAGGAAGCAAAGCAAGTGCTGCGAGGTCTCCTTCCAGGGGGGACACGCACAGCTGGTCCCTGTGGGATTGTGCTGGGGAAAGGCTTGCTGACCATCACTACCTGCCCAGTGTTTGCTGGGAGGAAACCACCGCTAGGGAAACCACCCCTGTGCTGCGTACCCCTTACTGTACCTCCCGGTCCATCCCCCCAAAACCTGCACGTGGGCAGCTCTGCACTGGCCCCAACTCACAGTGGCTGCACCAGCGTGGGACACATCCACCCGCCCCCGGCAGGGATGTCTGCCAGGGGACAGGGCTGCCCCAACAGAGCAGAACTTCAGCAAGATTAAATGCTTGCAGCCGCAAGACAGAAAGATGGTAATAAAGAGTTTAACAGCTTGGATGATACAGGGAATCTGGGCTCCTCATCTGAGAGCTGTCATACGGCTGCAGCACCACAAGTATCGGCTGTGTTACACACACGGGTCCAGCTCAGCCAGCCGGGCAACCTCCCCACTGCCAGTGGGGACACTGGGGTGTGGGAAGGAGCTCACACCCACCCGAGACCTCCCAGACAGGGAGAAATCTGCAGGCAAGATGTCTCCCTGGCTTGTCTTAGGCCAGTCTCACCACTGTCCTCTCCCAAAGGACATGGCTAAGTCTGCGGTCGCTGCTGAGCCCACGATAACAGTGGATTATGCCCCTGCCTCGCCTGGAGTGCAGCACTCCCCTCGTCCCCCCCTCTTTGAAGCAACCAGCAGCCCGTAACTCTGGGGCCTACACTGGAGCAGCAAAATTCCATGACGTGCCCCAAAGTTTTGCCTGCTCCGAGGATGGCCAGGGTCCTTGCATGCCTCTCGGGGAGAGCCCGCGGTACCCCTTCCCCAGGGGCTCGAGCACTCACCAGCCCCTGCCCAGCTCCCCTTAGGGTCAGGAAGGAGCCTGGCAGCTTCACCAAAGCCAGAAAAGTGCCCAGAAGCTCTGGTTTTAAACAAGAGTTGCAGCAGTGAAAAAGCCTTACTGTGTTCATGGGGTAAACAAAGCCCATGCAGCTTCTCTGATGTCTAATAAGTGCTGTGCATCCTTCAGGGCCGTTCCCCCAGCAAGAGGAGCCATGTCCCCGCACACTGACCTGCGGGATGCTAATTCCCAACAAACTGGGCTGAAACTGGCTACAGGTTTAGGCACTACAGGCGGGCAGGTGGACAAACCGCAAGAGCGCACAGCCCTCATTCCCATAGGAAACTGGGGGGGAGCAGAGAGCCAGACTGTCCCACAGAGTGCCTTTAACCACAGCTGGACGGCTGGCCCAGGACAGGCGTGCTCGCTTCTCTGCCTCCCTCCTTCCTTCTCCTCTGCACCCGGGCCTTCCCCTCGCCGCCAAATCCCAGCCACCGAGTGAATAAGGACATTGTTTGCAGCCACCGGAAAGCCAGAACGGAGGGAGCAGCTCAGAGCACGAGGGGGAGGAAGGGCAAGGAGGAGGAGGAAGGTGGAACCGGAGTGAGGAAGCCGTAAAGGGCAGATGCCTGTTGCGGGAATGGCTCCAGACACCTGCAGCTTAGCCCAGGGACCTGGATCAAGGGCCCCCATTGAGACCCATGTCCCGGCACATTGCTGGAGACGGGCCTGAAGTCACAGTGACTGAATTTTAATGCACCGAAAGCCCTGGACCGAGGAGGCGAGCGCAACCTTTTGCCTCCCCATGACTCCCACTCGCAGGCTTCCTGCTCCCCAGCCCTGCTCTGCCGTCAGCTGGCCAGTTTTCTGAGAAAAACCTATGTAACGAGCTATTCTCATCCCTCCTGAAAGCGTCTCCCCACCCACCAACACACTGGCACCTTGACACCACGCAGCCCTGGGGCACGTCCCCCCAGAAACAGGATCTCAAACCACGTGCTCCCACACCACCCCAGCCCGGGGGGAGCAGTCCCTGCAGCACAAACCCCCTGGAGCATCCCTCCCACCCCGCCACGGTCTCCTGCTGACCAGACGGCAGGCAAAAGCAGCTCTTTCAAAACTCCCCACTGCACTTGCGGGAGGCTGATCCGCTTACAGGGACAGGAAGGAAATGTTTTCTGTTGGAGGTTTCATCTTGCACACATTTACAGTAAGCACCAGGCAGGAGGGGAGGTCTCCGGCCAGAGCAGGAGGCCTCGCCTCCCCCAGCCAGCCTGGAGCACACACACGCTGCTCTGGGGTTTGGCTTTTCTCACGGTGCTCCCTGTGCAAAGATTGGGCTGGTTTATCCCTGGCAGGGGAAGGAAGAAGGGAGGGGAACAGCCTCCGGGATATTAATAGCTGCCCTTGCTAGGAAAGGATGGAAGCAGCAGCCACACAGTGCATGGGCATCAGAGAGACCCCCTTGCTAGCATCAAGGGACCCCCCGAGCACTGGGAGAGCTGGCACTTCATAGAAAAGGGCTGGAGGCCAAATATTCAGCACCAGCTTGGGGCAACAGGATGCAGGGTGCCTCTCGCAAGAGCAGCTCTCCACCCTGTTCTCACGCAGGGGTGGGTGGAGATGCCTTCTGCCCGTGCCCATCTCCCTGCGAGATGCTGCTTGGTCTCCAAGCCTTCCCCAGCACGCCAGGGAGGAAAAACCATCAGGCTAAGCCCCGTGTCCCATCTCCATCGGTTACGGCAGAGGGAAAGCCCCCTGTCCCACCTCCGGCGCCCACCCCAGCACAGAGCAGCCCTCCAGGGTGGCTGGCTTGCAGCCGCGGGATGCCTTTCCCCCGCGCCACGACTCACGGCTGCTCGGCAGCGTTCAGGCCGGCAGGCATGGCAGAGCACGCTCCTCTGCACGGCCTCGTACCAGCGGACCCGGGATCGCCGTGGGGCTGTGCTGGTGCCCGCCGCCCAGGACAGCTCTTCCCCTTGTTTACACCCGGCAGAAAGGAAGAACTCATTAGTAAGGGGAAAATATGAGGCATTGTGTCGCGTGGGGCCAGCAGCAGGATTTCTGGAGGCCAGGAAACAGGGACCTATTCTCCATTGGAAAGCGACCTTCAGAAGGACCTGGAGGATGTTAATTCACCTCCCCAGTCCTCTGTGGCCCTCCACCCCCACTCCCCTCTGCCATGGGGAGCTACTTGCAGCTCTGCCTCTCTCACAAAAGGGGGAAGGAGGCTGGGATTCTACCTGCAGTTTTTGGACCCCAACTTCAAGCCATGGCCTGGCTGCCACTAATGTCAGTGTCCTCTGAGCAGGGACAAAGATCTGCTTTGAGGTGAAAAGGGGGATAAGGGAGATTAAGGAACAGGGAAGCGAGGCCAGCAGCTGCAGAAGCATCCCCTCTGTGCCAGCAGTCCCACAAGTCCTGGAGGCAGAAGCCTTCCCGATGCAGGGCGATGGGGCAATGTGCCCCCCCAAAACAGAGGCGCCCCAAACACCAAAGCCACTTTTGCAGCATATTGGAGGGTAGGAGCAAGGCCACGCTGATCATGGGCCAGTGTCGGATGAGCTGCCCCTGTGCAAAGCACGGCAAGAGTCAGCAAAAGCAGGACAAATTGCCTCTGCCAGACCTAGGGCTCGAGACCCACTAGCAGCATGGGGAGGAGAGGAAGAAAGGAGCTGGAAACACACCGGGAAGATGAATATGGGGACGGAGGAGCTGGTTTGCATGCCAAGCGAGCATCCAGGCGAGTCCTGACTGATGCCGCCGGCTCCACAGGACAAAGATGAGCCTCAGTGATGCCCATGCCTTTGGCTGGCGCAGCCGCCTCCTGCCCCGGATCCACCAGGAGAGACGGCATTCAGCAGGGAAAGCGTGCTCCTGTGCCGTGTCCCGGCAGCACGGGGACAGCAGATGCTTTTGGGCGGTGCAGGAGCAAGATGGAAAGACCAGCTCTGAGAGCTGCCGGGGCTGCAGGCGCGACCAGGCCCTCAGGGCAGCGAGGAGCTCAAAAACTCTTTTTCCTCTCTGATGGGAAGGGAGGGAGAGGAGATCCCCACCCAGGCCTGGGTGTGGATGCCAGCCAGCAGCCCTCCTCCGACAGCTTTTGGGAGGGAGAACAGTCCAGGCCGCCTTTGCCTGGGCGCGAGGAGAACCAGGAGCTCCATGTTTATGAAGGACAAGGTCTGCATCTTCTCCACCATGAGGGATGTGAGGGAGGATTTCTTTTCCCCCAACTCTCTTTTGATTTTAGGGGGAAAATGTCCTGGTTTGAGGCTGCTTATAAATCACTGTCAAAATTCACCCTGCTGCTGAGCCATCTCTGGCACGGGGCTCCAGCTGCAGGCCCCGGCACAAGCCTGCCCTGCCCAGCACAACCCAGCACCAAACATCCTTTGAGCAACTGGCTCTGAAGCACCAGCACTGGTGCACTGCCGGGGCACTCCGGGGAAGTCCAGGGGTTTGTGACATCCCAGAAAGTTTCCAACACCAAGACCCAAGTGCCCTGAGCAACCGTTTCCAGCCACATGGGACCTCAGACTGACACCAACACCTGGCACACATCTGGCCCCAATGACCAACATCGCCTTGCACTTCCTCCCTACCATGCCAGAAAATAAAATCTAGGCCCTGCAGTTACACTGACTGGGATTCACCAGATTTCACAGTTTTTTGGAGCCTAAGAGATCATGCAAGAAGTCCTGCCCTTTCTGCCTTCAGTGCGCTCTGTGCTTGTGGTTTCTTGAACGTTTCAATCAATTAACATTTACGTTACAGGGGCCCTAACATCCTTTTATGCCTCTTCTGTCTCTGTTTTCATACATCTGTCCCTTCCCAACCACGGATCCAGCTGAAAAATTAATCCACTAAAGAACAAAGCAGTCTCTTTTTGGCTGGATCATCTCCCTGACCTGGATCTCACAAGTGCTCCAGTGACAGCAGTCTGGGCAGAAACGGGAGGTTGTTCACTGCTGAAATTCAGTCGAATCACAAAATCCTGCTCCTCACGCAAGCCCTGTTGCTCTGACATATCATCCGTGAGTCGCTCCTCTCATAACCCCCACAAAAAAACAAACACGCTTCAGCAGCGTCCCCAATCCTGCCTCAATTTGCTGTTGTCCCAGCCTCATCTAGCTCTGTTGAATCCCAAGATCTTCCCAATGTGCTGCAAATCTCAGGGTCCTGGCCAGTTGTCCCCAAACTGTGGCTGGTGGGGTGCCTCGCCTTCAAAAGCAGCCATCCTGCAAAGACCCACTCCTATCACTTGGCAGCAAACCTACCCCCATCTGCAGCCCCTGCAAAATTGAGAAACCCTCACTCCCTCTTCCAAATAAACATCTTGGATTCAAGATCCAGCTGGCCTGTGTGATCTCAGAGCTTTCTCCCTGCAGGGGTGAAACACAGCCAGCCTCTTCCACCCTTCCTCCCATTGAAGGCTGAGCTGCCTCTCCCCTGCCCAAAGACCTCCGCTCCACACCCGCCATGGGAAGACCTGAGCTCTGAACAACAGCCCCTTTGGCTTCCTACCCCCCTAATTTCTAATCTCTGCCCTGGGGGGAGCTGAGCCCAAGGATCTGGATGCATGAACAGGTTTTGGGGGGAACTCAGATACCACTGAGGAGCAAAGCAGCTGCAGCAATACCCATGTGCACCCACGCGTCCCAGCTACGAGACCACTGATAAGTGTAAAGGCAACGACCAGCAGCCACGTGTCCCATCAGCAGCTCACTTGGTGACCCAGAGATGAGGGGTCCGGCTGTACAGGTGGCACAATGCCCCTCTCCAGGCTCAGGCAGCACTAGAAAGAAAACCCTGCTTTGATTTAAAGGCTATGATTTTGTTTTTTTTTTTTTTTTTCCCTCCCAACTCATCTAGTTAAACTTCCAACTGCTCAAGGCTATTTTAATTTGTACTGGTAAGTTAAATCAACACAAACAAGGGCAGAACAGGTTTATACGCACCTCTATTACTGGCTTGCATCAACTAGAGCGCAGCTAGATTTCTCCAGGCAGCCGCTTTTTTTTTTTTTTTTTTCTAATAAAGATAAGGGGGGACATTTTTTTGTGCACCTCCAACTGACAAATGGAGCCTGAAAGTGAGTTTGGAGTCAAAGCCTTGTGGAAAGTCAAGGTGACTTATGCGCCAATAGGCTGGATTCAAAGAGCTTTGCAAAAATGCAGATCAACTAACAAGATTTATAAAACCCGTTAGGGGCTTAGAGGCCGCTTAATTCTCTAAGGTGCCAAGGAAAGTGCCTGACTTGGAGAGGGATGGATGGGGCTTACTGAGGTGGCTATCTCAACCTTTCAGTTGCTTCAAGAAAAGGGGACTCAATTTCTCTTGGAAACGAGGTTTTGACATGCTGAGATGTTTACTCTGAGCCTTGGCTCCTCCATCACTTACTTTAAAGAAAAAGAAACCAAGTCCTGCTGCTGCAGACAACTGTTACAAACCAGTGCCAGACACCACCCAGAGGAGTAAGACTCAACCAGATTCAGCACACAAGCTGGAAAAAATAAAGAGAAGGGGGGAAAATGAGGGGAAAAAAAAAAAAAAAAAACACAAAAAAAAATCATGAGGAGGATTTTGCACTTCTACAGCTCCCCAGCGCCCGGCATTTTGCAGGCTGGAAGCAGCCCGTCAGCACCTGCGGGCAGCCAAGGCGACATACAGCGAGCCCATCAGCCCCACTCTGCACCCGAGAGGGGACTGACCACAACCACGACCTGCTGAACGCCAAGGACCCCTCAGCTGCCTCCCCACTGGCTCTTTTCTCTCCCCTGTTTTTTTGCAAAGCGGCTGTTGAGAATCTGAAAGCCCGGATTATAATCTTTATGAATCCCATAGTTAGATCGCGCTGAACAGCAGCCCAGCAATACCAGATGTTCAAACAAAGCTGCCAACCGACAGCTGTCTGCAGCTTGCAGCGTGTTTTTACTTTAAAATGCAAAATGATACCAATCTATATTAAAAGAGAGACGTTCGGAGCCTTGCGATAGCAGCTGAAGCCACGGATATTGCTCTTTCACGCAGGGTGTGGCGGCAGAAGGAAATATCTCAGAAACTACTGCTTAAGCCACCCTCCCGGCCCCCCCAAATCCTGGCCCCTTTCCTAATGGGAAAGAAACTCACGTTACTGCCTGAGTGCCGTGAATGTACCAGTGCGTGTCCAAACAAGCCAGCAAAAAGAAAAATGCAGCATGAACAAACACTGTCTAACGAAGGATGCCAGAACGAATCTGAGCGCTGCACAGCCCGCACCTGGCTCTCAGCAGCGTGGGGAGGACGAAGCAACGCACGGGGGGACGGAGAGAGCCAGCCCCGGGGTGCTGGGTGCAGCCCTTCCTGCACCAGTGATCAAACTGGGAGAGCAGAGGTCCCTTCTGGCAGCAGGGCACTGGAGGAACATCTTCCACTGGCTCTGGCCCATCCGCCCAGCATCCCACCTTGGGTTGTCCCACATCCCTCTAAAACATAAGTGAATGCTCCTCATGTAGCGCTGGCCCCACTGGGGAAACTGCTGGGGCCTCCTCCGAGACCTGACATGCAGCAGGTTTTGAATTTGCATCGCTCGGTACCTTTATCTGTTAGGCTGGTTGGGGCCAGGCACAAACCCTGCAACCTTTTCCACACACCCACAGCTGGGGAAGGCAAGAGCCAGAGCTCAGCCTCGCTCTCTGTTCTTCCTGCCCCTGGAAACACAAGCCACCCGCACCCCATTGCATTTTGGGGGGTGGCAAGTCCTGAACATGCTGGGCACGGCACAGTACTTCTGGCTTGCAGGAATCGCACGAAGAGGGCTCTGACTTAGTCAAACGTGACATCCCAAATTCCCCACCAGCCGTGATCACAGGAAATCTTTGGGACCGGTCCCAAGGCTGTCTCATTGTGCTCCGAGCAGCAACAGCATGAATGAATCATGCTCCTCAACGTGACACCCAGCTCCCAGCAACGTACTTGGGATCAAAATATTTACGTTGCAAACGAGTAAGAATAGGATCAGATCCCCTCCCCAGCCTGGTGACATAAAAAGGCCAAACTGGTCTTGCATCGAGTAAGTGGGTGGCAGGAGACTAAGAAAGCAGGAGGCAGAGACCAGCCCTGTGTCTTGCAGCCTGGCTCTGCCCAGCAATGCTGAACCAGAGCCCTTCTCCGTGGCAGCAAAACCCCCACAGCAGTGAGCAGAGACTACTATCCCCGTGGTACCACACTCTTGCCGGAGCTCGGCAGCCAGACGACACGCGAGGGAGCATGCTGGGACCTGTAGTTTCCAGCCAGCCAGCTGCAAAATGCCATCCGCCAGTAAACACGTCTCAGATTAAAGAGATGCGAGGCCCCCAAACTCCTGGCAAGGCGCCAGCCACGGCTTCTTGTTGGCAGGCACTTGGCCAATTCCCATGTGTTGCGTTAGCCCCTTTCCAAGGAGCAGCCAAGAGCCCACACCCCGCAAACCCCCTCGCAGCCGAGCTGTGCCCAGCCCTTGCCGAAGTGATGCGTTTGCACAGACAGCAAGATGCTCCCAGAGCTCGGATGCAGCCCTGTTCCTGCCTTGCTGTGAGCCCCCCCCCCCCAGTTTTGCTCCGTGGCACTGGGACACTGACGCCGAAGCAAGACCCCGCAGCCGGCACTGCTTAAGCTTCAGCTGTATAGAGCCCAACACTGCATCCCTAGAGGGGTCAAAGATGCCACTGAAACAACTGGAGTCACAGGCAGCAAGAAGCAATACACCGGCGTGGTGTTTTTGGGCAGAGCAGCACAAGCAGGCAAAACTCTACTGAACCTCCACACTGGCAGTGCTGGGGACAACCACCTCCCTGCAGCATCCCTGCCAGGCATACAGCCTCCCCCCAAGTGCTGCTGCCCCGCGAGACTGGGACCGTGTATGTCACCCCGAGGGGAGCGTGGCACTCCACTCCTCACCTGCTTGTCCGTGCTGTGGTGGAAGTTGCAGCACCTGGCTGATGTCAGGAGTCATCACTTCACACAAAAGCCAGGCTTCCTGGTGGAGAAGGGGCGGGGGAACGGGGAGGAAGGGGAAGAAGAGCCTGGGGCAAAGGCAACCAGCACCTCCAGCTCCCCACGAGCACACGCAAGGGGCAGCAGTAGGAGACGTTCTCCTTTAACCGCCCTTGCGCTCGGGCAAGAGATGTAACATCCTATTTCCCAGTGCCCTTCACAGGAACCCCAGCGTGGCCCTGCCCTGCAGAGCTGCGATGGAGCAGGCACCCCTTTAAGGACACACAGAGTAAAGGGACCCAAGTTTATTTTAATTTGCTCCTGCAAATAAATGAAATCCACTTTATCCACCTCAGCTGGACTGCGGCTGCTGCTGATCAGGGGAAGCACACTGCAGCTAAGTGAGGGGACACAGCCCCCTGCCCAGCACCCACCTAGGAGAAAAGCCACCTCTCTGACAAGCTCAAACACCAGTGACCCCAAAATGGGCACAACTGTGTACCCCGTCTGTCTCTTGCCCATGGGCGTTTAAATGCTCATGGCACTTGTAATATTCAGGACAAAGTCAAGAGTCATCTGCAGCCCTCATTTCCCAAACTCTTTTCCTCAATGTGCTCCCCAAAGCCAAGCATCTTTACAACACGCAGCACATCATGGTACCCAAGGCATCAACGTGACCTCATGCTTCAGCCTCTCCTCCCCCTCCTCTGCCCCCCTGCAGCCCCAGCTCATCCCCCAGCAGCAAAAGTGGCTGGCGGCCAGGATCAGGCTGCACTGCTTTTGTCTGTACCTCATCCACTCTCCTAAGGGCAAGAGTGCTCTGGACCAGCTGCACGGGGACTGGTGAAGCGGGGTTGGCCGTAGGGGACCTGTGGGATCTGGTCGATGTCGACTGAGGGGGGGAAATCACTGATGTTGCAGGGGGCAGCCCAGGAAGGTGGGTTTTGGATGTGGGCACCGCCAGGGAATAACTAAAGGAACAAACCCCGCTGCTCTCCTTCAACATGCTGACTTCTGCTCCTAGGAGGAGGCCTGTCATTGGTTTTTAATCTCGCCCGATTACGGAGCAGCCTTTGACATTATTGATCTTAGGCCCCTGAAGCATCATTTATCTTCCAGGTTTGACTCGGAGATTGGAGCTTGACAGCTCAGACCCCAGTCAGCTCCATCCTCCCAAGGAGCCAGGGGAATCACTCTGCTCAGTGCTGGTCCTGCCAATTCCTGCAAGCTATATGTGAGGCTCAGTTTCCATATCAAGATGAGGTGGCTTTTGCCAGATGCTCTCTCCCCACCTGGCATTTCATCTCCTGACTCAGAAATCCAGCTCTTCAGGTCCCTGGCAGACCAGCAGTGCTTTATCAAGCACAGCAGGCCAAGGTGCCTCCAGTGCCCACTGCTTCCCCCTTTCAGTTTCATTATCCTCTTTTAAAAGAGAACATGGTGGAGGCACAAAGGTTATGGGATGTGCCGAAAGCCGCACAGGGATGGGGGGGCAGCACCAGCATGCAGGGTACAACCAGAGAAGCCATTTCTAGCTGTGACTGCACTGCCATTTCCTGCAGCAGAAGGACCAACAGCAGTGGCTCCTCATCCCCTGGAGAGTTTGCACCCACAAAGAAACCTGGCTGCTAGCTCGGTTCAGCGGTGGCTTCTCTTTACCCGTCGCCTAACAGAGCTGCACCTCGGGGCCAGCTCGTGATTTCTGCTTGACCTTCAAAATATTAATGCCTGCTCCCTCCGCCAGGCAGAACAAGAGATGCCTGGAAGAAACTCCCCTGGTTTCCTCCATCTTCCACCCAAGCTGACAGACGTTCCCAGCCTCCACCTTTTGGGAAGCAAAAGGTTTTTCTCAAATGTCTGTGCCTACAGTTACTGGGTGCAGTGTGTGTGTTGTGATGGTTGTCTTTTCACATGCCTCCTGTCTCTCTCTCTCTCTCTCTCCCTCCTGCAAAGCTAGGCCTTGCATTTTGGGAAGGAGGAACATTTCCTGATGAAGGTTCCGGAGGGCAGTTTTAGCACATAGAGGAAGGTTTAGCTTTTGCTCGTCGCCACGGTATTGTTTATCAGATTGCTGTAAAAGCACTTCGATAAATGGAGATTAGTACCGCGCGTGCTGATAGATGACAGCAGTAGCCAGGAGCCAGCCTTGGGGAGGAGCAGGGGAGGAAGCGCCTGGGTGGGGGCAGCCAGCAGGGTCCCTGTTCGGCAAAGTACTGCTGCCAGCAAAGAAAGCCTGAGACTCCAGAACTGCTTTCCCACGTTGCCACGGACTTCCCAGCTCCCTAGCAGGGACCCCAACTCTGCTTATCTCTACTTCAGGGTAACACCCTGACTTTCCTACCCAGATTTTAGGCTGCTGCAGAGATTAAACCAACCTTTTTCTCCCATGTGGCAAGTAAAATGCTACAAAATCCTTGGCTGGAGGACAGGCTGTGGTCTTACCTGCTGGGCTCACACCCTCCGGAGATGTGTTTGGCAAGGGGTGGTCTTTGCACAACACACAAGGCGTTATTTCCAGTCCCCTGCCTGGATGCTCTGTCATGCAGGATGCCAGGAGGTAGAGGCAGGAAAATAACCCCAGAATGTGCTCCCATTCCCTTGTAGGGGAGCAGATCCTGTCCCCCTCCCCTACAACCAAATCACCTCTGACCCAAACAGGGCGCGTGGGCCTCAGCCACCAAGCCACAACAGTGCAGCTGTGGCAGGAGAGCTGCAGCAATTCCCTCTCGGATCTGGCCACCCCCATCCCTAAGGGGCTAGCACAATACCCAAGGGAAGGGGGAACACAGACACCCCCCAGCCCCAAAGGGTCTGCGAGGGGGACAGAGACCTCACAGCGCATTTATTCCGCTCCATCCATTTGAGAGGCACGCTTCAAGGGGCTTTTTGCTGTCGGAGGCGGGTGCACCAGGACAGGAGGAGAACAAAGGGAGGCACCGGCACCCCCAGCCCTTTGTCTGAGCGCAGAGGAGTTCACCTGCAGCGAAAACCAGCTCCCACCGCAGAGCCGACAGCTCTGCGCGGATTCAGATGGGGAGAGGGATGCAGCCCCCCCCCCACTAGCAAGAGGATAATGAGCAGAAGGACGCGATCGCGTTACCCTCTCTCCCCTTGCCACATACACAAGCCCATTACAGCACACGCCAACACCCCCCCCTCACCTCCCCCGACTTTCCAACAACAACCGCAACCAGCAATAAAAACCATTGCCACAAAAATATCAACCCACCCCCCAGCGCGATCGATCTGTGTCTGCGTGTGGCCAAGCACCAAACCTCGGAGCTTGGCTCCACCGACCAGGATCAACTGGGAGGGAAGGGGGTGGGAGACTAGTTTCCAGGGGATGGGGTTTTAGAGCCACACAATAACTGACTCAAATGAGGATCTGGACTAAGCTGTTGTACAGCAAGGGAAAACATTGCCTCCATTAGGATATGGGGGATTTTCCTTCTCTTTCTCCAAAGCTCCAGCTCCAGGATGAAGCTTCCAGGTCACCCAGGAAGGGAGAGGAGAACCAGGTGATGCTGAGCAAATGGGGGATCCCACAGAGGGAGAGATGAATGGAACGAGGAAAGGACAGATCAGCATTCCCTGAGCCCCAGATCGTACAGTCGGCTGGTCTGACAACGTTTACTCATATTTCAGAGAGACACAGCCATCCGGAATGTCACTCCCTGCCAACTGCCTCATCTGGAACCATCCACAGCTCGGCTCTTCCCAGCCCGCTCTCGAGACAGCCCCCCCAGAGCATCCACACACCAAGGAACTGAGAAAGGACAGGTAGGGGGGAAAGAGAAGAAACAAAGAAATTAAACTGATTCGTGTTTAATTTTTTTTTTGTTTGTTTGTTTTTAACAGTTCTGGTACATCATCCCAGCAAACAGATGACTTTGAGTGTGTGTTATGTAGAAGGCACCACTGCAGCGTGGCAGAGTGCTGCTCTGAGCCGGGAACTTTGCTCATGTTACCATCACAAGTGAATCACAAGACAGAAGAGGGACAACCACAATCCCCTGGCAAGAGCAGGCCAAAGCTGCCCTTATCAGAAAGGATTTGGGACTGGGAATCTCTTCCCCAAGTTCATCTGGGGGACATATGTAAAAACTCTTGCGTGCATCCAGAGTCTCATGCCTGTAAATAACTGTCCCTCCCTCCATATTTGGGACCAGGCATCTCTTCCTCCCGTTCCCAAGAACGCTGGCTGTAGCTCTCCTGGGTAAAGGAGGAGTAGCTGCCTATATCAGTCCTTCTTCCATGGAAGAAAGAGGAGGACAGGACATCCCTGGTCCTGCACACTCCACACTTCCCCACTGATCCCCCAGCATCTGCCCCATATTCTCTACCAGCAAATGGAAGTTCATTGCAAAAAATTGGCTACCAATGCAAGCAAACTCAGCAGCTCCAACTCCTCCAAACCATCCCCCTTACTCCAACCAAACCAGCAGCTCCCAAGCCTGCGGGCTGCTGATAAACACGGGAAGTTGACAAAGTCCCCACAACCTAGCGCAGATCCCATAGCGTCTTATTTTTTTAAAAGAAAAAAAAGCCAGCCCAGCCCAGCCCAGATTCTGCCCCGGAGCCTGCGTGGCAAAGCAGAATCTGGCTCCAAGTGTTTATTTATAAATCCGTACATACATGTACATTTGAATTCTGACAGAATTAATTCTGGCATCCAGCTAATTCAAAGCATTCCTCCCCCATCACACTACTGTTGCAGGCCAGCCCAGCACAGAAGCTGATTATAAAATGCTGCACTAGCCAGGCATTTCTGCAAAGGCTTGTGCTATTGAGCATTCAGTCTTTCCTTGCTTGGCTATTTCATTGTTTCGGTGTCGATCCCTCCTCTCTTGCCCTGTGTTTCCTGGTTACTTTTGTCCCTGCTCTGGAAGCACTGCTGCTCTCAGCCCCATTTCAGTTTCAGATTGAAAAAAAAAAAAAACAAAAAACAAAACCCAAAACAATTACATGAAATTAAAGAGAAGACAAGAAGAAATTACCACTGTGTACCAAGATTTCCAGTAAACAGATAGGTAACGAGCAAAAAATAGGCCAATATGCTGCAAGGCAAGCTGCAGACGGATCTTGGGATAGAAAACCCGCTGCCTCCCTCTGAAGCACAGCTAAGAAATCCCTGTGTGGTCACACGCTGTCCTCTGGAGCAGAGAGGAGAGAGGTCAGGGCAGCCAGCACTGTAAGAGCCTCTTTATTCTTGGGCAGTTGCACGAATCTGATCGCTTGTGCCCTTTGTGAGACATGGAAATCTGCCTTCTCCTCCCACCCCCTTCACCAGCCCCCGCTTCTGCTCCCCCGGCTCAGAGGGGGTCAGAGGCAACTCCTTGGCTCCAGAGGCAAAGACCAGAGCAGCAGAGAGGCTGTGGATCCCCCTCTGGCAGGACTGGGCTCAGTA
Organism: Tyto alba; assembly: GCF_018691265.1. NCBI lineage: Eukaryota > Metazoa > Chordata > Aves > Strigiformes > Tytonidae > Tyto > Tyto alba. The sequence goes on from NW_024881261.1 coordinate 15,142,863, forward strand.
GAGCACACGGGAGAGCTCGAGGACAGTGCTTTGGTGGAGGGAAGGGAGGAAAAGTGAAGGACGGTCCTGGGACTCACGCGTTTCTTGAAGGGCTCACCCGGGCTCCCACACGCGAGGCATGAGGCTGAGGGGTGGAGGAAAGTCCAAGGTGTCGCGCTGCAGCCCACATCTTTCCCACTTCTCCCCCACTTCTCCCCCTCCACCATGCTTGTGGGCTCAAGGTGAATGGCATGCTGCACACCTCCATGCCAGCAGCCACATGATGCTTACATAAATATGACAGGTTGGATTTAGACTAAAAGAGGGTCTGGGCTAAGTTTATTATGCCCTCATCACCAGTAAAAGCTGGGCTTATACCTCCTGGTTCAGAGACCAGATCAGGACACCCTGCATCTCAGGGGCTCATTCAAAGTCACTATCAAGGGAGGACTTCAAGGCAGAAAGCTCTCTGGCCAGGGCTGTCTGGCAGAGGTGGGCAAGGCTGCACGTAGACATCCCCACCTGCAAAGTACGGCCAAACCCTACATGCCACAGTGGTAAGCCTGGGCTACAATTTGTTGCTGTTCCTTGCAAAGCAGCTCAAGGTCCTCGGATGAACCTCTCTTTCCCTCTCCCCACCAGCACCCATCCACATAGCACTGTCCCCCCCGTGGGAAGAGAGCAGTCTCCACTGCAGCCCCTGTCCTACTCTTCTTTACCAAGGCTGCAAGCCTCCTCCCTCCCACACAAGCCCACCAGGTTGCCCTCCAGCACCCTCAATCTCTGCTGTCACTTCTCAGATTGACTCCACACAGAAGACTTGCGGCTGCAGGTCCGGAGCAAGCAACTGCTGGCAACCTGATGGGCTAAGGGCAAGGAAAATGCTCAAGCTTACCAGGAAAGCAGTGGGGGAAAGCCCTTAATCCAAATGCCTGGGAGGCAGGAGACTGTCCCAATCCAGCCAAAGGTCTGGCACCGCCAAGATACCCAGTGCCACTTGGCCAGATGGGTTTGCAGCAAAGTAACTCAGGGCCCCCTGAGACCTCTCTAGGGCAGCACAGGCTGCTATCAGTTGAACTGAAATCCCCGGCTGCCCCTGACAACGCAGAGCAGTAAAGCCTAACAGATCAATGGTGGTGAGCAGCATGGAGCTAGAAAGCAAGGCTGGGATTTCTGCAACTGCCCAAGGCCCAAGAAGTCATCACTCATCACGGCAGCTTGACCAACTGACAGCATCCCAGGGCACAATGATCAGTCACATTTATGAGCCTGGCACTGGACTCCCAAGGCCCCTGGGCAAGAACCAGGGCATGGGCAAAGCCAGGGGAAGGAGAAACCTGGGTTGGGCTGACCTAACCCCTGGGTTGGGCTGGTGGTTTAGCTCTGGGGTGCTGGAAGGGGCTCAGATGGAGGGTGCTAGGAGAACCTGCACATCTCCAGCTTCGTAGGACCTACTGCAAAAGTCATCTGGGGACCATGTATGTTCAAAGAGTGCCATAGGGAACGCCTGCCAGGCACCAGCCCACACCATCTACAGTCACAAGAGCTAAATTAACGCTTGAGCACTTGGGCATTTACACTCACAATGCCTCCAGTGAGCTGCATGCCGTGCTCCTCATAAACAAGTCATCTGGAAAATAAGTAAGCCTATAAAAATCCAGCCCATCACAAGTTACCAAACCTGTTTCAGAGTAAAACAGCCTACAGCGTCTCACGCCAGGAGCCCAGCAGGGGGACCGACCCCAGCCTCCCCACCGGTGGGGCTTCTTAGGTCCCAGCAAAATGTCCCTGGCACAAATGGCAGCATGGGGATGCGGCAGGGTACTCGTTTCAAACAGGAAGGTATCCCTGGTGTCAGGGTCATCTAGCAAAGAAAAGCTGGTGGCATTTTCCCTCTAGAGACCTAGAGCTTTTGAAACGCAGACGCAATCAGCTAGGGCAGGTAGGAAAAGCACACGGGCCATCTCTGCACTGGTGCTGGTGGCCAACGCTGGCAAAGGACCAGAGTTTCTGGTACAGACTTGGGATTCTCCTACCAAGTGCTCACCTCTCCTCTTTCCCATACTTTACAAAGCACCTGAGCTGGCCTTACCTGGGGTGCTGCCAAGAAAGAAAGCCCAAACCCACCGAGGAGCAGATGGACTCAGCAGCCCGGTACCTGTCTGCCTGGATTTGCTGAACGGGCGCTGCTCCACGGCTAGCGCTGGGTGCTGCTCCTACATGCCTGCAGGAGAATCCCCCCATGTTTTCCTGCAGGTCTCAGCACCACAATCTCCTTCTCCCTCAATGTTCAAAACCACCAGAGATCTTCAGACTGTGGAGGGATTTTATTCTGATTTCCCAGAAATGCACTGCAAGCTAGGTCAGAGGGAAATCTACCTCCATCCCCTGAAACAAAACAGAAGCAGGAGCAGAGCCTCTACCCAAGTGCTTTTCCACTGGTGACACCTCCAGCTGAGGACAGACAGCCAGGACAGCCCCAACCAAGCTCTGATGTACCTGACTTCAATCAACCAGGTCCCATACACAGATGTGGCAAACATGGTAATACCCCACAAGTGAGTCCCTTTGGCTGCTGCCTTCTGACCCATGTTCCAATTCCAGCAGTGTATTTTTCCCCTTTTTGGCTTAAAAAAAACCCCCAAGCAACACAGCAACCTCACAATGGAGTAACTTTCTTTTTCAACCCTGGAAGCAGGTTCCCCCACACCGGGGAGACAGCAGGTTCCCCCATGAAGGCAGAAGGCACATGGCTGGGGCAGCAAAGGCAAAGATGGAAGAAAAAAAATGTTTCATTTTGAGACCTTGACACAAACAAAACGAGAAGAAGCAAAAAAAAAAGAGGGTGGGTTGTTGGCTTCCCCCCCCCACCCCCTCTTCTTTAAGCGCTACAAAAACAGGAAACAAAGGAGAAAACATCTCACAGGGGGGAAGGGGAGGTAAGCTCTTTATACGCCCACGAAAGAAAGATTAACCGCATATTTTATTTACTGTTTGTATTACAGTTGCACTGTGGAGTTCAACCAATTCAGAGCCAGGGCTCTGCGGGTTTGTGCAGCACCTAACGCTGAGCGGTCCCCTTCCCCCAAACCCCCCAAGCACACGCCTCCGCTTCAAGCGAGCCCTCCACAGACACCTCTTTCCTCCTGCCGACACCCGCCTCCAGCCTCTTTTGCCCAGCGTGAGCTCTCTTGTTCCACTTTCCAGCCGAGGTGTTGGTGCTGTCCCCAAGGAGTTTTGAGCCCCTTTTCCCCTTCAAATTGGACTGTAACCGGGGCAAGATGCCCTCCAAGGTGGGCTGGCAGCAGAGCCAGATTAATAAATGCTAAAAAAATGTGGGTTTATGGGGAGGGCGTTTGCAGGCTCCCATCGCTCCTCCGGGCTCTTGGGGCCACCCCCACCACACCGGGTCAATGTCACCACCCCCACGCACTCGCAAGTCCCCCACACCAAGGACAGGGCTCTGAGCCTCCAAACTTTGACTCATTTCTCAATTAACAGCTTCCTGAACGCGAGCCACACATGGAACAAACCTCTCACGACGGGGCCTCCTCCAGACCTCCCAAGCCCAGCGTTACTCATCCGCCCCCCAGCCCTCCTTCCCCGGGATGCTCCGAGAGTGGCTCACCGCCGTGGGGTGAGCAAGCAGCCAGGAATCCCAGGCCTGGCTCCCGCAGGCGGGAAGCCGTCACCGGCTGAGCGCACGCACCCTAATTCAGGAGCTGACACAGCCGCCTTCTTGCCGGCTGGCGAGGGGCGGCTTTCAGCCAGAGACCTGGCCAAGGCCACGCAGCGAGAGCCGGCAACCTGCCGGGTATTTTTCCCCGGGGGCTCTTCCCTACTCCAGCTGCTTGATGGAAGAACTGCTTCAACTACAAGGGGGGATCCTTTGGGTACACTGTTGCCCAGCTTCGGGCTGTCCTCCATCACCCCAGCCTCTGAGCACCCAAACGAGCCATGCACCCAGCAGGAAGAGACCAGCTTATCATCGCAGAGAAAGGAAATTAAGATAACGTGGTGATGGAGGTACCGAGGGATTTGGCCAAGGTCACAAAATAATTCTGCGGCTCTAACATACAGCTGTCCAACACCTTCTGTGTCTGGCCACATATCCTAAAATTTCAAGCCAGGGCCAAAATCCAGCCTAGCCAGTGGCAGCTTTCTGCCAGGTCATTAGCAGCGTGCATCCGCAAGGAGCAGCGAACATCCAGCCATAACAACGGCAGCAACAACAACAACAAAAAAAAAAAAACAAAAACACCACACAAAAAAAAAAAACCACCACACAGCAAGAGCAGGAATAGATGAGATCAAAGTGTCCTGGAAAAGGACCTGGAAAAACAGTTTTGGTCCCTGGCTAAGGCTCCCAGGAAGTACAGACACAAGCCCCATCCCAGCCCTGCGCAGCCCTCCCGGGGTGGCTCCGCACCCTGGGAGAGGGCGACCAAAATGACTCCCTATAAATAGAAGCAGAAAAGCGCTTCTCCAAAAGCCTGGCTGGGTCCTTCCCCTTCCAGTGCATGTGGCGGACCTGCTGGCACCTCCACGGAGGTCTCTGGTTTTCCCCCAAAAAACCAGGAGAGGAAAATAACCTTCCTGTGAGCTCAGGCTGGCTCCTCTCTGCACAGAGCTGCCCTCCCCTCCCAGGCCTGGCCATCCAATTGGAAAGTAATTATACTGCAATTTTTATTTATGACTTTTTTTTTTTTTTATTGCTAAATGGTGACTCATTTTGGCAACATTAAAATACACAGGAAATCATCCCCATTTTACAGTAATCACCATTCAATTCATTGTTAAATATTTATTCGGCGGACAAGCGCTGGGGCCTCTTTCGAAGGGTCGGAGGGGGAGCGGAGGGGCAACCCAAGGAGGGGGGGGGGAAGGTGGTGGTGGTGTCATGGCAGGGCTGCCCGCAGGGCTGTTAAATGCTTGCCACCAACTCCAGGGTGGGGAGCCAGGGGTGAAAGCTCCTGCCAGATGGCCTGGCCACGAACAAAATACAGACTCGCTTTCCTTCGAATCCAGCGCTACGCCCCACGCTGCTTGGGGGGAGTTGGGGGGAGGGCAGCCCTGCGCCCCCTAATAAAAACCCCATTATTTGGTCCAACCCCGAGCCTGAATCCCCGCCAGCGAGAAGAGAAGCCGTGGGTCTCCGACATGAAGCTCTCCCCGCGCTGGGGGGAAGGGGATGGCGGCTGCCAGCCCCGGCGGGAGGCAGCGGGAAGAGCCGGCACTTTGACATTCACAGGCCTTACAATGGACGGGGGTCCGTGGCTGCGGCTGCTTTGTGTGTGTCCCGTCCCCCCCCCCGCTTCGGGGGAGCCCAATTCCAGGGCGACTCGACCTCGGATGCGGGCAGCGCCTCCGCCTTCCCCCGAATGGCCGCATACCCCAGCGGGAAGATGACACCCCCCCACACCCCCCAAGCCCCTCTGGACCTGGGCCTTGACCCTTCCGCACGCAGCCCCAGCCCCAAGCGGCTGCGGGTCCGATGGCTGAATGGCTCCGAGGGCCTCCCGGCACAGACCCCCTTCCCCAGGGAGCCCCCCCCCCCCCCACCGTGGGCTCCGTCACTGCTCGGCTGGGGAGGCCACCTAATATGTCCGCCGCAGGGGGACCGGGCGGAGGAGCAGCAGCGCCGGGGTGGGTTTTGTGTCGGCCCTACACAAACACGGACCGTGGGCGAACAAACACGGCAAAGGGAGAGAGGGGCAGCCAGGGCGAGCGGCACTCCCCCCCCCACCCCCCGGGGCTGGACAAACCCGCATCTCCGTGAAGGTCTGACTTACCCTGATCTCATTGCGGCGGATCTCCACGTCGCAGACCGAGTGTCCCTGGTGGGCCCCGCTGTAGTAGCAGCAGAACTGGCAGACGGCCACCTGCTCGGCCTCGCAGTGGTACAGGCGGTAGGCGTTGTGCTGGGGGCAGCTCCAGGCCCGCACGTCTTCCGCCTCCACCAGGAGATGGCCCCTGGCCGTGGAGGGCTGCTGCAGGTGGGTCTGGACGTGGGACTGGCAACACGGGGCCTCGCACCTCAAGCAGATCTTCTGGGCCGGCAGTGGAGGGCCCCGACGGCAAAAGACGCAGTGCAAGACGGAGGGGGGCTTCTCCAGGTTGAGGGAGTTGAACTTCTCCACGATGTTGGTGAGCTTCAGGTTCTTCTCCAGGTTGGGCTTCTGGTTGTAGGCCTGGTTGCACTCCGGGCACCGCACCAAGCCCGACTCCTTGGCCCACGCCTCCCCGATGCAGCCCCGGCAGAAGTTGTGCTTGCAGGGCAGCTGGACGGGCTCCACGAAGACGTGCAGGCAAATGGGGCAGATGAGCTCCTCTTCGAAGCAGTTCTTCCAATTCTCGGCCATCTCTGCCGGCAGCCTCTGGCGACGTTTTGCCCCCCGCCCCAACCCGTTTCGGTCGCTCAGTTTGGTCTAGGGGCGGACGCCGGGGTCTGTCCTCCCTGCAACGGGAAGCCTGGGGGTGAACGGCCGGGCTCCCCCCCCTCCCTGCAGCACGCGCGATAAATATTAAACCACGGCAGATTTTAAAATCGGGGACAAAATAAAACCACAGAGCAGCACTCTAGGAATTTCCAGCCAGAAAACGCAACGTCTCCATCGCTTCGTTAAAAAAAGCAACGTAAACGGTTAAAAAAAAACCAACCCCAACACGGTATTGTAGGATTTACAGCCCAAAGGCTTAACCACCCCTAAAAGCCATTTGTTTCTTTTTACCCCAGAAGGTGAATCGAAACTTACCAAAGGTTGAAAAAAATCCATACAAAATCCAGCAGCACAGTCCAAGTTCCATATAAAGCTCCTAAATTTAGCGCTCCGGATCGGATTTTTCTTTTCTTAGGTTTGCAACTGACATTCAATATTTTAAAGGGACTTTTGTCCCCCACCAACCTGGCTAACAGCTGAGAGCACCGACTCGCTCGTTTGTTGGTTGTTTTTTTTTTTTTTTTTTTTTTTCTCCCCTGTATTTCTCCTCCCTCTCCCCCTGATGGGAGTTGGGAATCAGAGTCTTTTAAAGGAAACAGATCAAAGGGTTAAGATCCAAAATGGGAAAAGGAGGAAGCTTAAAAAAAATAATAATAATAGCGACGATGACGATGGCGAAAAAACGAATTCTCTCCGCGGCCCCCGAGATTTGCTTCTAACCCGGTGGAGCAGCAGAGAAAAAAAACGGAAGAGGAAAAAAAAAAAAAAAAAAGACAAGACAGGAAAAAAAAAAAAAAAAAAAAGGAGAAGAAAAAAAAAAAAACCCTCTCGCCTGCTTCGAGATTGCGAGGTCTTGAATGGGAGAGCTCGGTCATTCAGAGCAAACCCCAGCCCAGCGCAGCCCTCCCAGCCTCGTCCAAGGCTCCCGGAGAGGGATGGGAGAGAGGATGGGCTTTGCTGGGGGGGGCACCTAAGCCCCGCGCCCCCCAAATCAACCTGCTCTGACTTCCCACCGGGGCTGAGGGGGGAAAAAAGGCGTCCGGGGCGTGGGGGGTCCGACCTAGCCCGGTCTCATGGCTGGCCGGGGGGACGCAGCCCCCGACGGCAACAATGCGATGGAGCCGGGGGTCCCGGGGAGGGACGGGTGTCGGAGCCGCCTTCCCCCGGCGCGGCGTCCCCGGTCCGGCCCCGCCAGGAAGGGGCGAGGCGGCGGCGGCAGCCGGGAGGAGCCGGCCGAAGCGTGCGGTTCCGGGAGAGCCGAGTCAGCTCTCAGCCATTTTGAGCTGCCCTGCTGGAGAACGGAGACCGGAGGCGCATGAAAAATAAAACAGAATTAAAAAAAAAAAAAAAAATGTTTTTTTTTTTAAAAAAAAAAAAATATATTAAACAAAAAATTTTGAAATAAAAGTCACCGGAACAAAACCGCTCCCGCCGCCTCCCCCGCCCGCGCGGCGGGGCTCTGCGGAGGGGCTGCGGCGAGCCAAGCCGTCCCGTCCCGGTGGGGCCGCTCAGCAGAGCCCCCCGCGCCTGCCCCGGCCGCCGCCGCCTCCAGCCATCTTGGGCTCGCCCTGGGCGCCGACCGCCGGAGCCCCACGCCCCGGCCTTCCTCCCGCCGCCCCCGGGGAGGCGGCCGCGGCCGGGAGGCGGGGGGGGGCGATGAGGAGCTGGGGGGGGGGGGGGGGGCCCGGAGAAGGGGAAGGAGGCGGGGGGGGGGGTGCGGATCCCCGCAGCAGATCTCTCGGGGAGTGGGGGGGGGGGGCGGCGCCTCGGAGGCGGCCGGGCTCAGCCCCGGCGCGGGGGGCCGGGGCGGCGGCGGGGGGCGGGCGGGGCGGCCATGGGGGCGGCGGCCGCGGGGGATATATCGACCGGGGGGGAGGGGGGTGGGGGAGAGGGAGGAGAAGGGAGAGGGGCGGGCGCGCCCCGCCCCGGCGCGCCGAGGGGCCGCCCCACTCGGGAGCCGGTCGTGGGTGGGGGGGGGGGGGGGGGGGAGCGGGGGGGAGCGGAGGCGCCGGAGCCGGAGCCGGTGGGTCCCGCCGGGCGCTGCCGCCGCCGCCGCCGCCTCGGAGCTGCGCTGCGCTGCGGCGGGACCCGCCCCGCCCCCGGGCCCGCCCCCCTGCGCGTCACGAGGGAGCCGCCCCCCCGCCCCGCCCACACGGCCTTAAAGGGGGCACGGCCGGCGGTGGGGCCCGCCGCGGTGCTCGGCGCTGCGCGGTTGCCTGGGCTCGCCCCCAGCTGAGGTGGCCCCGCTGGCCACCAGCATCCCTACGCGGCCAGGAGCCGGGGTTGCTCAGGGTGCTGGTTCCCAAAAGGGGGCCAGTTGCCCCGGAACCAGCTCACAGCTGGCCCTGGGTACCAAAAGTGCCCGCTGGAGCCCCCCTGCCCTCTTGGCTCCCCCCTGTTCCTTCACACGGGGCCGCTTCAGGTGTGTTTGTTTCCTCCCTGTGCAAAGCAACGGCCGTTTGGCCCCCGCGGGGTCTTTCCAAAACTGGCAGCCCCAGCACCTCCTGCCAGAGCCCTGGGCACAGAGGTGTCTCTGTTAACAGCTCTCCCACCAAATGTTTCCGCAGCTGTTTTGCGGGACCCTCTATATCTAACCCCCGCCAAATGTGCTGGGCCACTGGGAATAAAGCACGTTGATGGTGTAAATCCATTTCCCACTGGTGAGGGGGTCACAAATGGCCTCAAAACGAAGTATTTAGAAAAAAAAAATGCTCAGGGTGCACAGTCAGATTTTCGATGGAGTGACATGAGCTTTGGGATCTGTCCCCCACCCTGCCCCTAATGGCAGTTTGCCTCCAGGAGGGATTTAGCAGGAATTCCCCATTCACAGCCTCAAGGCCAAGGACCAAACTGTCCAGAGACATCACCCAGTAGCTTCTCCAATAGCACCCTATTGCCCCAGTGCCCTGGGCCACCCAGGGCAGGCAGCTGCCTGCTAGAGGGATGAGCATCCTACAGCACACCCAGGGTGGGGGTGATCCAGGTCTTTCCACACTTTCCTTTACGGGAAGCCCCTGTGGACAGACAGGACTTGCCAAGAGACACCCTAATAAAAGGGGACAGTGATGGATACCAGCTATCTTTGGGCTGATTTTGGATTTGGTATCCCCCCCACCCCATTTCCCTGCCTCCACCTTTCCCTTCTCACTTCATGCTTCGACAGGACATCAGGGGACACTGCTACCTGCTGCCTGCATTATGCTCAGCATGCCCCAGTCCCACAGTGCTGCCCCAGGGCAAATAATAACAAATAATAACAGCGTCATACCCCAACACACGCCACAATGCTGATGGGGCTGCAGCTGGTGTGCAGTGCCCGGCTGGCTCAGGATGCCTTGCTCACCTCTCATTTCTGGGTGAGGCTCCCACAGCCTCTTTGCCACAATAAAACCTATTTCTGGGTTCATCTCTGTTCAGTTGTTCTGGGATCCCTGTCTCCATGGGAAAGCCCATAGCTAGGCCACCCTGGGACTGGGGCTCACCCAGTATCACCCTCCAGCTGCACCCTCCAACCCTGCACACCCAGCCCACAGCTCCCGGGGCTTGAGCACCAATTCCCGCAAAGGGAGCGGTTTGCCATGCAATGCCTCTGCCAGGCCTCGAAGCCCGCAGGCTGTACATCCCTGGGGTTTTGGAAGCCGTTTGGCAGCCAGGACGGGTGGGAGCTGGGCAGCGCGGCACGGGCTGCGTCAGAGCTGCTGTCGACCAGCCGAGCCCATGCGGAGGGAAACCTCTCCTCGAAAAGTCAGCGCAAAACTATTCGTGACTCTCACTTCTTTATAAACACAGGCAGTACTGGGCAGTCCCCAGTGACAGACACTGTCCCCACCCCAAGCAGGGCAGGTTCTCCTGCCGGGGCTGCTCGGGGCCCCCCCTGTGCCCTCTGCTGTGGGTGAGCTGGGGAAGCCAGCTGGTATTTAGCAGGATTTAAGAGTGGAAGGTGGATGGGATGGGGCTAAGCCAAGCTGAAACATGCAACCTGCTCTCAGCTGGGAATCCCGCTGCCCTGGGACCAGAACTGGCCCTCCTGTCCTCACACCTGCATCAAACAATGCTGTCTCCCTGCCTAGCCTGGAGAAACCCCCTTGGCAAGGGGACCCCCAAAGCCAGGCTGGGCATCGCAATCCTCCCGCAGCCTGCCAGGGGGACTGTAAGCAGGGACCTCCCTCCCCACACAACTCCCAAACACCCTCCTGCCACGGCTGGGTGGTTGATGGAGTCCAGCCAGAGCGAGCTGCAGAGAGCCTGCCCACGCTTTGGATCCCCCTCCACCAGGATCCTGCCCTGTGCAGGTACCCCAGCCTGCTCCACAGAGGTGATTCTTAGCTGAGTCCTGATGTGCATCCCTCAACTCCTCCAAGCCTCAGTTTTCCCAGTCACAGCCAGCCCCTCGTTCCCCTTCACCAGCAGTCTCACTTCAGCAGCCCTTCACCCTGCCCTGGAGAGACCACCTCCACCACCAGCCTCCCCAGTAAAGTATCAGCATCTCTGCCGAGGCCCCACTTAGCACTAACTGGGCTGTGGGTACCCATCCATGAAGGGCTGGCGCAGCATCACCCCTTGCCCTGCGAAGCCAGGATGCTCGGGGATTTGTCACCAGAGTCTGGCATTGAAGTGGCACTGCCTGGTACAGAGGGACCTCGTCCCCAGGGAGCAGGGATGTGCTGGCTGCTCCACAGAGCCCAGGTGCCTTTGTCACTGCGGGCAGGGGCCGTGCCTGGTGTTGAGGATCTGCCTCTGCTTTCCCAGGCAGACTCGAGTGATGTTTAACCAGCCCGCAGACATACAGAAACTCTGTTTGCTATTTAGGGCTGCGGACCCTGCTGAGCTGATGGGAGAGGGAGGGTGTTCGCACAGATTCACAGAGTGGTTGGCTGTTAAAATGACAGCTTTTCTGCCTGCCACCACCCTGTCCCGGGATGCTCCTGAGGGCTCCGGCACTCAGCCCCACGCCTTCCCCAGAAGCCTTGAGCCCTCTGAAAGTAATACAAAGTGATGTGCTTCTTGGGTCCTTTCTAACCTAATTAACCAGCCAGAGAGAAGCCATTGCTGCCCTTCTGTTCCCTTTCCAGGTAAGCCCAGTGAGGTGGTGCAGTGCAATGGTGAAAGCTCCCTCCACCCTGCTCCGTGTGATTAATGTTTTGAAGGCTTTCACTGAAGTTTTAAGACTGGGTTTAAGGATTTAAGAAACTTGCAGGGTGGAAGTAGCCTGGTTTACAGCACTAAATCTGTCCGTGTGTAGCCATCCCCTGTTCCTGGCTGGGGTGGAGGAAGAAGGAAACAGCCCCATGGAGGAGGCACGACACAGAGGTCCCCAGGGCTGGTCACCCCCTGCCCCAGCCCAGGGCACGCTGCCGACAGGCACCGCTTGTGCCTGGCCATCCCACGCACTTCCCCGCTGCAGTGTCACACTTGTCCATCCCAAACTGTCACCTGCCTGCTCCGGCATCCTCGCATCTGGGTACGTGCGGGGGGAAGACGGACGTGTACGTGTGTGGTGCATCTGCAGAGGAAAACGATTAATAAAAAGGGACCAGGAGCCGGGTGTGCGGCCCGGTCCCCACAGCACGCAAAGCAGGTTCCCTGCCCCAAGCACCCCAGTGACACCCGCACCAGACACTGGCAGTTGGGAACAGGGCTGGGACCGTGTGCTGGATGCAGGTGTGGTGATGCCCTTGTTGGCCCCTCAGGAGAGCTTTGCCCCTGTACAAAGGATGCACAACTGGGTCTCCTCTTGGGGCAAAACTGCTGGGCTTTCTCCCTTCCTCCCCAAGCCTGAAGCATGGGGCAAAGCAGATACTGAGGACTGGCCAAAGGGGACTGCATGGGCCGGGGCGCGGTGGAGGGGAGCTCAGTTTTGACCCAGGGCAAATCCAGGGTGGAACAGCCCAATTTGAGGTTGAATAGCCAAATCCAGGGGTGCACAGCCAGCCACGGGACAGAGGCGGTGCGCCAGGGTGCGCTGCCTTGGCTGGCCTCGGGGTGCCGATGGGTGCTGGGGAGCACAACAGTGGGTCTGGGGGCTGTGGGGCTGGAGCCTGAGGAGCTGGGATGAGGACCGATGTGGTTCCCTGCTTAGTGGGGTTTCTTTCTATGCAAATGCCTGGGAGCAGCTGCCCTGCCGGCGTGACTCATTTCCTGCTCTTGTGTCACATTCTGGTCAGGCCAGTTTGGCAAAGGCTTTCTTCTCTCCCTCCCTGGCTTCTCCTCCTTCTCTCCCCCACCGCCGAGGGCTGGGATGTGCATTTGCTCAGCCCCTGGCAGGATGAGGCAGGATTTTCAGGAAACTGCGTCAAAGCCACAAAACCTCCATATATATATATATATATTGAAAAAAAAAAAAAAAACAAAAAAAAACAAAAAACCCCACCAACCAACCAAACAAAAAAACCCAGCACAATTTTCTTTTTTTTTGAGCGTGAGGGAGACTGGCGGCCAGACGGGCTCCTCTGCTCTTCCCCCCGCTGGGGCGGCTGCTTCCCTCGAGACGGGACGGGACCCGGCAGAAGAGCTGTAAAAGTTTGCTGAGCGGCGGAGGGGAAAAAAATGCAGCTCAGTCTAATTTTACCCTCTGCTGCCAGTTGGAGAGGTGCTGCTGGAGCCAGGCTGCCAGCGGGCAGCCTTTAACAGGGGATGGATGGTGTGAGCATCCAAGGAAGCCGCCAGCCCTGGGGTTCGCCTGGCATTTCTTATTCCTCGGCAGTGCTCCGGGGCAGCCTCACCACTGCGCCCTGAAAAATGTACTGGCCAGGGTTAAAAGTAACTCATTCATTTTAACGGGGTCGGGAAGGGATGCTAGCAAACACTGGCGGGCCTCAGGGCGGTGCATCTCCCACCGCAGGTTGGGGCAGGGAAGGTGATGCCGGGAGCGAATCCCTCCGGCTGCTCCCACAGCCCCATCCAGTCTGGCGCTGCCCTAAGCCCCGGCTGTGCTGCAGGTAGAAGAGTCACTTTTTGAGGCATTTCCTGCCTGGTCTGGGTTGTAGCTTGGAGGCCAGGATTTACAGCCTCCTGGGTGGCCCTGCAAGCCCGTCTGCCCCAGGGCTCTTGCTTTGCTTTGTCTGTGTCCCCGGGTGTAGGGTCCCGCACATGCACCCCTCGCTGCCCACCAGCCCAGGGCAGAAAGCAGCATCCCTTTGCCCCACGCCTGTGGCTACCGGTGGCCCAGTTTCTCCCTCTGCACCAGCCCTTTCCCCAGTGCATCAAGCTCTGGCACAGGCTCCCGCACCGCAGCTGGGCATCTCCCCAGGGAAAGACGGAGACCCTCAGTGCTTCCAGCCCAGCGATGAGCTTGGGGACATGAAGCTGCCGGCCCCAGATCTGACTGTGGGAGACTGAGGGTGGGAGCAGGGTACAATCCCCCCCACCGCCACTCTTCCCACCTGCGGTTTGGTTCCCTGCCCTCCCACCCAAAGGCCCCTGCGGTCCCTGCCCAGGCTGAGGTGTAACCTTTGTAATCCTCACTCCGGAGCAATTTCTCAGCCTTCCTCTTCCTTTTCTGCATGCTACCTGCAATTAAAGCCGGCTGCAGCCAAATGACCCAGTGCCACATGCATGCTAAGAAGCTCACCGCCAGGCAGCTACTGAGGTTTCCTTTGAAGGGCAGAGCATCCGCTGTCACTGTGCCCCATGCAACCCCCAAATCCACAGCTCCCTGAGTCCAGTGGTGCTGCTGAGGCTCCAGTTTGGTGCAGCAGGGGGGAAACTGAGGCAGGGTGAGGTCAGGGGCTCGCCCCAGAGCTGCAGGCCATGCAACCCCCACTTCAGGGGCTCTCCTTCCTCTCCAAAAGCAGAGAGGTCTGTTTGCCCACAGTGAAGGGGAGGGCACGAGGATATTGGTGTATATTAGGTCAGGAAGCATTGCTAATAAACTGTCACTCCTGGTTGTGTAATGGGAGCAATTATGGGTTTAGGTCTCGTTAAGACACCAGGAAGGAAAACACGGTCTGTCTGAGGGTAGGAGTGTGAAGGCAAACAAAAAAGGAGGGTCCTATTGACAGAAGGATGAAGCTGCCTTTGCGTCAGAGGCGTTTCTGTCCCATCCCGGTGCGTTGGCAGCCTGGGGCTTGGATTGACTCCTGTGCAGGGGGATGGAGGGGGATGCAGGGAGCCGATTCCCAGCTCTCCCTGTGCTCTGCTCCTTCCCCCAGGCACCCCAGGATACCAGGGACTCGAGGCAGGCGGTTTTAACCCCTCTGAAATCCGTGGTCCCTGATCCACCCTGCTCAGCACAGCACTTGGAGCCCACTGTCCCTGCACAGCCCTTCCTGGGGGTCCAACGGGGACCCGTGGGCAGCGGGGCTGGTGCTGGGCTGTGCCAGGAAAGCTGAGGAGAAGTACCCGAGCTCTTCCCTCCTGTGCAGCCACCAGTGACCCTCCTCTCCCCGGGGACCTGCCAGGCTTCCCTCGCTGCCCACCACCTTGTGCTGCCCACTGCAAACGCCTCTGCCCATCCCTCCCTGCCACCCGGGTGGCCCCAAACCCACCGGGCAGGTCCCTCCCAGGGTCTCCGGTGGGGTGCTCAGGCGCTGGCAGAGCTCACCCAGAGCCCGGCCAAATTAAACCCAGGGCTCCCCATGAGCGAAACCCCGGGGCACTGCCAAACCTGGGGTGGGGGCACCCGCCCCCCTCCACGGAGGCTGTTGGAGTGAATCTGGCCTGTGTGTGCTGCAGAGGAGGGGCCGGGGCACCCGGCGGCCAGGATTAGCCTTTAACCACCCAAAACACGGCATGGAGGGCAAGGAAATTCTTGAGGCATCTATTAACATAAAAAGAGTCGTACTTTACATTTGGTTCCACTTATGGCTTATAAATGATTACTGCACCTTTTAATAAATGGTTAATCAAGTGTTAGAGTCCAAACAAGTTGATAGGTTGCTTATTACCACGGTTTATAACCTTTTATGAATGCCTTCTGTCGATGTACTTATAAACATCCATACCACGTACTTCTCGTGTCTTGACATGTTGGTCACATCTGTTCAAAGTTTATTAACTCTTGAGCTGCTCACTAGCGGCAGACCAGGAGGGATCCTGCTATTTATCTGTATTAATCCGTGCGGCTCAGAAAGCACACCTGTGTGCAAGGCACTGGCTGAGGGGTGATGTGGACATCCCCCTTTGTCCAAAAGATGTTTGAAGCAAATGGAATGCAGCCACATCAGAAATAAGTCGTCAGCGGGGTGTTGCTCTTGTGGGTGCAGGGTTTATTTGCCACCAGGACAAAGAGCCGAGGGAAGTCGGTGGCAGATTCTTCGTCTGCTGAAGTCATCAAGCTGAGACAGGATGTCGTCCTGGACCGCTCACTTGAATCAAAACCACAAGTTATTGGGCTCAATGCAAGAGAAATTAGGCGAAATTCTCTGCCTGTGAAGATGAGAGGTCCAACTGGATGATTTAATGGACTCTTCTGGCCTGGAAATCCACGAAAACTTCCTTGGCCATCGCTGTTCATGTGCAGCCGAAGCCCCCCTTGCGTCACATTGCAAATAATGAAATAAAGCTCTCAATAAACTGAATAATCAGAAAACAATTTTCCAATAAAAGCATCCCCCGAAATCTCCTTTTAAGGCAAGGACTGGGATTCCCACCACTGAGCATCTTCCCAACGCCTCGTGTTATTGTTCAGCTGCCTGTACCGGGGCCGGGCAGGCTGCCACACCACCCCGTGCCCCTGGGGACTCTCCCCGCCACATGGCCCAGCCAGCCCCCCCACTTCTGATTCCTTTTTGCCTTTATTTTTCCCCTTTTGCCAGATACTTTGGATAATTTTCCTGCTCAAAAAGCAAGCGGGGAGTACGAGGTACCACAGCACTGTGTTTGCTCCAGTGTTTTTAACAGCCAGGGGACGGATTTGTGCATTAAGCAGATGGGAATGATCCCAGCCTGGGAGGGAAGCTGGGTCTCCCTGGTGGCCTTGGCTTCGGATGCTCCTGGAGGTTTTTTAATATCTAACTGTGCTTTCCCCTTTGCTCCCCACTTCCCAGCTCCTCCAGAGCAGGTACCCCATCTCCGGCAGCAGGACATAGCAATGAGGTGTCGGGACAAAATAAGGCCATTTTTTCTTCTCCAGTGCAAGCTCTGCCCAACAGCAGGAACAGTTGCTCCAAAAGCTAATCGGAGAAGTTGGAGCTTCTGGGCACACCGTGGTGTCCTAGACAGTGAGCTGGGGCATGCAGAGGCTTCCCTATAGTGCTTCTCCCACCCCTGCCAGGTCCCGGTTTCCTGCGCTGGACGGTGAGGCTCTGGCTTGCAGCAGGGCAAGGATGCTTGCTGGCTCCCTGCTGTCCTTGAGGCTCAGCTGTGGGGCTGGGGGTGTTTGTCCTGCTTGCGGGGGGAGGCAGCAGGATGCAGCCCAGCCTGGCTGCTTTGGGCCCCTCTCTGGTTACGGCTTGGCCACGGGCCCCCAGGAGCGTGGGGTGTTAATGTGTAGGTCCTGCGTGCCGGGGTGTGCTGGGAGCCTTTCCTCTGCACCGAGGTGCTGCCACTGGCTGGTTGCACCACGAACGCTGGCCAGGAGAAACAGCAAGCAGGAGAGAAACGAGGCAAAAAGGGCGGGAAAAGAAAAATCCAAAGGGACCTGGTGTGCCAATCCCTGCAAGCCCATGTTTCTGGGTGCTGCGTGACACATCCTTGTGCTCCAGGTGGGCTAAAGCGTGGAAAACCGCTCCCTCCCGTGGCTGCACCATCCTGCCGTGGGCTGGGGGACATGCCACAGGAACAGACATGGTGAGGGTGTGATGCTGTGGGAGGGGGTTCCAGTGTCAGGACCATCCCTGAGTGCCCAAGGGCAGGCAGGGAACACTGTGGGAGCCCCTTGCTGTGGGGGCTGCCCCCTCATCCCGCTCCATGGGCACCCATCTCCCACCCCACCCCGTCTCCCCCTCCCACCCCGCAGGTGCACCCTCTTCCCCACTGAGGTTCCCAGGTGCCGCCATTCACTTTTCAGATGGGAAATGAGCCCCAGCCCTCCCTCTGCACTCAAAAAAAAAAAAAAAAAAAAAAAAAAATCCAAGAGAGAAGAGAAATAAACAAACAAATCCCTTTCCTCTCCTGGCTTGTCATCTGCTCTGCTCACAGTCCTTCCATTATTAATTAGAAAAGCTGCCAGCATTATTAGCAACAAACCGCTCCTAAAGAAGTTCAGAGCCGCAGATCAGAAGGGGCTCCCAGACATCGCTTTTGAGAAACCTCAATTAAATTCCCTGCCCGAAGGTGCTTTTGGCTGGGGTGAAGGCAGAGCGGTGAGACTGCCCGGGCTGGGCACGGCCGTGCCAGGGTGAAGGGTGACAGTGGGAGAGGGGCACCCCACTGTGCTGCACAGGGACCGCCTCTCTCTGGATTTGGGGCTGAACCAAGGGACCAGCTAGGATGTCCTAGTGGGGTGGCCCTGGGCTTGAAAATGCTTCAAGGCCTGGGAAGGTGAGGGGCACGGTGGGTCTCGGGCCAGGGGACCAGCTGCAGGTGGCTTCTTGCTCCCTCTGTCCCCGCTGAGAAAATAACCTTGCTGGGGATCCCGCTTGACT
The DNA here is from genome assembly GCF_018691265.1 of Tyto alba. NCBI lineage: Eukaryota > Metazoa > Chordata > Aves > Strigiformes > Tytonidae > Tyto > Tyto alba. The sequence continues at coordinate 15,160,807 of NW_024881261.1, forward strand.
GGCAAGGTTTGCCTGAAGTGACACGATGAAACCCAGCCAAGCTATGGCCAAGTTCCTTTTGGCACATCCAGCACCGGCTGCTCCGCGCCGGCAGCACTTGGAGATCCCGCTGCTTTGCCTTGGGCCTGGGACAGTCTGCTTCTGGATGTGGCTGCGGGAGAGGTTCTTCGGGGAAGGATGGTTTTCACCCCAAACTTCACCAAATCCTCGCAGGAACCCTTTCTGTTGATTGCTCTCCTTTTGCTGCTGGGAGAGCTGAGGTAACACCTCCGAAGAGCAAGTGCAAAGCCTGGCCAAAGCTGGACTTCAGTTCCCTGCACGTTGTTTACTTTCCCTGTCACCCTTTCTCTGCACACAGCGACCTCCCTTCCCCTCCTCCCTGAGATATTCCACCCTTCCTCTCTCTGACCTTATAGGAATTTATTACCAAGGAGTGTAAAAAGATTACTGCAAAATCGTTCTGCATTACTGGGAAATCATTGCAACATTAGCTCAGTAATATTTTTTCATAAGTGTTTGCTGTGTCTCTTCTCCGACACGTTCGGTCTCCCCGCGCACATCCACACCCCCGCAGACCCCGCTGAAGCCAAGAGGCGCTTGGCAGAGGACGGGAGCACGGACCTGACCCAGCACTCACCCCGGCTCCCTCCTTCCCGCACCGGCGGACGAGGTTGCCGTCCCTCGGCTGAGCGGCTGTGCGGTGTCCTCGGACCCACGTGCCGGCACTCCCCACCCCGGTTTATCCAGGCGGCACGGAAACCCCCGGCTGTCAGGGCGCACGGGCTGCCTTGGCTCAAGGGGTTTTGCCAGCGGACGCTTGTGGAGGATCCCGTACCTGGCAGGGCCCAGGACCAGCCGTTTTGCTGAGTTTTTTCGGGAAAAGGAAGATCCCTTTCCTTCCCATGCTTGCACTCAGGAGGGCTGGGCGACAGACCCCGCTCCCCTGGAGCTGGGAGGGAGAAAGTGCTGATGAGGAGGAGAAGGGGCTGTCGAGGCAGCCGTGGGGCCGAGCAGGAGGCAGGTGGTCCCGCGGAGTCACCCACAGAGAAGGACACTGACAATTCTGCAAATACGTTTAATGCACTTAGAATACACGGGAGGAAAAAAACGTTTAGTGATTCACAAAAATATTACAAAAAGTCACGTGCAGGCGAAACACACCCAGCACTGCAATAACAATGTAAGAATTTACATTAGAAACTAATATAAAATATTTAAAAACCTCTGCTAGTTTAGCTTTCCATTTGTTTTTTGTCTTTTATAAAAAAAAAGGAGGAGGGGAGGGGGAAGAAAGGCCATCTACAAGGTACTGATACACTGGCTGCAGAAACGCAGGCTCCTTCCAGCCCCGTGGGTAGCGTCCTCGGGCTCCTCGCTCGACACGACCCCGCGCACGCAGACCGCACACACTCGCACATGCACACGCACACGGCTGAACTACAGAAAGGTTCACCTCCGGTCAGGGTTCACTGTGGTCCCGGTCACCCCACGTCCCCCGCCCTGGCAAGCTTGCCTTTGCTCTAGGTTTTGCAGAAACCGTCCAGCATACAAAACAAGTAGTGTCCCCAGCGAGCCGCAAAAGCTCCATCCCTTTAAAAAAAGGGAAAAGCTGGTGTGTCCAACCTGGGCTGGATGGGCGATGGGTTTTGAATGACTAAACTTGGGTTTGGAGCGTGACCGTGGCCCAAATTGAAGCACTGGGGCTCCAGGGCTGGATGGGTGCAAGACGCATCCCGCCATGGGGGCTGGGGCACCGGTGCAAGCCCCTGGCGGGACGCCGTCTGCTTCCACGGGGCTGCGAATTGCCGCTTCGGGGAAAGCCAAAAGCTGAGAACAAAAGGGCCCAGAGGCCCCCCAGCCCCTGATCAGTCACTGCGGGGACGACGGGGGCCACTCACACCCGCCTCCTCTTCCTCTGCCCCCCGCGGGTGCCGCAGCCCGCTCGCTGCCGCAGGAGGAACGGCGCAGGAGCTTCGTCGCCAGCACCGCGAAGTCCTTCTGCGCCCATCCTGCCCGCAGCACTGTCAGCACATGCCGTGTTTATGTAGGACCTACCGCACACGGTGACAGCTCGGTCCCTCCCACCCTCGCTGCTCTTGCAGCAGAGGGTTTCCGGAGCCGCACTTTCGCTGCACTTGGGCCCCAGGGAAAGGAACAAAGGAGCCATTTTCATCTCCAGCCTCGCCGGGAGTGGAGGGAGAAGGCGAGAGAAAAGACCAGTGTTTGCAAAACACAACAATTGGCAGGAAATTTTCCTCCGGCTTTTCGAGGCTGGGTTTTTTTTTCTCTCTCTTCCTCTTTTCAAAGAGGGGAGACACAGCATCAGGACAGTTTAAAAACAACCAGGCACTGGCCAGCCACATCGACCACGTGCAGCCCTTCCTGGGCTGATGTTCCTCTCCTGCTATCGGGGCCCTACGAGCTGAACGGTGAATGATGCTGTGGTCTTTCAGCGGGGGAAAGGGAAGGGGCTACCTTCACAGCAGACTAGAAATGATGTTTCTGAACTGACGTGCCGCTTAGGATGATTTTATGGTTTGTCAGCAATTATTGGGGAAACAGAATCATGGTAGAAATGAAGAGGTGGTGAAGTACAATACACGGACAGGTTCGCTGCCTGACAGAGACAGGTTGATGGGGGGCCAGGTTTAGAACACATTTGTAACCTCAGGCTTATTCTCCATTTGAAATTTTGGACTCACATCGAACACAAAGGTTTCTTTTTTAAAGAAAAGTGAACAAGCAGACACTCCGCAACAGAAAAAAACATAAAAATACTAGGTTGCTACAGATCTTGTTAAAAACTGCCACAGTCCCAGAGACCTAAATCCACCTTTCAAATCTTGTGAGGTGAACCCCACCAGCAAACGTGCATTTTGAGATTGTTGTGGATACAGTTTGGCTGCTGTGCAGGCTGGCGTTTATCGATAGAGACAGACGCACAGAAAAGGATTCCCAGTTGCTCGACAGTTCATCTGCCCCACAGGGAGAATTAAGGCACAATATACACTCTAAACGGAGGGCAGTCACGTAGAGGACCAAGTCCCCAGGAGGTGGAAGTGCTCTCGTGGCGCTGGACCCTCTCCTCAGCTGGCTGTGATGGCGCAGGGGCTGAAGCCCAAGACTTCATACAGCAGAGCCACAGGGTGCGAGGCTGCGCCCCGGGCTGGGGGAAAATCAGACACATGGGTCTAAGGGTTTCCTCTGGCCTGAAGGTCTGTGGATGTCTTCTCCCCACCTGACGTAACGCTGCCTTGCCCCAGCCAGACACAGGTCGGCAAAGCAGGTCACGGCCTCGAGATGCCTACCCAGGAGGAGGGAGGAGACGCCTGGACAGACAAACAGCCGAGCAGCCGCAATCCCATGCCGACCTGTCATCTGACCCGGCGCCCTGCGAAGCATGCAGTCAGCCAAACATTTTCCAGTGAAGCATCCGAGAAAGGTTTTTGTGAGGAGCTGGGGGGACATTTGACGAAGGGAACAGACAGTGGGCGAGCAATACCGCTCACTTAGTGACCAGCCCGAGGGGCAGCAGAGCAGGAGCTCCGCTCCCCACCCCACACTAATTAGAATAACAAATAAGACTGAAGCAGCCACACTGCCTCTCCCCATCTTTGACTCCAGCTCAGATGCAGCTAACGCAGCCATTTGAAGTCTCTACCATCAGCAGTGGGTACAGGCCAGGGTGTGAACACGCAGTGGGACATGCGTGGCCGGCTGCTTGCACCCACGCAGGATCTCAGTGGGTCCTGCCATGGAAATGAGGACTTGCCTGCAGGGACCCCATGCTGTGCCGAGGCCCTGATGATTCTCGCTTTCGTTTCTAGCTTCCCTGCACCCACGTTCACTCCCTTTGCAGCACCAGAGGTGCATAAGGACTGCGCTGCCTTCAACAAGCCGGAGCTGTGGGTGCAGGAGGGAGGCTGCTAACCCGCTCCCCCACCACGCAACCTCTCCCCAGCAATTTGCCCCCTCCAAGCCAAGCATCATTTTCAACTGTTTTTTTTTTTTTTTTTTTTTTTTTTTTAAAAGCTACACCCCCTAAGTATTTCTGCTGGTTGCAGATGAAAAACAACACAACCCCCGCTTCTTCAAAGACCATTTGATGACCTGATGGAGTAATTTCAAAAGCCATCCAAGTGCAACTGAATATTTGAAGTGAAGAGCTTCAGAATATAATTTCAAATCACTGTTGGCAAATCTATGTAGAGTAAAACCAATGTATCATCATCCTCAAAGACATTATGCACAGCAGGCACCACCTATCTAAGCCACTGAAAATATCACTGTAGGTCACACCAGCTACGAGACTGACTGCTCTGCTCAGACCGTATCCCACATACTTTAATACTGAAAATATACATTCCTTCTCTTGTTTTTAATCACGAGTTGAGAGGGAAAGTAGTCCTGGCTTTTGGGACTTCTCTTGTTTCAGAATTGCTGTCGCACGTTGGATTTTCAAGGCATTGTGGGTCTGCCATAAGGCTCTTCATCTTTGGAAATATCCCTATCGACCTGCATTGCAAGATTTCTCCAGGAGGGAGAAAACCTGTACTTGCTGCTTCTAAACTGCATTCATTTCCATTCAAATCGCTATCTTCAGCCAACACAAGCCTCACAGGTTTTGGTTTCATACAATCCTGCTTCCGACCTTCTACACAATCTAGAAAAAATCAGCACCAGTGGACCTACCGTCTTAGCAGGTCTGGGCTAGAAAAATACCTCAGCATTTATTAACACCGATGCATTTCTCTTTTCCAAACTACTTGCTCACTAAAATACAAAGGTTTCTTTTCCATTTTCTTCACACACAAGCGTGTCCTCCTGCCCCATGATGAAAATATCCAAACTTGAGATCTCATTTACTTGACAGTGAGTAAGCCTTTGGCATGGTTGCAAACTTGATGTGAATCAGGGGAGGGGAGGTCCTGTGGGTGCACAGCTCTTCACCGTACCGAGTAACATGCAACTTTCTTATTCTTAGATAACTGTTGAGAGGTGGTGACACAACCTTGGAGCTTAAGGGTTGACTTTCACCAGTTTCTCTCTTGTATTTGGTATAACAATAAGACAGAGATTTCTATTTTAACAGTTACTTGTCTAATATTTTTCCCCCTAACTAAATAGGAAGATTTAATTTCCTTTCCCTCAAACCTTCCCCTCCAATTGTTATCTGGCTACCAGCAAAGATCTGTGAGAAAGTGTCGCAGAAATAGAGATTTCTGGCATGCCACCTGTTCATAACTCAAATACACAGAACTATATATAAATACATGACATGGAACAAAAATACACACACACAAGGATACTGGGTGGATTTTCAAATGCATTCAGCGTGTTCCCTCCGAAGTCAATGAAAACCCAACCCAGAGCGTCTGATGAGAGTAAATATAGTGAGAAAAACATACACATATGAAAGGCAGAACTGGAGCACAAGCCAGATTGGAGGAGGTGCTTTCCCTGCGTACAGCACCACGTCCCTGCTGCGAAGGCTCAAAGAGTTCATGGGGCAGGAGGTCCTAAGCTTTCCAGATGTGTGTCAGAGCCCAGAGAGGGTCTGATGGACTTCTCTCTGCCCCGTGCTGATCTCTGCAGGAACAGCAACAATTGACCTTCCAAATGTCCCTTCTCCACCAAGAGGTGGATTTTAAGCTCCTTTTAATGAGAGCTAGCATCTGGAAACAAGGAAGAGCAGCCAGCATCGTGGCAACGGGCCAGCTCTGCCGCAGGCACCCCCAGCAAGCTCGCACAAGGGCAGTCCATGGGCTACCGCTGGCGGATGGCTTTGGGACAAAACTGTAGTTGCTGCCCTTGCCTCCTTCCCGACTGCCACAATCATCTGTCTGTTCATTATCTTGCGGTGGGACACTTGGGCACCTCATTTCTGAAGCTGGACTGGTAAATTTTCATGCCGCTTTCTCGCCCACACTGTCCCCTGCATATACATCTATGTGCAGAAGGGATGCTTAGTGCTAACCAGGACAATGAAAACTGGCCAAGAGATCCCACGGATGAATGCAGTCTACCACAGCACAGAAATCACTCTGGCTGGCACATGCAGATATCTGAAAGTTTGTTCTTTTGCAGCAGGATTTTAAGATGATCCTCTGAGTTCAGACAAAATGACAAACTCATTTACATGTAAATTGCTTTCGTAGGTTTGCAGAAAGGAAGGTTCTGCCGAGCAGTGTTGGACCCTGAATTTGGCCTGCCTTAAATTATAATATAACAACAATTATAATAATACAAATACTACTTTGTACACAAAGCACGCCCTCCCCTGCAAACCCTGGCATGCTTCGGTAGGTCCTACAGCCCTCTAGTCAATAATCACCCTCTCTGCACAGAGAGACATTGAGTGACTTGCCTGAGGCCACAGAGGAATTCTGTAGCAAGTCCAGGGAAAGCTTTGTGGCTCCTAGCTCTGCTTCTTGACCAACATTAACCAGGCTCAAATATATGCAAAAAACATCAAAGCTGAATGTGCCAGGAAGAAATCAAATCAGAAAACAAACAGAAAACCAACCCCGGGGTACTGTGAGGCCTCTTGGACTTTGCTGTTTGATCAGGGGAGTTAAGTGTTAAAAGCTTTTGTTACACTTGTATTACGATCACACAGCAACTGTGCATAAATCGACAAGTTATCTTGTAGGCAGAAAGAGGTGGAAGGGGAGCGGCACCTCCCCTGACAAGGAGTGAAGAGTTGTCACCAGAAGACAATGGGCAGAGGAAGGCTGGGGAATATGCATGAGAAGCAACCTGCAACAGCAGCAGGGGGTAAAGCCTTCGGTGGTTTGCTGCAGTATATCCACAGGGGCCAGACTCTCCATACAGAGACACAATCTGACACTGCAGAGACTGTCTCCTCTGCACACCATGTTCTGCTCCAACGAGGAAGCCACGGGGATCTAGAGAGAGGGTCTTTTCAAACTGATTTTGATGCTTTACAGCTCAAATCTATCTGAAAAGGATGGACGTCAGCAACGACAAGAGCCATCACTGCGAGGCTAAAGGGGAAAATGGAGCTGCACTAGGGCACAACCCTGCTGGAACAGGGAGAATAGTTGGCTTTATTGAGGCTGAGTCTCCCCTCTGCTATGCCAGGGCAGCGGAGATCTCCATTTCATACGCTTTCAAGCAGCCCTCTGGATCCTGCAGAGCTGCTGAAGTTGTCCCTGTGAACAAATGGTCCTTTCTAGCTTCTCAAATTCTGTACAATAGCAAGGAAAAAATACTTGACAGTATCTCTTTAAAGATAAACACACTGTAAACAGGAGATCTCCCCCGCCCCGGTAGCTTTCTTCCTCCTGCTTGTGCAAAACCAGAGGTTGCGACCTTCCCTGGGGTTCAGGCACAAGGACAGGATGCGTGAGAATAAAGTTGCCTCTGTTTGCAGCGATACCATAGCTAATAGCACCAAGACCAACACTTAAAACATGCCTAATTTGAGGGCAGGGAGGATCTGGGTTTGTTTTTCTTGACTGAACTAGAAAGTTCATCTTTAAATCTGTTCAGCTTCAAGCATGTGAGCTTTTGGCCTCCTTTAAACAGGGGAAATACCATTCCGTTTCAGAAAAGAAAAAAAAATAACACATGGAAGAACAGTTCTGCAGTCAGTAAAAGTTTGGCTAACAAAAGGACTCCAGAGTCACGTAAAGAACATTTAATCCATGGATTATAGGCTCGCACCTGGCAGAAATGCATGTGTAAATACAGGCGTGCGGAGCGTCTACACCCTGGGCTAAGGCAGAGGGGAGTTCTGTAGCTAGGAGAGAGAAAGGATTCTTACTACTAATTTTCATAGTTAAATATTTCTCACTCGCACTCACACATACGCAGGCTGTTCCCAGAGAGCTCAGCCTTGGGAAGGATAAAGGAAAGGGCTCAGTTCGGTCTGGGCTGGTGCTGAGTAGCTTCTCTTCTGTTTGCAGTGGTTGTGCAGCAAACTCTTTTATTTGCAGGCAGAGTTTTTACTGCATTAATTATCCTGTGAGTCACTGGGTAATGGACAGTAACTTGGCTCTCCCAGTTGTTAGAAGGGCGTAATTCAGCTCTAATGCAGCGGGTTGTCGAACACGGCATCTGGCAAAATGGAAACTTTCAGTTTCTTTTCAGGCCAGCTGTACTCCTTTGGAAGTTTAAACTGTAAGACAGTATAAAGAGAACCAGTTAATGTATATCGCTGCAACCTAACCCACATTAAAAACAAAATTGTTGCAAAGGCAGGCAGCCCCATGTTGTTATTATTTTTTAAAACAAGAGGCCACTAAGAAAGCATTTCCCCGTCAGTATGTTTTGGACAGCAGGGGACATTAGATAATGTGGCCTGTGCCTCAGCTGCCAAAGTAAAGTTCTGAGATTTCAGCCCAAGTGCTGTTTATTTCACCAGACAGATTCTGGAGGGTTTCTGCCCCCATCACCATTTCCCTTTCCCTGAAAATCTGCAGCACAAGTATCTCCCCTCCTACCTGACCATGTCCCTTTCCTGTCACCTACCCCAGCCCCCAGAGCTCCCTGTTTGCTTTCAAGGGAGACTTAGGGCAGCTTTCAAACTCTTGCTCGTACAGGGTGGGATGCATTGTGAGCCAGTGTGGCTCTATCGGGTGACAGGCTTCCAAATGGCCACCACGTCCAGGAGGGAAAACTGTGCCACCCTGGCCGGGGAGAGCCAGAGAGCCCGAACAGCATTTCTGCTCAGCCCTACCCACCTCTGGCACAACAGCTTTGCAGAGTGCCCGTACAATGCCTCATATTCACACAGGCACTCGGCTGCTCGGGCTTATTTTGCAAACATTCACTGAAGCACACGGAACGGAGATTTTTTGCCCCAGTCTGGTTTACACAGCAATGTCTCTGGCCAATGTTTCCCAAACAAGGCAAGTGCACTGGTCCCATCCTGATGTTGCTCCAGGGCACCCTGCCTTAGGCTGGGAAGTCACCCCAACATCTCTGATCCCAAACACAACCATGTAGGGACAGAGCTCGAAGGGAAGGAGCCTTACCACCAACCCATCTCACAACCACATCTGACCAGGGCCCATGCCTTCACACAGATCTCTCAAGAAAGAGCTCGTGGGGGGGGGTGGGGGTAGGAGGTAGGGGGTGGAATCTCTTAGGCTACAAATCTGCCCCATCCACAGGTGGATTGCAACCAGTTCTGCATGTGCATTTCAGGCAATCCCAGTGCCCAAACTGAGGGTCTAAAACCAGTGGGGGAACAGCTCTGGAAGCCAGTTTGCAGGATCATTTTTTTTAAAAAACTCTGTAACTCTGGTGCACCCATGGTGTAGCACCACCTGACACTGCAATAGTCTCTGACACCCTGATGGGATTCTCAGGGAGGAATCCCACCAGCGTCCCACCTCACCAGTGACAATCTGACCTGGAGGGAGCTAATTCAGAACGGTTACAGATACAGTGGTCCTCTCCTAGGAGAGTCCTCAGACCAAGTCCAGCAGTGCCGTAGGCTTCCCAGGGGGGACACACGAACTTGAGAGTTGGTGCAAGGGGACAGAGACCTGCGCTTCATCCCTCTTTATCCAATTGTCTTTCTTCCTATAAGTGCCCCGTTTCTGAAGGACATTAACACACGCTCAGTGGCAGGTTCCTGCTAAAGGAGATCCCCTCCAGCTGCCTGCTCCACAGCAAGGGTGACTCTAACATGAATTTGCTCCTGACCTTGCTCCGTCTGCAGCTGTGTATGGGGGTAACCTGCAGTTGGTACCCACTGACCTTAGTATGCTGGGCTGGCAGTTCAGGGTCTGACCCATGATCTGGGGGCATGGCAGGAGGATCCTTCAGGATAGTGGCTACCATTAACTCCCACTCTTTCTCCTCTAGGAAACATAAACAGCTCAAGTCCCACTTCTGGTTGTTTTTTTTTAAACTCAAGCCCTGTGTATAGCTTGCACCATATAATCTAGTGGCCCTACGCTGCCCAGGGGATTCTTCTGAGTTCAGTGTCTAGAGTATGTGAAAAACATGCTGAAGATACTCAGATCGTTTCACTTAATTTCACTTAACACAGGTGGCTCTTCATTCAGAAAAAAAAAAAAAAAAAAGACTCTCCTTGCAGCGCTTCATTCTACCACACGACTATCATCAGCAACAGACAGGGCTGCTGAGGAACGCCTTCAGTTGGCCCAAACTGGGACCCTGTGAGTTACAAATCCTTGGAGGAATCTGGATGCTGAAAGATCACATTTCATCTCAAGTATTTTCCTTTTAATAAACAGGAGTGGTTCCAAAGCAATCCTCTTGGAGAAGTCATCCTCTGCATTTGTTTGTTTTTCACTTTTTAATTTAGCGAAGTCCCAGTAACTCAGAACCGAACGCCTGATCGCTGTGCCAGGAGTTGCCATGCTCATTGCCTCTGCCTCTCAGCGGAGAGCAAAGGAACATGAGCCGTCCAAAGCCTTAACTAAAGGGCCTTCAAACCAAAGTGCTCCTGGGCTTCCATGTCACTAGCAAAAATGAGCTTTGGATTAGGTTTAACTGGATAAAAGCTGGTCTGAAAGTCACTGCACAGCCAGCAGCATGCTCCCCTCACTCACACAGGGAAGAACACCCTGGCATCAAATCAACTCTGGATTAAACAATTAGAGCCCTGAGATTTTCCTGGGGGGAGGGGAGCAGGGTGAGAGATGGGAGGCTGCTCTACAAGCCAAGGAAAGTTTCTTTAGAGTCTGCAGGGAGCTGTAAAAAATGGGATTAAAAATATTACATGTCATTTCTGCCACTGCTCTTTGAAGTCAAGCAGAATATTTATATGGCATGCATGGGAGAGAGGGTGTTAAATGTTCCCCAGGAAGAGATCACATGGCAGGGGGAAGTTTAGTACCACGCAGCAAAGCTTTATAAAGCTCCCTTGGCTGCTGCTATAATGCTTCCAGGCTGGTGATGGTCCTCTGCATGCCGTGCAGGGGTAGCAGGTGAAGGCCAAGTAGCAGATGTGAAAAAGCCCCTGCCTGCTCCCCAAGCACCAAAAAGGAAGCCCCTACAAGAGACTGCTCAGCAGTAAATGTGCTCCCACCACTTTCAGCCTTTCTGAAAGCAGGAAAGGTGATGTGCCTGAAGCTGCTGCTGAGGACACTATGCACGGCGTGGAGGAAATCCCAACAACCTGGCCCCAGGGGCTGCACCACCTTGGTTCAGGGTGCTCAGCTACCATGTTGGGAAAGATGCTGGCGGAAAGGAAATGCAGAGCCTCTCTTAATACCCATCCTTCCTCTGTATTTCCTGCAATCCCTTCTCTCAGACGTGAAGGTTTATCAAGGCCTCAAATCTACAGTGCAGGGCTGCAGCCTGCGAACTGAGGGGAGGATGAAAGGCAAGCTGCAGGACGGGCTGAGCTCTCTGGGACAGTTCAGGGGAGATACGGGAATGATGCAGCCTTACTTCCTCTGGAGAATTCAGATCTTCTAAATCTTCCAGCATTCTCTCTACAAACTCTTCAGTCAATAGGATCTGAAAAGAAAATACAGTAGTTTATGCCTTTATACTCCTAGTTTTATCTAATTGCCAAGAAACAGAATGACTTCTGCGGAGAGCAGATTGTACCAGCTCACTCCTTCCCCTATGTCCTTCTTTCCCGCAATACAAAGGTTTGAGGGACAGGAGCTCCTAGCTTTGCCTCCTACCCCAACCACTGAAAAAAAAAGTTAAAATTATACAGCAGTCTTTTTTGACCCTCAATTATCTTCCTCAGTCTAAAATTAGAGGCTCGGCTTTAGACAGAGTGGGGAAGGAGGAAAAGGGGTCAAGATAACAACTGTTGGAGAGACAGTGGGGGACAGCCACTTTCATCTGATCCACTGAAGTTAAGTTCACAGTTTAATCAGGAAACAGCAGCACAGGGAGAGCCCGAGACCCGCACAGAGCTGGCGCTTTGGGCACTGGGAGGGCTCTGACCTGAGTGCAGCACATCGTTCAGACAAAACAGATGCTGGGTACGGGAGGTGCTCCTGGAGGTGCCCGCGCTAGGCACCTCCACGGTGTATTGCACGTGCCCATCCTGCGTGCCGGTGCTGGGAAAGCTTCTGGCTCATCTCGAGGCCAGGCTGGCAAGCACGGAGCAGCCCAGAAAAGCAGCTGTCAGCGGGTCAAAATTCCTGGCTGAGGGCCACAACCTCGGCTCACTGGAGCCCCCCAAGTCACACAAACCAGACACACCACGGGGGAAACCAGCCCCGGGAATTCAAGAGGAAGAACTCCCACCCTCTTTAAAAAAGCACATGATAGCCAAAAGCAAACACGTCCTGCCTCTCTTCACAACAGCCGTAAAGGCCAGAGCTCCAGGCAGGCCAGCTGGCTTGGCACAGGAGCAGAGACAGCAGTGCGGGACCAGGCAAACATCCCCACGCAGTGAGGGGGCCTTGGAGCGGCATTCCTGGGAGTTAGGTTGCCGCAGTATCCAGTGGATTATTCCCATTTCAGCCTAGAGGTTTGCTTCTTCCCCCCTGATCCTCCTTTCCTCCCTTCGCTCCACCCTTTCCTCTGTCTCTGGCATTGCTTTCCATCCTGAAGCAACCACCATCCCCATGCCCCTTTCCCTGTTCTCCCCAGCCCTGAGCTCTGTGCTCCCCCCCAGAGAGGGGACTGCTCCAGCACCAAACACTGGTGGAGCTAAGTGCCCAGCCCCGCTGCCCTCCGCTGTGCCCCCTCCAGCTCACGTCTGGAAGAGGTGCAGCCAGCCTCCCAGGCCCACCCGCTCCTCGGTGCCAGTAACATCAGTGGGGAGCGAGCGACCACCAGGATGCCATGGGCTGTTTGGCAAGTGGAAGCCTTTGGGCTCCACTTTGATAACACAGAAGCAGGGCTATAGGACAGCAAGAGAAAGTGGAAACTCTGGTCTCCTTTTCTTCCTTTGGTTGGCAAGAGAAAGATCTGAAAACACCAAATCCAGATCCGAGAGCTACCAGGTGTCTGCAATTCTCTCCCCTTTAACTTTGCCACCCTGCTGCCACTGCACACAGATTTCCCAGGGGATGAGGGAATTGCACCCTCCCCTCTCCACCACATTCCCCTCTTTGCTTAGCTTCAACCTGCAGCAAGCTCCAGGCCAGGGTTTATGACCAAGATGCTCAGCATGGATGCAGGCACCTCCATCAGGCCTTTCTGATCATACCTCGAACCTGAAAAAACCCTGCTTCAGCTAGGAGCCAGGAGCTTGCTGCTTTGGACAGGACTCTGCAACCTGGCACCAATCTGCAGACTGGCAAGCTGAGAAACATTGCACTGAAACACGCAGTACCACTGCAAACTACTGCAGTCTCCTTGCAGGAGCCTGTAACTATTCTGCCTGTTGAACTGGAGACACTCGTTTGTTGACTGTTTGCAGGAGGAGGAAGCCGTCTGTCCGTGTTGGAGGCAGGAGGGCAACCTGATCGCTCAGCTCAGAAGGAAGAGCTGGGTGGGGAGCTGTGGCTCTGCATGGAGCAGATCGGTTTCTGCGGAGGTGCAGCCTGCAATGGGGTGAGGGAATGAAAACAATTTGGCAGACATCAAAATCCACAGAGCAGCCGGAAAAAGGAGGAGGAATTGGTATTCACAGCAATCAGGCAAGGAGGAAATGAATATTCAGCCATCCACAGATGAGCAAAAATGCCAGAGGTTGGGATGGGTGAGAGAGCAGGAATGAGGAGTCGCAGCTTTGGCAGGGGGACTGGAAGACAAGCGCAGCAGGAAGACCCCTGGGCATTCCCAAGGTGCCAGAGGCAGGAGAGAAATGGGAACCACGTGTGCGAGGCAGCCAGCTGCTCTGAGGCTGGAGGAAAACAAGACAGGGTATGCAGGGGTAAACAACAAAGGGTGGAAAGTGAAGGGGAGGACAGGTCAGGTCCCTGCTAAGCCACAGACTCCCAGAGTAGGGACAAATCTACGTGGAGCATTGTGGCTAACACTGACCTGGGATGCAACCCTCTGAGATGGCTGAGCCCATCTGCAGCTCACTGGTCCCTCTCAGTGAATTTTGGTAATCTAGCTGAAAAAAAAAGCAAATTCCACTGATGTAGTGAACTGAACAGGCTCCCTGAAGGGTCTGAGGAGTGGGACAGGAGCTCGCAGCTCAGCTGTCTTGTGGACTTGGTTTGTTGGATCAAAGCAATGGCAGCCTGCTCTATGCAGCGCGCTGAGAAAAGATCGCAGTGCCATTCTGCAAGCCCTGCCTAGACAGTTAACTTTGGTGGAGGGCAGACGTCGCAGGCTGCAATGACAAACTGCTGCAGTGACATTCACACAGTGTGTCACTCAGAGCCCGTCCTTAACAGCCTGAGTCAGAAGAAAACCACCCCAAACTCTACTACCCCATGCTGCTGGGGAGACCCGCTCTCCTTCCTGGAGAAGAAGGGAGTCTCTGAAGCGCAGGTGTAACCAAATGTACAAGCAGCCATGTCCCTTGGCACAGGAAACTGGCACTTGAGCTCTCCCGAGAATGGCACACCAACTGCTGAAGAAGGCTTTGAAGCAAGAAGCACTGTCACCCTGGATTCTCATCTAGACAATATTTCTCCTCATAGAAGTAGCCTAATCAAAACGGCTCCGGAGCATTAAGACCTGTGCTCACAGGTCAGGCTGCTGTCCCCACCTGCAATCAGCAAAACCACCTTTATACTTGTGGGTGAGTCTTTGCTCCTACGGAGAAAGATGAGAATAAATCCAATCCCATCTCAGCTTCCCTCACTCACAGTATTTCAGGTTTCCAGTTCTTGTATCATGCCTGCTCCTGCACAGTATGATACCCCATTACATTAACACACACACATTATATGTGCATGATATTAAAGGTGACATTCCCAGCAAATAAACATGACAGACTGCCATTGCTCTAGGCACCTAATTTAATTTCCTCTGGGATTTAAACCTCAGAAGCTCAAATTAAACAAATAGGCCCTGTTCACTTTATATTTCAGACCCGAATTCAGAGTTTTCCTCCGATGCTGTTAACTGATCTTATCAACAGGACACTGCACAGAGATCACAATGATGAAGCAGCTTATTCCCTTCCCAAAGGAAAACAGAGCCCTGCTGTTGTGCTGCAGCCATGGGAAAAGCTGACACAATGTGGAGGACAAATGAAGCTGTCCCACGCGCGCTGAACAGGCCTTTTCTCCCATGAAATCTCTCGGCTGATGCTGAGGAGGCAAAGGAGCTCTCCGGAGCGGCAGCAGGCGTCCCGGGTGCCGCAGCGGCCAGGCACTTGCAGTGCTGTGTTTTCACAGCTCTGTGCAAACACTCCCGCCAGCCCAGCCTGACGAAGCTGGTTACAGGGTGTAGCTCAGCCTTTGTAATGGCTGTTTGCAGTATGAACAGGGAACGGCCTCTCCAGCCAGCTGCGGGTATCTGAAACATCTCCTTTGGTGCTGCACGGTCCTGCTCACACCGGGACCCCCCGACCCGAACCAGAGAGGCCTGGATACGTGCTATCCCATTGCTAGCAGATCTAGATTCCATTTTCTGTGTGTGTTTTCGGCTGTTAGTCATTCTGCAGTTGCTTGAAAGACGATGACTAGTCAAAAGATAAGTCCCTGTTTTCTATCACAGGTACCTACTGCACAACTGAGGTCCGGAGTTTGGGTTCTCACTGCTTCACTAACAGCTGCATGTGTCCAGACATGTTACAGAATACCAGGCTAGGCTGTCTTACTCAGGTGGATGTGTTCAGGGAACACAGGGGCTGTGTGCATGATGTCTCCCTCTCGTGGCAAGTCTCACCTGAGCTTGCTGAAACCTACTTCTTACCTACAGGGCTCACCTACGGGTCAACTGAAGGAGCTTGTGTGAAAGCTTTCAGTGTTGCAGGTTTCATACCTGCAGATAGTTGAGAAACCTGTATCGTGACTTGTTACAGGTACGCAGCTGTGAGTGTATGAAAACAAGCAAAATCTAAAAATGTTCACAAGGTCATGGGGCTTCAGACAAGTTCGGCTGACTTTGAAAGCAACTGGTGCTTAGTAAAACATTAAAGAATTTATAATCAGCTTATGGGTACCACCCCACAGTTAACACCCAATCTCTCACTATAGGATTCCACACTACAAGGGCTTGAAATTCTCAGCTCAGGAAAGGCTGGCTGGGGCCCGAGGTCACACGGATGTTGAAAGCCTGGCACAGCTGGCAAGCCTTTGATCAAGGAAGACCCTCAGAAGCTGAGCTAGGAATTGAGCTGCAGCTCTGTCCAATTTCAGGAAACTCGCTTTGTCCAAAGCAAGACACAAGCAATTGGCCCAGGGACAATTAAGCAGGGGTGCTTTTACTGATAATACCCAATTTTCTTGCCTACCTAGAAACAAACCAAACAATCCCACACTTTGCCCTAGTGCTTTGTTTGCATTAAACACTGCCACTTGATTTTCTAGAAGGTTTGTCAAAGAAAGGACACCATGTTTTATTAGTTCTGGACTTAGTACAGAGCTGGCTTGTATGGCTCAGCCAGAGAAGGTGGGGACACATTGCAATAAACCCCTACGTAAACCATATCAACCCTTCCAAGAAACTGTTCATCCACCCAGGTGCTATGCCTGGTACGGGTGGAGCAGTTGTACCCTAAGCCACAGTCATCTGTTACATCTGCAAACATCCAGCAACTTTTAGAGGAGCCCTTTGCCCTAAAAATGTTTCAGCTTAATTCCTGTTGACAGCACAGCAAAAAGTGAAGTTAAAGTGTGTCAGCATTTCCCACTGAAACGAAAAATTATCAGTAAAACCCCCTGATGCTTTGTGCCATGAGCATCGTCCAGCCCATCTTTTTGCTCTCCCTTAGCTTGGCCTTCTTTGCACTGCTTTGCTTTGACTGCAAGTGGTTCAGGGCAGAGGCCCTGTCACTGCATCTTTCTAAGTCACGCGCAGCCCTGACACTGTCTGAAGAGGCCACCTTGCTGCCTGAATCCACCACAGCTCTCATTACAGCCTCAAAGGTACCAGTATTGCAAGAAACACCTTTGATGGGAAATTCCACTGTTGCTCTTCCAGGAGATTCACAACCCTCCTTGTAAAGGAAAAACATCCACTCACAGATGCCTCAGGGACCCTATTGCTTCACACTATGATGTTACAATCCCAGAAGAGGAAGTATATGATGACACTGAAAGATTTTGACCTTGTGGAATCTCTCCATGACATTCCCAACTACAAGGCTGATCCCGGGGGCCTGGGCTCCTCAGAGCCCAGCCTGACAAGACCCATCTTGCAGACAGAGTTGGTTTGAGTGAACACATTAAGTTTGGCTGAGTTGGGGAGAAGGCTGACAAGGGATCCAAGACAACCGGCAATACCAATTATTTCAGAGTGAAAAAGCAAAGAAAGAACAGGCATTTCAGGGAATGCTCCAGGTGGGTGGAAGAAAACCTACACAAACTAGCCAAAATGTAGTTTGAGTAGGAAGGGAGGGGTATTAGGTGGCAGGATAGTCAGTTGGCTTAAGAAGGATGAAAGAACTTGACTCATCCAAAACTAGCCTGGACAAAGTACTAGAGAACACACTGCAGGGGAGCTGATACAGCGAGGATCATGATGACCTTTCTACATTAGGACATTTCTACCCCAGTGTGAATTTTTCCCAGTGTCTTGTTCAGTAGTGAGGAATACAAACACAAAGAGTTAATGTAGTTGAGGTTTTGGGGAGTGTCTGGGGAATATGATAAACTTACTGGAAAAGTGTTAGCTTAGATTTCCTAGACCTGCTCAAGAATTTGGGGGAAGCCAACCAAAAGATTCTGAAAAAGTTTTTCTTGGGGTAGATGCATAAAACTGCTTTGGAGAAGAGCAGGTTGTAGTTGTACACAACTTAAACCACTTTGTGGGTGTTGTCCTTAAACTCACTGTGCTAGGCATAACACAAAATCCCAAGCAAAAAATCAAACCCTATCTCTTGAAGAGAAGACTCAACCCATACCTGCCATTTACAAGCGAGCATCTCAAGCATCAGAGTAGCTTTTTCAAACATTGCTTTGAACCTCTGCTGCTGCCATTATGCCAATGTGCATAAATGATTTAACATGTGGTACAGCAGAGAGAAGAACCAGATGTGCTCATTTCCAGGGGAATGTCCTAACTCTACCGGAACAGAGTCATTCTCTTGTGCTCTCTGTCTCTGTGACTAATTCAGTGTTTTATATGATGTGGAACAACTCCAATTGGATGAGCTGAGGAAGAACCAAAATACCCTATAGTCGTGGTGCCCATAAAGTCAAGAAGTAGAAATAGGGGTTCAAATAAAAGAAAAGGAATAAAATATGAGGTTTTCATACCCTACATGAGTATTTTATCCCTCAAACATTGATTAGGGAAGGCAAAACTTCTAACAACTCCAGCTCCATTCTGTGAAACTTTTTTTCATTCTGTTTTTACTGACGAAAACCTTCTATTTCTGGTTTCATTCAACACAAAAGGATTTTTTTTTCAGCTTTTGGTCTCTTTAAGGCTTTTGTTTCAGCAAGAAAAACTGAAAATATTTAAAGACTGGGCTCAGTCTGATCTTCTTTCCCAGATTTTTCACTTACGTTGCCAAACCAGAAGAATGGATCATCCCCCATGACCCTACTCACAGCAATTGTGCCTTCCCACCCCCCTTCCACTGCCAGCATAGATAGCACATGTTGATAGCTCCTGAATGCTGGATGCTTCCCACAGCCTCCATGTACCTATCCTGCCTACAGGCATATTTAACATTTTTTATGAGGAGTTTGACCTTGCTGTTCTAAGCCTCAACTTATTTTTCCATGCTGGGTGCCTTAGTTTTGATTTTTTTAAAAGGTTTTTAGGGGAAAACAAGTCATGTTATCTCAGAGAGGTATTTTGGAAAAATTATTTTTTGACAGTACTAACAAATGCATATGATCATTTTGTTGCAAAGCACAAGAACTACCTCCTACAAGGAGGGCGATGAAAATTAACAAAAAATGCTCTGGAGGTCAGAGGAAAGTCTTTCTCCTGATCATGCAAATGCTTTGCTGAGTCAGAGGCCTCTGAAAGTCACTGTTTGTCCATAGCCTTTCAGAGAAAGGCAGAAAAATGCACTGAAGAGCCTTCCTTCACTGAGCATGTCGCAGCTCTGCCCCAAACACAGGGCAGAAGTAGTTAAGGAGAAGTTTTCCCTCAGATCATTCCTCTGAGCAGCAATGGATTGCTATGGCACCAGGCACATGAGGACTAAAGGCAGGGAAACTCTCCAGTGCTCTCAGCGTTTCTGCTGGAAGTCAGGCCGTGTGGAGGAGGAGGAGAAGGAATTTGCCAACTTGAATGAAGGGGAGGAGAGGAAAACAGAGACGGGCCAGGATGAGGGGAAGACAGACACAGAAAAACAGGATGGAAGGCAGATCAGAGGCCAAAGCTGGAGGCGACACAAAGGGCAGCAAGACTGGAGAAGAACTCCATTTCTAGAGCCTCAGCATCCACATGCTGTCTGATGGACATTGTGAACCCACTGGCACGGGAAGTGAGCAAAGAGCCATCTCCAGCAGCGGCTGGTGCCAGAGGATAATACCCCACCACTGCTGTGAGCTCCTCAGCTCACGCGGAGACACAGAGCTTGTGCTGAGAACTGGAGGGTGCCAACTGCAAATGAACCATAGCCTCCATCTGCCCAACAAGATTCATCCTAAAACTGAGTAAATTACCTGGAAAAAAACCCCTCTACATTCAGAGACCAGTGACATCGGGCATACAAAACTTTGGAAATGGCTGCACAGAGACTGTCTGCGCCATGCTAATTTGGCCCCAGCGTATGTCTGCCTCACAAAACAAATCTGTAATCACAGGCTCGCCTGCAGTTTTTCTCCCACAAGACCTCTGCCCTGCTCAGTCCTCAGGATGGTTCTGCTCACTGAATGCAGCATTAGTCATCATTTCTTTTCATTATCATTCAAGTTGCTTCCCCGTTCCCTCCTACTCTCTTCCCCTTTATTTAGTACACTCCATCCAAGTACTGCCAGCATGGATTACACTGGAAGTACCTAATCTTACTGTCCTTACCACTCTCACAACCTCTGATGTCCTCAGCCTCACATTTTTGCGAGGCAGGGAAGCACTCTTTTCCGTGCAGCAGTTGGGGGCAGGAGGCAAAGTCACAGAAAAAACCTGCAAGAGCAGAGAGCTGAATATGAATCTCTGACTCCCAGACTGATCCCCTACCCCAGAGAGATCCTTTCTCTCTCCTGACCTGCAAGAACAAATTTTAATCTCTTCCTGAAATTGTTTCTGGTGTTCATCTGTGGAGCTGGAATGCTTGGCAAGCACTGAATTAATCTTCACAGGATGACTGGAAGAAGGTTTTCCTGGACAGACATGGGAAAATGAGTGGAAAGAAAACTGAATCTGAACATCTACTTCTTGTGAGTGCCCATCTCAAGACTTACAAGTCCCTGTTTTCCAGCCCACTCAGTCCTACAGGGCACAGAAGTATCTGCAGAGGATTTCCTCCCAGCCTCCTCCTGCCGCTGGGAACATAGATCAGACCTCAGATCTTGAGCTGAGCATCCAGAAAATGAGGAACACAAACTCAGTTGCCACTTAAGCATTTTAGCTTAAGACTATGGAATAGCATCGAGAAAGAGCAGAGTAGTAGAGGCAGGAACAGGATCCAGTCCTCCAGGGCAACATTTAACAGGCTTCACCATAAGACTACTGTGATTTTTCTCCAATTACCTGCCTCATTCAATACACACCTTTTAATTTTGACAAACTAATTAAGTGGAAGTCCTATAAGCAAGAGTCTACTTTACTCCACACTCCTGATTCATCCCCCAAACATACTGCATCTTTGTGCACTGAATGAGGCAGGTAGCTTTGTAAAAAATATGTATTGCCCTTCAATTAGATATAGTAATGAAATACATATGCGTAACAGGGGCAAGGCTAAAGTGCAGAGTTATTTCTTAAATTCTGTGTGCTGGATTTTGCAGTTAGAAAACTCTTTAACTATACGTTTGTTTTTACTGCACTGTATTGGCTCGTATGTCAGAGTCTCCAGCAATATCTGATGCGTAACATGTAAGTTGTACATGATCAAAGACTTGAGTGTCATCTTCTTCCCTAGAACAATGACTGCCTAAAGCAGCAGGAGCAGAAATTATCTAAAGGTAGTGTTAAACAAACCTCCTTCTTCCCTCTGGGGAGAGCAAGCAGTCCAGGTGAGCAAAGTAGGAGGGGAGAAGTCTGCTTTGTGCTAGACAAGCAGAGAGCTCCACATAAAAGCAGAGGAGCTTTGCAGAAGCATGTCCTGACTCCCATCACTGGAGACTTAATGATGGTAATTCCCAAAGGATGATGCATGCTGACAGGCTTTGACACAAACTACCCCAGGATAATATTAATATGTATTAAAGGCTCAGGCAACTTTACTGGGATGGGCTTGATCAGTAACACATTTCAACAGAGCGTCTCTATCATCTCCCAGAACATAAGTAAGGGAGGGAGGGAGAACACACGCACAACCTCACCTTGCTTTGGGTAGGTTTTAGAGACAAACAAGGTTGATCTGTGATGAACTGCATGCTTGGCACAGCTCAGATGTTGGACCAAGAACCTTGGATGCTCCACCATGAATACGAATGTCACTGTGGGGCAGTTAATGTCAGTCTGTCTGCATGATCAGCACTCTTACCCCTCCAACATGGGGACAGACACCTCCTGCACAGCCTTTCTCTGTGCATCTGGAATATCTACCAGTTGGAAAGGAGAGAAGAGGTGCTAAGCAGGAGGTGTGGGGGCTCTGCTGCCACAGCATTGGGGGAAGGGGGAGTGGAAGAAAGAACGTGGAAGCCTTTGATCATGTGTAATGTTAATGCAAGTGTTACACATCAGAGACTTTGCCACGGTAACTAGCATATAAACAGGAGTCTAGTGTTAACAAGGGGAACTTCTTGAATATGTTTGTACATTTCTGAGTCAAAGCAATTTCCCTATTCAACAATATATGACACAGTGGAAGAAGTTCAGAAATAAACCAGCCCAACATGCTTAGACCTTTAATAGAATTTAGATTCTTAGAACTGATTAAATATTACTTAAAAAAAAAAATAATCCAAGTACTTGGGAAAGGTGCCAATTTGACAGCTCTGAAGAATTAAATAATCTAATCACCCCCAGAGAATGGGCAGCAGGAGGACAGGCTTCCCCTACTAACATGACTCGAACGTGACCTGGAAGGACTGTTGACAGAAATGGGGTGTACAATCTCCGTGATCTAATGACTCCTTGCTTTTTCTGCTGAGACTGCTAAACCGGCTCCCACCGAGTACCAGTTGCAGTGGTGATATGGACACCTGTCTGGTAGGAATGGTGCTGGGACTTGCCAAACTCCTGTCATCTGCTATCGCTCCACTGGAGCCCGGCGACTCTCAGCTCATTGCTCAGCCCGGGCAGCAGGGCCTGATAGACTGTGCAGCAGCTCTCCGGCCTGTCCCACCTTGGACACACTCCACTCCAGCCCACGAGATGTAAACAGGAGGTACTGTGTTTAGTCTGCAGGTTTGGGCTTTCGCTGTACCAAAGCTCAGGCTCAAGAGAAGTCACTCTCTGCCTGCTGCAGAGTTGAGGCCAGGATTTTTCAGGCTCTCATTCCTCCCCTAAGATAGGGAAAAAGTCCGCAGGAGAAGATGCCTGCCATCTCTCTTCCTCTCCATGGTCCCCCCGTTTACTTGTCTTTGCAACAAGCCCCACTTCATTGCAGTGATCTGCTTTTCAGCCGCCAACGCTCCTTGGAGCTCATTGCTGTGCCTGGGGTCCCAAGTGAGGGAGGAGGAAAATCCTCTCTGGGCCTTGCTGTGAAAGCTCTGTGGGGCTTGCCAACTTGGACAGCCCAGGCTGCAAGGGACTAAACTAAACACAGCTCGCCTCCTTGGAAATTTTATACACCACAATTTCTTTTACTTCTGAAGTAAAGCCACATGAACCTCCCTCCTCCGCTCCCAACGCCACAAGGGACTGCTGAGCACAGATCAAGCCTCCCATTGCATATTAAGCCAAGAGCCTCAGACACTCCCACATGTATCTCACGAAACCCGGTGCTCCTCCTCTTGTCCCAGGCTGCTTTTAGCCTCCCTTCCTCCCCTCCTTCATTCTTGTTACAGGATGTGGCAGGAGCTAGCAGCAGAGCTGGTCATGTCAGACAAGATCCAATAAGTTGACCTTGTGTAGAAGACAGCAAGGGAACTTGCTTCTCCCTACCCTCAGAAGCCAGCAGTAGTCCACCTTTCCCTCCATCTACTCCAAAAAACTTCCATAATTTTCAACACCAAAGTAACAGGCATAGAAGCAACCAGGTCTATAAGGGTTAATATTAGTTGCATGTCTGAATGGTGACCTAATTATTGCCATTCTTCACTGTTTAGAGGTTAACTGGCTACTCTACACATCAATACATTTGGAGATGTGATGTAAATGCAAACAAACACTCTTATGTTTGGAGTTAACACAGTCACAAGATCCTGTGTATCATGTGTTGGCAAGCATAGGAACCAACAGCAAATGACCCACCCTTAAACCTGACCCTTTGCTGTTAATCATTACAGGAGTGTTGCACTTTCCAGTCAGTACAATCAAAGCACGCAAGCTCTTTGAAAATCCCTACACACAAGATGATTCTAGCCAAGATCAGCTCCTTTACAAGTCGTACAGATTTCAAGGTATGATGTCCTCCAGACATATGAACACAGGCAGTGGAATGCCTTGAAAACAAGTCACTGGAAGGTTAACTGCAACACTGCAATGCTGAAACAAACCCCTGCCTTCAAAACAGAGGGAAGTCAGAAACACCACTGTAACAGTGAAGGCAGAGAGGTACTGCGTGCATATAGTCCCTCAGAGTTGGGCTCTTCTGCATAAACACATTCCCCAAAGCTTTTTTATTTTTGCAATGTATTTATAACCGTGAAGAAATTCAAGGTTAGAATAGCGCTACACAATCACATCATTAGTGTATCACTGCTCCACAGGGCTGACCTTCAACACCAAGCAGATGGGGAGTTTCCAAGGAAAATCTGTGATACAGAAAAAATCTGGGTGCAGAAAATGTGTGGGTGCTTCAAGCAACCACGAGCTTTTGTCAAAGTATCAATAGGAAAGAGCTAAAACTGAAAGAAGCAGTGCTCTCTGTGTTGCTCTCCCGCTAGGGATGATGTAAAACTGAGATCTTGGCTCTGCAGGATCACAGTCCCACAGCTTTCTAGCTCTTCCGCCCTGGCTCCATTCTTGTTTAGGTCATTCCACTCTGCCTCCCCAAATTCCTTTCTGGAAGAAATCAAGAGCAAATGCAGCATGTAAAGTGTTCGCTGCCTCCAGGAAATGGACACTACTGTATTCACAGATGATTTCTGAACTTTCCAGCCACTGCTTATCAGTCTGAGTTCCATTAATATAAATAATAGTTCACTATTATTTTTTGAGCCCATAATTACTGAAAATATTACGCAAGAGCTACGAGAGATGTTGCAGCAGAAAATACAGGCTTGTTGTGCTTTTAAAACACATAAGCCTTCAACAGAATCATTTTTAGGACATAGTAAAGGAGGAAGGGGGAGAAAAAGGAAGAAGGCTTACTTGTAACCAGGGTCCATGTGCTGCATAGGGGTGCTCTTCTGTAGCAAATGCTCCTTCTACTCCTGTTGATACAAATGTGATTGCTGTATCCCCTGTAATACTTTTATATGTAAAGTGCCGTCCGTGTAAGAGCCTTCCCCTGGAGAATAAAACGTATGTGTGTGAGTTGAGAGGGTGTGAGCATCATTCAACAGAATAATGAAGATACATCTCTCTAGCTTCTGCCATCAGCATGGGAAATCATTTTGATTAGCAACTATTAATTTTTCAGGAATATATGAATGATTTGCTCCACAGAACAGATCACAAGCCTCCTTCTGAGGCAGGGAGTTTCTCCTTACTTCCTCTCTTAATCTCAGGGCCTTGTTACAGAACTAGAATACATCTAAATCCCACTGCATGCCTATTGCCAGGATGAGGTGCTGATGTGTGTAAGGGCAGGGGACTTCCAGTTTTTCAGTGAGATGAAAACTGCAGAAGAGAATCCAGATTCCACATCACGTGGGAAAGTGAAGATGCATTTCTAAGCAAGCTTATAGGTAGGGCCAAACTTACCTACTGTGACAATACCCAGTAATTCATTGTCCTGGTACTTGACAAATGTAACCTGTATTACTTAAGCAAATGCCTAGAAAATATACATACGTGACCACCTACGGTATCACTTCCCTTTTTTTCATTCAGTGCTTTCCACAGGGAAAATCACGGCTCTGGTATTTAGGCTCAGAGCACGTGTAACATGGCTTCCAACGTGCAAGAGGGAAAACTTCAGGTAAGATACAGAGTGTCTGACAGAGTCACAGTTGCTTGATGAATTACTGCTGGTCAACTGAGCTGTGGTAACTGATCAGGACAGACTGTTCACATATTTGTGATGTAAAACAAAATATGTTCATGTTAACTATCCCATTGGTTTCTCAACAGGCACAGGCAAGTGTGCACCTGCTGCTGATAACTCCGATACTACAGACATGTAATTCATTAAGCTAAAGTAACTCAATCACCTGCAATCATTTGTCTCTACTCTGTAGTTCATCTTTATGTTAAGGACTACATTTGTCACAGGTATTTTTAAAAATAGTGCTGACTGAAATTGTGGAAACCTAGAAAAGTCACTCACAGTGGCGTGCACAGCCTGAACCTTCAAAAGACAGTGTGCAGAGTATGCATGCAATATTTTGTTCCTTCAAACATGCAAGTGACATAATTTGTCTAAAAACCACACTGGCATGCATAAATTGACTACAAACAGGCTTTGCACAACCACTTGTGTCTGAGTCCATAAGTCAGAATTAACAACGTCAGAGTTTTCTTTGACAGAATATAGTAAGACATCTCTTCTTTATCACAGAGTTGCCAGCATGAGACTAATAAAAAAATCCCTATACTAACCCTGTCCTATTTCAGAACTCAAAATACACTGGAGGATATAAAAAGAATGAGAAACAATCTTACCACGATGAACAAACATGCAAGGAATCATCTGTTTCTAATGTGTTTTGGCAAAATATCTCAGCTCTAGCCTTTAAAGACCCATTGCATGCATGTCTGTATGGTGAAACAATGCCACAAGGCAAAAGCAGCATGTTAGCACAAGCTGAGGAGGAGGACAGCTTCACTCACCTTAGACAGAGGGGAATGAGTGCTCCGGACTCCTGGTTAAATTTCAGGTGTACGCTCTCCAGCTGTCTTGTGCGAATTAGCTCATGTGGAATGATAGCTGCTGAGCTCTCGCTTTCTAAACTGTCCTTACGGCTTCTAAAAGAGAAGACAAAATGCACATTTCAGGATCCCAGTGATGTGTGCTATTTCTGCTGTGTTTCAGAGTGATTGTGCGAATGTTGAAGGACACAGGAGCAAACTGTTACGAAGACACATTTGAGTTTTCATCACCCCTACAAAAGACACAGCCCTCCTCAGACTCCCAGTCCCACCATGCAGCTCTTCACCTTGATTTGTCAGCCTAGGATCCAAATTGGTGCACACACATCCCTTCCCAGCATACAAGAAATAAAAATTCTGGAAAGAACTGGAGCAAAACTACACTCTTCGAAACCCCAAACCACTATAAAATGGCTTCGAAGAATTACCAGGTGTGCCCTCCCTCCTGCTTTTGCCTTATCTTCAGGATTTTTTAGGCTGTGCCCTGCAGGAAAGAGTTGTCCAGTCCCTTGTGCCCTTGCTTGAATATATCTGAGGTCTGAGGTATCCCTAGAATTGCCTCCAAATCATCTCTTTCCACAGTTCAACCAAAAGGTTTTGAGAACCTTCTGCTTCCACCACTATTGAGTGCAACAGCCAAAAGATGGACTCTAAATGTGACTAGTAGGACACTTACGGATTATTTTCCGTCGTAAATGGGGCTGCTTTAAGACAATGCAGCTTTGCTTTCTTATTCATTCATTTCTGCAAGACCAGCATATTGTGAAGCTACGACTAAAGGTTATGTTGTTACATGATTATGAGCTTTGGCAGACAGAATCCTCTAGATAATCAAACCGGTATATCTCAAAATACTTGACCATAAACACTTTATATGTTCAAAGAACATCAGCGTGATCCCTTAGTTGATAGTCCAGAACAAAGAATGAAGGACTGGGGGGTTACGATTTTTGTGGATGACATGGACTGATGTGATGTATCTGATATGTGATTTATGTTCTTGTCACCTGGCATTCCACATGAATGTAACAGAGGTAAGACATTGTTAAGATCATTTCTATAGTACAGAATGATCGGAGGAGGGGGACAGGGAAAGCAGAAGGGAACTGAGAGATGCCACAATCACAGTGCGGTTCCATTGTGCCAGACAGACCAAAAGCCAAACAAGGCTGTCAGGCTGTGGCTCCATTTGGGAACACTGTTACAAGCCTGCATCCCTCCTCCAACCAAGTGGAGCCACTTTTAATGTACATCTGGAAATGATTGCAAAGAAACAGCTTGACCCTCACGAGCTGACTTAGATCACACATCTACTCGATTTTACATTTGGGTGCTGTCCCAAAAATACTCCCATCCACCGCACACATAGTAATACAGTTCAGTGTGGCTTCCAAAGCAGATCAGCCTATTGCTTCTGCCAGGTCACCTAGTCCCAGGTGAGCCTTCAGCCAGGCTGCTGAGCTGCCCACTCTGAAATGAGGACACAAGCTAAACTCCAACAATCTCACAGCACCTTCCCGCAAATACCCTGCATGGCCAGGTCAGAGACATGCAGGGAAAAAAACCACCAGAACAGCGCAGCTCCCTACAAGATAAAAACTGTAAAACTCGTCCCATGTTCTGCCTATGGGCCCAGCAAGGACACAGAAGGTCAGGATACTGCTTATGCACAGGGTGGGCTGATGCACTGACAGTCAGCAGAGTGGCAGTCTGGTGGGTTAACCTGAAGCAAAGACACAACATGCTTTGTAGTCTATAGGTGGCACTTAAAGCTGTGTTTAATCTACTTCAGCAAACATTTTACAGCTCTTTGTAGGTGGGGTCTTCAAAGAGGGGAATGGGCCAGCATTTTGCAGGCTGATTACCTGAGAAGTGCAGTTACAGTTGATTAATGATCAGTTGACCTTAAGCTAAGCTTTGCCTCAACTTCCTTATCAGATCTTATATACACAGTGAGCTGTGGGAAAGTCAGCCTGTGGTCTACCGCTTCCAATCATTCATTTATCAATCCTTAGCAAAAGGGTCAGCCATTAGCAACACATGATTTTCAAGCAGGCCATAAGCTTGCACTTAAATGCAGTTCCAGAGTTGATGCACCCTGGAGCAGATCAGTTTTACAGCAATGTTATTGCTACAGACAAGAGACTGTGCCCTTCTCACCTGGACTGCCTAAGCGTGCCCAGCATGTCCCATAACACAGCCTCCCAGGCAACCGCTGCTGTAGGTTTGTGCTTCGGGATGACAGACAGACGCAGGACAATTCCCCGTACTCCTGGGATCCAACCCCCACCCCGAGGTGAAGGTGGGTTTTCAGGTTTCCACCATGCTAGCCAGTACAACAGCTAGCACAATGGGGCCACCATCCAGAGAGGAAACAGCCTCCGGTTTTTAATGCAATAATAGGAATGACGACAATATTCTGGAGTCAAGGGGCAAAGCTTTCTAAGTCTTATTAAAAACAGCAAATGCTGTTTGTCATTACACGCTCAAGAGAAGATGTTGACTAATGTGTAACTATCAAACGGAACTGTCATGACTTTAAGGCTGTCAATAATTATGACTTCACATTAATAAGTAACCAGCCCTTCTGTCAAAAAGGTGAAGGAGTGAAGCAAAATGGTAGTTATTACTTTGAATGACATGAAATTATTAATCCTTTCCACAAAACTTTTCCAAAATAGTCACAGTCTCTGTGTTTCTTGTTTCAATTTAGTGGAGCTCACACAATTTTGGCTATTTAAAGTTAAGGGTGAAACTCCAATAGCAGAAATCAAGCAACCTTCTAAGTTATACCTTTCTAAACAAGAGTTGTGTGTTGTGGACTGTGTATAACACATCAAGAGGCCACAATGCCAAGAGACCACTTGCAGAATCTGGAACATGTTGCATGACACAGGGAGTTGGCAAGACCCATTAAAATTCCCTGTTTGGGAATGGAAATCCTGGTACTGCCCCTTCCAAACGGTGATGGCCCAGACAAAGGGTCGGCAGGACTTCTTGGTTGTTGTTAATAAAAATTTCACATCATAACACTTCCATCCATAGATTGTAGTTTTCAGCCTCATCAGAAAATGTAGAAAAAGTTTGCTTTCTAACACTAACATCCCTGGTTTTACGACTGTCAGTTACCCGTAAGCCTTTGCTTCCTCCACCCCATCACCAAATAAATCAGCAGCAAACGCCAGTGGAGTTTTACTTGTTATGACTAAGATCTAGCTGACTATCACGTAAAATGTTGCAAACTTTGTCTATTCCAGATTTAATACTTCATCCAACCCACACAAAAAAATTTCATGTTTCTTGGTGTCCAGAAAAAACAAGTCTGCAAAAGCCAGGGCTGCTGCATTAGGAAAGGCAGTAGATTTAAATGGAAGCAGCATGCCGGAAATGCCCCAGTTTAAGAACTGCACATCTCGTGTTTTGTGAAATTGGAGGGGAGTTGGAGGAGATTAAAGCACATTTCCCTCTGATTGGGAGCTTGTGGGAGGTGTAAACGTGGGCAGTTGTCAGATTAATTCTTTAGATGATTACATTCTTTTTGTTTCTTTAAAGCTGTTTGTAGTTGGGTTTGATGTCTCTCGTTCTGGGCAAGTGTATTGCTGCAGTTACCAAGGTGACTTTAGCTGACTTTCAACTATTTTTTCCAGCTTCAGTTTCTACCAGTAGTCTGCTTCTGGGTGGAGGAGAGAGGGAGGAAATTATATTTGTTGGGTTTTTTTAATTTTTAAATCTTGTGAGTGCTGCTTAACAGTCCATGAACTTAATCAAAGCCTTTTTTTTTTTTTTTTTTTTTTTTTGAGAGAGAGAGAGAGATTGATGGGCGGTCAAACCATTGTAAAGGTGTCCAATGTGGCCTGCAGCTTCCCCAGACCTCTGTCAACAAGGAGAAAGGGCCTGAGGAGACTACATGTCCCAGCGTGCTGTATTCCTCCTCAATGTGAGCAGCCACACGCTGGAACCTGTAGCCTCCCAGGGGCCCTCTCTTTGTATTAAAGATGAGGGTGGCTGCAACCTGATTAATTTGATGCCAATTAGCAGCAGCCTGTGGGGATCCTGGAAAATGGCCAATGCAATCACTGGGTTGCACAAAGTTTGGATGTCCCCTCCTTATAAGTCATGTTTATAGCAACCTTTTCTCAAGCAACCCCACTGGCTGTTATTTTATGGGATTCAAGAATAACCAGGTTGATCGGATTAAGAAAGGTTTATTTATTCTTGCATTTGCATTTTGCTTTATGATCAGAGTGCGTGATCTCATGGATCTGTCACAGAAGGAGGTCTCAGTTCCCCTCCAAGCTCTGTTGCTGACATGGAGGATAATTTTGCTGCATTTCCAAGTTACCCTCCCAGGTATGGAAATCACAGAGGACACGCTGTTGGAAGCTGGCCACAGCAGGGGCTCCTTGTAGGAGTGGGTGCCTGCTGCATCACTAACCTGAGTTAGAGTCACTGTTCCTTGCTGCCTCAGTACAACAGCCAGCACTGTGAGTTAGCAAATGCAAACCATTAGTACAAGCTTACACAGCTGGGAGACAAAGGCTGAACCACTTTTTAAAACTTTTTTTATTTTTTTCCTCCTTTCTTCTCTTCCCAACTGTGGCTATTTCAAACCTCCTCACTCCCTAATGAAGATATGGTCAAAGATCACTTAAGTGCCAGCAATCGTCCAGTGTCTTTCCCACAGGTTCCCCTGAAGGGCAAATCAGCAGTTGTGGGAAAGAGCCGTAAGCATCTTGGCACACAGAGTTACCTCACACGTCACAGACACAGAGGCAAGTGCAGAAACAGGGAGGACACGGTTACACAGCTCCTGCTGTGGTCACACTGAGACAAGGCCAGCTCAAGTGCTCAGACCTGGGTGCTCATCATCCTGGTTAAACCGGACGGTGAAGATGTTCTGTGCGCATTTCCTGGCACAGAAGGGCTCCAAGGACAATGCCAGTAGCAACAATCTTCTTGCCACTCACATATCCCTTTGGAAAGCTGCATAATAACTACTGTCAGTGTTTGCAGGGGTCAGGCTGTTCCAGACCTGCAGCTGAACTGGGATTGGGAGATTTAGGCTGTGCCACTGGCACCCTGCAGACTCATGGGCAAAGTCAAACAACTCTTCTTTGCTTCAGGTTCCTCGTCTGTAAAACTGAGGCATTTTTTCCACATAGGGGTGTTGCAAGGATTAAGTCAATGTTTGTAAAGCACTTTCGGATTCTTAGATGGGGAAAGCTATGCAGTAGTGCAAATTATTAGCATGGTGACTGCTCTGCACTTCTACTGACACTGGTTTTCCAGACATTTGCTTTTCTCGTTCACAGGCTTGTCACCCAGCACTCAGCCTCATGCTGAGAGACACTCCCTAAAGTATATTGCCTCCCCCCATTCAGCATTCCTTACTCAAGCAAGACACCACTGAATGGCGTCTCGATGAGAGAGCATGCCTAAATAAGCAGGACTGGATTGGAAACTTGCTGCTTAGTGGTTGCAGAATCAAAAAGTCTAGCCAGAACTAGACAGTTTCAGAGAATGCTGAAATGCTCCCCTTTATGTAAAAGCTTGCCTCCAAGAACTGAAGACAGGAAATCAGCTACACAGACAACAGCTCCCCTCTGCCCAAGTAAAGCTGCAATCAAAACCCAATGCAACTGGGAGAAGCAAAGTGCAGACTCGACTCGAAGCAAATCCTACATCTTGATATTACTGTCAGAGCTTCCTCAGGAAAGTCTGCTCAGATGGAGCTTGTTAATGGGCATTAACCCAATGCTACTCACTGAAAGGAGAAATCAGCATGCCCTATTTACCCAGCCAGAGGAACTACACGAGCAGTGGACTCCAATCCTGCAAGTGGTGCCACTGTTACTCATGTGCTCTAAACCAGGCACACTGTGTGTCACTCAGGTTATCCTGGGAGGAATTCTGGAGTGACACAACTCCTCCCTCTTCCCACAAGGGAAGGGCAATGACCCGAGATGTTCAGGGTACACCGGGTCACAGCCAGGACTTCCCTGCCAGCCCCACCTGCCAGAGGGTTGTTCCCTGCTCTGTTTGCCAGGGACCTGCCTTCATTTCCCTGCACAGCTGGAAACTGTTCAGGGATGGATGGAATTAGCACATGGACATGGTGCTGCCATATGTTCAGGTTTCCCTAGACTCAACCTGTCTTTCTGACTGGGAATTGAATGCAGATGGGATTCAAGGTCTCTGGAGCATCCATTGTGGGTCCCTGGACAAATGGTCACACTGCATGAGGGGACCAGCACACACACAGTTATCTGGGAAATCTGAGGCAGAAATATGGGAATCAGGCATGTCGAACCACACTGCTTTATCCTTCTTGAGAAGAGGGAGAGCAACAAACAGTAGAGAGACATTGGAAAAGCCTTGTGTTTTGTCAAAATAACACAGCCTTGGGAGACCTTTTTCCATCACTCAAGCCTCACCTTCAGACACTGGGGATGCGCATGGGCATTACTTGAATCCTGGCATAATGAAATGTAGCAATTACTGATAATTTTAGCCTCAACATGTGCAGTAGTGCAGTGTGCTAGCTCTAGGTTTCTACTCTATGCCTCTGCTGACAGGAGCAGTAGAACGGTCTGAGTCAGCCAAGGGGCAGAAAAACATCACTTTCAGCAACACTGCGTGATCAAGGGGACCACTGAGGGGTGGAAAAGGTCAAGAATTCTCCTATCTCAACCCTGTCTCTCACTGTAACTGTGGCAAATTAACTCCTCTGTCCTCATCTGTAAAGTGGAGATACTACTCACCTACCTCACAGGAGAGGACAGAGCTAACTGCCAGGGACAATTAAAGACTTGGCCCCAGGACTTGCTACATCAAGAAATTAAATAGCGATTGAAGCAAGACTCCACAGGTGTCACTGAACTTTGACATCTGGAGCTTCCAGTCCACTGAGGTCTTAGCAGCAGTGTTTAGACTGACATCTAAACATTCCCTACGGGTAACAGCTTGCCATATCCAACAAGAGCGAATCTGCACGGTTCAGGAGACTGGAAGCCTTGCCTTTCTTGTCTGCCTGAGTAGCACCTACTAAGCTGATGGGTCCTAAGAAATAAATAATGCGCCACTGTAAAGTACATTTGCATTCATACATGCCTCATTCTTCCAAGCAGTAATCAAGAGTATTATGTTACCTATGGTTGAAATGATTAGTTATGTTTCCAAAGATTAATTTACATGTTCTTTTGTTTAATGCATACGAACTGATTTAATGGCTGCTTATGAACTGAGCTAAGAGTCATTTTGAGAAACAGATGTCCGATGCAGTTTTAAGCATTAAGAGTGCTTTTATTCATATCCTTAGGAGAAAAAGGGCTACACAGTCTACAGTAATAACACTAATGAATCAAAGTACTACAGCTGCCCAACAGGGTTTTGACAGAAACCAGCTTTTTCTCAAAGGAACTTTTTTTTTTTAGGACTCTGGGACAGTGAACAACTGGTAATATGCATGCTTAACATGTAAGTATGTGCTTTGCTGGAGCCAGAACACTGAATCAAGCCCTATCTGCAACCAAACAATGTGAGGCTTTTGCATAAGCGCTGAAAACCGTAACTACACAAAGACAGGAAAATCTGTATGGAATCTGGATCTTCCACATTTTATACAAATAAATATTTGAAAGCTTGAGTGTTTCTGATTCTACTTTGTGGTGCTGAATGCAGAACAGGTTGTCTGCTTTAAATCCTGATAGATTATTGTGTGTGGGTGGTAGGGTTAGGATAAAAGAAAGGGAAGAAAGCTACCAGGAAAGCAGTTGGTGGCTTCAAATCTATCATAAATAAACAGCACATTCCTCTTCTGCACGAAGTCATTAGAGTCTGTGTCAGACTTTAACATCCTAATGTCAGTTGGGTGCAAATTTGATGGCCTGGGGTTCTGTAGTGCTCCCTATGGAAAGTAGGTTTGGAACAATTTGCCATGCCCCAACAGAGCATTTCTGTCAAGTTCCCAAGGAGCCTCTAATGCACCAGTTATTCACAGGACCCTTGCAACGAACCACGAGTTTGGTATTTTATGGTCTGGTGTGTACAGTGCAGGATATGATTACACACAAGCCTGCTTCCCATCAGCCAGCACCTCGTAATCGTTAACATATTTATCCTTGTGGTGCCTCAAGAAGATGACATTGTTATTAGTCCCATTTTATAGATTCAGAACTGAAGCTCAATAGCTAAATGACTTGCCTTTGATTACACGAGATTTACAGTGAAGGACAGAACCGAGTCCCAGCCCTACCAGGCCCAAGCAAGGATTGCACCAGAAGGACTAGATCTATGTGCAGAGCTGTCCTTTATCTCAGGTGCTTATAAGATTTAGGAAATTACTGTATCTGCACTGGATTTTGTGCCTTTCGTGTCTCAGTCTTTGCCACTGCAGGTACCTGTAGGGAACTTGGATACAGATATATTACTAAATACAAAAGATGAACTCCTAAGTTACATCCCTCTGCAGCAGCTGAAGACCACAGTCTCCAGATCATGCTCATGTACTTAACAGCACATTGAGCAACTTTATTCAAATGTGTGAGATATGCTGAGACAGTGTATTAAGAAAGGCTAAGACCCAATAAGACCTTCCTCTTCTGGTTCATCTATACCACACTGCGCTGGAAAAACATAGTGTGACTGATAACTTTTGCCCACAGTAAGGGTAATCATCAGGTCTGATTTAAATACCAGTTAGAGGTTGTGAGCAAACAACGCTTTACAGCATAAACCACCCCTCTCAGTATTGTTAACGCATTGAACAAATTCCATTGTATCTGCTACATGAATTGGAGAAAAGAAGCCACTGCACAAGTAAGTAGAAAAAGACCTTTTCCAAATTCTTCTCAAAGTAGTCAGTAAGATGGAGGATGAAAGTATTAGGACATACTGCTATTTTAAGTGGAGATCTCCTCTATCCTTATGATACTAACTATCACCCGAGTAACCACTGGCAATACACACAGCTGATAGATCTCTTTTCTTAACTGAATTGCTATTATGCAGAAACAGGCTGGCAATCAGTTTCCACAGTGGTAACCATAGACCTCAGAGAAATGTATCGATCTCCTAGGAGGCAAACACTGGGAACCACCATTCCTACCACTCAAGCTTCAGGTAGGGTGGGTGCGCAGCTGCTACATCTAAGAGAGATTTGCAACAAAGAGCACTGTCATGGATACAAGGCTCTGAATTTGACCTGCCTTCCTCTCTGCCCCCGAACAGTGAAAAACCCAGGTAAATATTTGTGTGCTTCATCTTAGACCTCTGCTAACCTTTCACCACTCTGTCTTGAGTGTATCTCTGTTTATCTTACCCTGAATAACATAAAGTTTTCTTATCTAAGCAACAACTGCTTCCCAGCATTAAGGCTTACCCATCAGCTGCCTTCCTGACCTGATGCGTACCCCAAATGTTTCTGGTTGTCCCTAACCACTCTGAACTCAGAGCTTTTACTGGGTGTGCAGATTCATGCAGGAGCCCAGCATCTGTGAGAAAACCTGCTCAGTACTTTTGAGCCTTCCAAGGCTTGGTGTGATTCATGCAAATCAGATGGTATAATTTTATTTTTTCACTGGAGCCAACAGGACCAACCAATGGTCCAGTGGGACCAAACTTCAGGCAGGGAAGTACCACTCAAAATCTGAGTCAGGTCAGAATCTGGCTCAAAATAATTAGCATCTAGCAAAAGTAAGATCATTCCTAAAGCAATAATAAAGCCACTTGAGGTGGTGTTTTTTTTTTTTTTTTTTTTATAAGCACCATTTTATCACATTACTTATTAGTACACAGCATCAGCAACTGACATAATACTTCCCCCTAAAAGATTAGGCAACTCAGAAACATTCATACATAAGGCAAATCAGAAGTCACACACAAAACGGAACAAGAAAGGACATCAGGGTCCTAACCAAGTACTAGGAATATTTTTCTCATGAAATGCTTGAATCAAGAAAGGAACAGGAATTGAAACAGAGCAGGATGTTGTCCCTGCCTGGCACTACAGGAAAGATCTGATTTCATGATGATCTTTACTTTTGGAACAAGAAAGTACAAATGTTTATCGGAGACTAGGAAACCAAAGGAAATACCAAAATGAAAGAGCGCAGCAAAGATGCATGCTTTTCTGTATCATTTAGATGAAAACATTCAAATTTATGGGAAGACATTTAACTAGCACCTGAAAAAATCCCAAGAGGAGAAGGGGAGAAATGCAAAAAGATGTAAGTGCAGATACTGTAGATGGCTTGAAACCACAGGTAATATCCTATAGATTCATTGAAGTAAAAAGTTACAAATGAGGAGAGATCTACAGGCCCACCGAGTCCCAGTTAAATCACCTGTTAGTCTACAGACTATAAGAGACCAGGGTGTTATTGGCATGAAATTATTGCCAGTACCTGCCTGCTTAAGCAAGGCAAGAACACTCATCTCTGCCACCTAGCTCTTTGGATACCATAGCACTGTTCACCACAGTACATTTTATAGGACTCAGTCCAGCCTTATTTCAAACACTGTACACCATGAACAGCAGGTTCTACAGAACACAGTCAGAGACACACTGCATTAGCAAGGTTTGTCCAAAACCTCTCTCAAAATCTGCCCTCCTGAGTGCTAGCCCATTAACCCAACCTGAACAACTCTTCCTCTATCCTTGAGCTTTGTAAGTATTTGCTGCTAGCCTTCCTCTCTCCTTGCCAAGTCTTTTCCTGCCCAGCTTTAACTTTGTTTTCCATGCTGAGCTCAGCCTCCCTCCTCCCATCATCTGAATGTGCAGGTGGAAACTTACGGTGCTCGGTCATGGGTCAACCCGTTCTGTCTTTGTGCATTTATTGGAGGTAGAACAGGTTTGCTGTTAATCTCAAGCCCTCTCCGCAGAGTCTCCCTGATTTGCTCCGTATCTGCAAAGAGAATTTTTTTAACATGATTTAAAGTCCCCAGAAACATTACAGATACAAGGAGATGTCAGCTTTTTTTTTTTTTTTTTAAAAAAAGGTGTTTTCTATGGTGTGTTTCATCTAAATTCTTCCCCTGCAGAAAGAAATGAAGAGATGCTAGGGGTGAATTCTTAACAGCTCTTCCTGCACCTTAGGAGTTATTTCACTTTATAAAGTCAGCTTGAATTCTCTAGGCTTGGGCTGTGATGTTATGTCAGGCAAGGAGAGCTGGAACCTTTGGTACTGAGCCCACCTGATGAGAAAATTCTGAGTAGCTTTGTACCCTTTCATAAATGAGGTGTTTGCTGTTTCTTCAGCTCTCACAGAACCTCCTGACACTTCCAGTCTTTGTGCTGCAAGTCATTTTCCCAATTGGCATAACAGGAATTTGTTCTTTTACCAAATGAGTGCAAGTTGGTTCCTGAGTTTTAGCATCTGGCTTTGCAAATCTGTTGATTAATTTACAAGATTCACAAAAGAAAGGAATTTTATGCTGGGCAAATTTAGCCTCAAGCTCACATTTGAAAATAAACTGCAAATTATGCAGTTTAGGTGCAGTCTTTTCACTTTTTAATTTTCCTATAATGTCTAATGGCCAAATACTTTAATAGGATGCTCTCCTACCTTAGAAGTTTCCTCATCTTTTTTTGAGAAATGTAGGAATCGAGTAGAGAAAAAAATATCCAAATTATTTCAAAACCTTTTGAAGGATATACAAATATCACCATGCATACCCATCTTGGGCTTTTCATTTGCAGAGCTGAGGGAAAATAGCCTTTTCAGATCCAGTACAGTTCAAAATATTCGCACAGAAGCCAGAAGGAACCCTATATCCATTTAAATATTTTTTTTTTTTACCATGGATTTAAAAACAAGTAAGGTAACATTTCTGTGGAAACCATTGTTAATTCCAGGAAATCTCAAGCCCTGAAATTTTACACTGCTTCACCCATTTGAAAGGTAACATGCATAATTTCTAGCATGTGTAATGCCTGTGACATCTGTACCCTGAGATGGCATCTCATTGCAAAGGGGAACTCCACTGTATTTTATTTCTTCTTTCCAGAGTTCCGTATTTGCAAGAATCACTTGAGTTCAGCTACAGCATGTGCAGTGTCAGTCCAACTTGCCACCCAAGAAGTAACAATATTAATAAGGAAATGCAGCCTGGGAAAATGCAATCACTTCACCTTGCAGATGTTTACAGTCATGGTTTCATCCAGTGCTCAGTTTAACTTTGCAGATCTAAATTAGAAATAGCCTAAAACCTGAAAGAAATGTTTAAACAGAACAACGCAAAGATCTCTTTTCCTCTCTCCTGCCTTCCTCAAAGATGTCACAGCAAAATTCATTTCACTCCCAAGACATACTGTCCCTTCCAGTAACTGTGGTGTTTCCTATGAACCCCAAGATGCTGTATGACTCAGCCCACTACCCTGACACATCAGAAAACAAGCCAAAAGGCCATGACAACGACTTGGTCCAGGACCTCTTACCTTTCCCGGAGAGCCGCCGTGGCTGGGTCCCAATGCAAATGCTCCTGCTGTCTTCGTCATCCTCCGGGGGCCGGCTGAGATCATCCCAGGCACATTTGGCACTCACTCCACTCAGGTTTGAGCCATCTGTCTCAATCCCTTTGTCAACTCTCTCCTGCTTGAAAAGATCCAAAACCCCAAGACTTTTTTTGGGCGTGGCTTGAACCTGATCTGGAACCCACCCTGGCTCAACCCAGCGGTCAGCAGCTCCTGCATATCCCCCCTCTCACAGCCAGTTTCCACTCTCTGGCCCTGGTGCTTTGATGTATCAGCTAAGTGTGACTGCACAATGAGACAAATCAGGAAGCTGGTCTAAACAGTAACAAACCTTTTCCATAGCAGGTTGGTCTGAACTCCTACTCCTTTCCCCACTACTTCACTATGTGGCACTGGCAGGCACAAAGAAGGGAAAGAGAGAGGTGGAAGTCAATGGCCTGGGGTCTGCGGGGTTGCTTCTTTCAGCGTTAGTTCTGGTTTACACCAACTCAAAGTCTCAACGACACTACATTACACAGTCCTGTACGAAGCACAGCCTGGCAGTCTACCTGTTATATGTCAGTGATAACAAACCCCTGAATAACTAAGCTTAAGTTCTCTTCCCAAGCTTACCAAGGAGTCCCACAATGAAAACAGCATACAGAGAGACTCATCACTCACAAGAGTTCATCATTTGCAGACTGCTCAGACAACCACTGCTTTTCAATGTACTGGGGTGTTCAGTAAAGGACAAACGTGAAAGGAGGCACGGGTCTGTTCACAATGTCAAAGCCTCTGCATAGTCTTCTCTATTGTCAAAATACACAAACTCCCTCCCTTGCAAGTTGGACTTTCCAAGCACGTAACCACCGTTTGGGTTCTTGGAAGGTGTTGCACACCAACCACAAGCAGCTGGATGATCTCAGACACCATGCATTTTCTCAAAGGCATGTGCATCTGTTGCCAGCAAGAGTACCCTAAAGTACAGCCAAAACTTCCTCCACAGGACACCTACCTGCGAGGGGAACTGGCATTAGTCTGAATTTCCACCTATGTCCCACAAGGGGGTAATGTTGAGCTGAACAAACTCAGGGCTGAGCTACACAGAGGAATGGCTGCTCTTACCACTGTCACCTCTCCTCTGGCACCGACACAACCAGGCTCATTTGCCCCTCTTCTGAAGGGCTGTCACTTCTGGTGCCACTGCGTGGCACCGGGAGGACCTCCATCTCACTGCATACATCTGGGTTACCTCAAAACAGGTGATAAGTCCCACTGCTTACAGGACAAGAAACTGAAGATTTGAGGAAAGAGCAGAGCTGTTACACACAATGGGAGTGGATCTCTCTGCTCGTTATTACCACCCTACAGTTTGACCTTGCCAATGGAGTCAAGAGACCGTCGGAGCATCCAGCACTTTGCAAAATTTGTTCCCTAAGAAGCAGTTTCTAGACTAAAACCCACAAATGTTCCTCCCCTTTCCCAGCTGCACCCTAGAAAAAGCATTGCCTGTTCCTGTGACCATTCAAGAGCGGATTTGAGCAGCTGAAAGATAAGCACAAGCGCTCAGGGTGTGGTTGCACAGCAGTTTAAACTGATGTAATTCGCAGTGGCTGCAGTCCCACCCTCCTCCATGTGCTCCTACCCCTTCCCTTGAGCCAGCTCCTTTTTTTTTTTTTTTTTTTTTTTTTTCAGATGGATCACCTCCCTAAGCTGGCTCTTTGGCCCAAGAGCGGAGGTAGAAGCCTGTGGCTGAGGGCAGAAGCAAAACAGTCCTGACTTAGATTTAAGCATGCAA
The DNA here is from genome assembly GCF_018691265.1 of Tyto alba. Taxonomy (NCBI): domain Eukaryota; kingdom Metazoa; phylum Chordata; class Aves; order Strigiformes; family Tytonidae; genus Tyto; species Tyto alba. The sequence continues at coordinate 15,201,252 of NW_024881261.1, forward strand.
GAGACTGCCTTCCTCCTGCCACTCTCCCTGAGAGACTACTCCTCATTGGGATCTTCCTGTGGCGTCAGGGGAAACTGGTTTCTATGAAAACGTAATGGGAAAATCTGAGGAATAATAAATCTGCTGGGATTTTCTTTTGTTATATCCTGAACATAAAATTAGTTGTTTCACCCAGAAATAGAAGTTGTGGAAAAAGAAATAAAAATACATCCGATCCCACATATGCAAACAATGCTCTAAGTGAGATTTAGCACGTGGCTCCTTTGGGAGCCCTCCGTGGCACACTGTGAGGACCCAAATCAACTGGCATGGTGAGCTTTAACTTGTCAGCACAGTTATTTTTCATTCCAGTGACTGGGGAAGCACGGCAGAGTCACCAAACTTGTCCTTGATCAGGGAGCAGAAGAGCCCAGAGGGCCCTGAGGACTCCCATCGGGCAGAGGCTTGGGTGGGATGTGCTCTCCATCCCTGCAGCCAGGGCCCCTGCTCACAGACACAGCCGGGGCCTCTGGACAGCACACAGAGCCTCAGGGAGGGGGGAAAGGGACTCGTCATCTGCATCTCAGCTGGTTTGCAGAGCACTTCCTCAGGGGAAGAAGTGCTACTCTGTTGGCATCCCTTAGAGATCAAGGGGGGCTGATGGAAACGAGCTGGCCTAAGGCAGCCTTATTTGCATGCCTGTTTTATAACATTTGCAAGTATTGATGTTGAAAGGGGAAAAAAAAACTCAAAAAACCCCCTAACCAGTACAGACTCTCAGCTGGGGCAATGCACAGCTTTACCCCAACTTTAGCCAGCAAAAATGTCCCTGGGCTGAGGGGCTGTTCTTCCTCTCTTGAAAGGGCAGCCTGAGCAGGAGGTTGGAGCAGCCCAGGGCAAAGGAGGTTCAGCTTTTTCCTTCCTCAAAGAAAGGATGTTTCTGTCCCATTTTTCTCTCAGCATGTGGGAGGGATGCTCTGAGGCTCTTATAAGTCATTGATCCCTTTCTAAACGAGCCAGAGCACTGCAGTGTGACCCGCAGAGCAGCAACCACAACTCAGGAAATTCAAATCAGCTTTATTCTCTTCTGAGATATCTGCTAAAACAGAAGCAAAGCACTGAGAATCAGCACAGAGCTGGGGACTGACATGGATTGTTTAACAGTGCTGCCAGGGAAATCTGAATGGCCTACAGGGAAGCCTGGCTGAAGAGAAAACAGCCAGCGTTGCCACAGCATTAATTGCTGACATCCTGGGATGACATCTTAGTTGGGATCCATTCTCAGCGACTCCGAACAGAAAGTACAGCTGCTGCTGCCAGGGCTGGGTTTAGGCCTCAACCAATTCCCACAAGAGACAATGCAGCCTCAAAACAAGCTCTGCCCACTTCCCAGGCAGGCAGCATACTTGCCTGCTCCCAGGAAAGTTGTCCAGTTTTCTCTGCCTGCTCCTCCCCTCCACCTATCTTCCACTGTTGCCTTTCAGCTCTCACACACCCTGTACCACCACCAAGAAAACACCAAGTGAATGACACTTTATCCTCTTCCGACTAATTAGAGCAGGAGGTGCATGACATGGCTGAACCCAGCCCGGCACAGCCTAGCTCCCTGTGCTCAGCAAAGGCTCTTTGCAGGACTCAGAACCACAGCAGCAGGTTTTGCCCTGTGAATCCCCAGGGGCTGGGGCTACAGAGCAGGAAAGAGGTACACACACCCACACTTGTGCCTATGCACTACTGCAAGGGCAAGAGAGAACAGACACAGGAATGCCTTCAATGTGAGGAAGTCCGGAAAGACCACAGACATAGCAGCTTTCAGCGGCAGGACACACTGGTGAGGCAGAGGTGCTCTTTATTTGCCTTAACTTGCCTTGGCTGACTCAGGTTCCAGTAAGCTGAGCTACTTTTCATTTAGAGTAAACTGAAGAAAACCCTGTTATCATTAGGAATCACCAGTGTGAAGAGAACAGAAACACCCTCCAGGAGGGGAAAGGGCAACATTTTGAAGAGCCTAAAAACTTTATAGGACTTGTAGCTGTATTAGTTTCCACACTGGGGGGACAACTGTGGAACAATTTTTTGTGTGTGTCTCAGACTGGGGTTATTTTAGATGAACAAATCCTTAAAAACAGTAAAAGTAGAATTTGGTTTTGTTCTTAAGCTTTCAAAATAAAAGATGCTGTGAGGCATCAGATGCTGTGAGGTAATCAGATGCAGACACGCAGACCATAAGCAAATGCAACAGCTTGTACAAAACGTGCACATATGCACGTGCCCTATCAGGCTAAGCCCTAAATTCTCTGTTAAAGGCATATGCTCAGTGATTCACTGAAACAAGGTCAGCACCAGACCGGATTTGCCTGGGATCCATGTATTCCAGCACTGTAACTCTGCTGAAGGGATGCAGAACTGTCTCCCAGACACATGGATCAGCAGTAGTCCAGGGGATGGCAACCCCTCCATAGAGGTCCTATTTTGATCTTTAAACTTCAAAAATTAACTTGAACTCTGAAGAAGGTTCGATGTATTTTCCTGCATGGATTATTAATAACTACATGAGATACTTTTGGCTTCCCATTATTTCTCAGATCACACTATTTGGCCTCAAGTGACATCCTAGTGGAATGAGCTACACTGTCACATTTACTGTGAAAAAAATTTACTTAGTTGGTTTTGAGTTTTCTGCATGTTATACCTCCTTATGCTTGTATATAAATCAAAGGAAGGATTTCCTGATCTATCTCTAAATCTTGTATTATTCTATGTTTTTTTGTCTTCTATTTTCCTCCTTTCTTAAACACGCAGTGCAGATCTTACCACCAATTTGATTCATATATGAGATTCTGTTTTCCTGGTCTCCCTTCTCTAACTTTCTTCCTAGAGCTGCCATCCACCTGTGGCTGGATATATGCACTGTTGAACCACCTCTGAGAGGGCAAAGGGAGTCTCTAAGACTCTTCCGGGATTACTGCAAACACTGAGAAGATCACAGCACCTTTACAGAAAATATTAGAACTGTTTTATACCATTAAGCCAATTCTCCCTGGCTACTACAAACGACATGACATTTTATAAACTAAAGACATACTTGCAGATGTGGGTCAATCTCAAATATTGTCTCTCCTCTTCGCATATCTGTTATCAACCAAGGGCCTCCAGCTCTACAAAGAAAGAAAGAAAGTAATGAACCAAACAAGCACGTTAGCTACTCTCCAACAGAGACCTCAGAGTGTATCTGTACTGGAAGGAAGCACAAGATTTTAAAGAGTTTAAAACAAGCCTAAAAGCTCCTCTATGTTGTGTATATACCCCATAGCATGCATTTGTCCTTTTTATTTCCAAAATACATAACGGAAGTTCTCCATGACCTAACTGCTATCTGCCTAGTGTCTGGTATCACCAAGTCTTTGACACAGGCTATCCCCTACAAGGACCCAGTTCTATATAAGACTGAACTGGGTTTTAATCTAACAGGTAACTGAATTGGGACTGAGAAGGCCAGTGTAGCCTAGGTCTAAGAAAGATGGGCAAGGCATGGGGTCAAGATTTATACCTTTATTACACATCTGAAGATGGAGCAGGGTCCCAATGGGGCTACACTTTTTGCTGAGATTGGCAGTCATGTTCAGTACCATAAAAAGCTTATTGCTCTGATAAATATCCTCACAATAGACATTTTGCCTAATTGGTACTTAATGGCTGAGAACTCAGATGGTTCAGAGAAATCTTTGTTTTCATTAGCAATAAAAGTCAGAAGGATCAAGATTTTTCCCAACAAAGGTGATAGAAAACAGATTACTGTGAAGATGAACTATGCAGAGACTTTACTTTAGGTCACAGTGCAGGCAGACTGCAGAAATCAGCCTTAGATGGTGCTTTTCATTTGAAGTAAATACTGAAGTCTTGGAATTGCCATTAAAATTTTCATTTTTTTCATGAGACAGTTATTGCAGTCAAAAGCCCCCTCCTCTGGCCTTGTCTGTGTTACAGTCTCCTAAAGCACTTGGAGTGGGAGCAACAGAAGTTAATACAGCAGCTTAGTAGCTTGCAGTTTTTCCTTCGTTTCATTTTATCCTTGGAAAGGTGCTTGCACCACAGCACAAAAGCCAAAAACCAACATGAGAACAGACTGATGAGAGGGGTGCTATATCTCTATTGACTTAGAGGAGCCAAGGGAGCTGCAGGCAGTGCTTATTGTCTTGGGGTCCCAGAAACAAAGCTTGCAGCTGGACAAATTCGATCTACTCTGAGGCATTTGCATGAATTATCTGCACTTGTGCCTAAAAGGGAAAAGTTCAAGTTTATGAAGTCCAGCAGCAAAGGCTCTTCCAAATAATCGGTCTATCAAAGGCCATTGTAAAACTAGCGAGCATACTATTGTGCTCAGGAACACATATTCAGAACCATTTTGTTTAAAAAAAAAATAAAATATTTTGAGCTATAATTACATAGCAATAACTTCCACTAAATATGGAAGTATTTAAACAAAACACCTGCAAGCCAAAAAAGTTTAGCTGCAACCTGGCAGCAAATAAAGCATCAACATATCATTTAACATTTAAAACCAATCTCCTCCTTAACCCTATGACATCTCTGTTTTGCCATGGTGTCCTGGGTTGAGTGAGTGGTGGAGTTGTTTGGTGGCAGGGGAGGGGGATATCGGGGCGGCCCCCTGTGAGAAGCTTCTCGAAGCTCCCCCAGCTCCACGTCAGCTCCACTTCTGTTTGGGAAATTGAGCCAATCAGCTGCGCCTCTGCGATAACGTATTTAAGAAGGGACGTGGTGACGGGCAGTCGGACTTGTGAGGAGGAGTTGCTGCAGCTGCATGAACACCAAGGTCAGTGGAGGAACGGAGGAAGAAAGGAGGGGGGAGGTGTGCCGGAGCAGAGACCCCCTGTATCCTGTGGTGAGACGGCAGGGCGGCCCCCCCGCCACCCATGGAGATCTATGGTGGAGCAGACATTGATTTATAGCCTGTTGCTCCTGCTCGGAGTGATCAAGGTTCTGTGCCCGAAGAAGGCCGGGGTCTCATGGGAAAAGGTAGCCCCGCTGCCGTAATTCAGCGCTGGGAGGATTGCAGCATGCGGGGGAGTCCCACGCCGGAGCAGCTCGGGAAGGGCTGCAGCCGTGGGAGGGAATCCAGTCGGAGGAAGTTAGTGACCCATGATGGAGCAGTGTGGGGAACGCTGCGGCCCATGGGAGGAATTCATGTCAGAGAAAGTTTGTGGAGGACTGTCTCCTGTGAGAGGGGGACCACGATGGAGCAGGAGGAACAAGTTCCAGACACTCCCCTCACCGAAGATAAGGGAAGTGGCAGCACTGACTGCATCCCCCATTCCCTGCCCCTGCGCCACTGGGGGAGGAGGTAGAGATATCGGGAGCAGAGCTGGGCCCGGGAAGAAGGGAGGGGTGGGGGGAAGGTGTTCTCAAGATGTGGCAATGCTTCTCACTGTCCTACTCTGTTATGTGTTGTTAGTGTCTGTAATAAATGTATGTTCTTTTTTTCTTCCCCTAACGAGTCTGCCTTTTGCTCGTGATCATAAAAGGGGGATTTTCTCCCCATCCCAGTCCTATCTTGAACCCCAAGCCTGGCTCTCTGTCCCTTCTCATTGCCGGAGGGGAAGGGAGAGAGAGCTGCTGCATTGTGGTTGGCTGCCAATCAGGCCTAAACCACGACACATGGGAGAAATAACAATGAACTGCACTTGCATGAACACTCCTCCTGTTGCAAACTGGCCCACCAAGAGCGGGGCCAGTTTGAGAGTGACTTTCTCACTTTCAGACAGAACCCAAGCTCTGCTAGGCACTCTAAGTCAGACCCTCTCTTCCTTTCTTTTGAACTACACAAAGAGGTCACCATTAATAGTTATCCCAGCTCTCTCAGGAAGAACCAATGAGAAAATGCTGCAGGCGTAAGAGGAAGGAAATTAAGCTTTCGAGACCTCATTCTCTTTCACCCTGAACATGTGGGCTTCCACATGCATTAATTTGCCATCTAAGTGTCTGTGTGTGAGAACAGATGTGCAATGAATTCCCATCTCTTGCTACAGCACAGGATTAAGTAAGTTCCATCAACAAGTTAAGGTTTAGTAATAAAAATAAACAACAGAATTGTTCTCTATGGGAATGCTTCCCTATATGGTCTATATGACCACTTACACCGGGACAGTCCGAAGCAGTTCCAAGATCCCTTGCCCGTTCCACTGCTGAGCTGCATGCAGTTCCTCAGTGCAAACCCCAACAATCTGGAATAAATGAAAATAGAGATATTAAACTGGATGGGAACCGTGCAAGAACTGCAGAGAAAATGTACCATGTGGTGCTAGATCAAACAGTGCCGATACAGAGAAGCACCATTTTGTTAAACTAACTAGATGAGCAAGGACAAATGGATCCGGAGACAACAGAAGGATTCTGCAATTCGTTATGCCTGCTCGCTACACGTACCATGGAAGAGCCCTGGGCACGTAACATTTAATCTTGCATGGCATGTATGAACTTAACTATGAGTAGCGCCTGGTGACAAATCAGGGTTTACTGAAGATCCACTAGTCTGTTCTCACTTTTCAATCTAGTCCACACAAGACAGGACAGGTTAGGGTCTGAGCACATGCAAAATAGTGCTCTGTCAGCCAATTGCTAGGGGCAAATGCAATACTGCACCAGCACTTTCAAGCAGGCAAGGGACTTGCTGCCACAAGGGAGTGCTTTAGTGCTCATAAATCCTTGACCAACTCAGTTTGCTGACTGGTCACATCTTACCCAGCACCATAAAGTAAAGCTGCTTACACATCATGTAATCCACTCGTCACTGCAGGCAAATGCAGACTTCTGCCTTCCTGTATAAGGCAGGATGTGTTTGCTTTTCAGGATAGAAGCTGCCACACTGAGCAATACCAGATGTATCTCTCACAGCAGCTGAGATCAGTGCCTTCAAATGGAGGGGTGAAACACCCTTCAGCCGATAGAGGAAGATGGTTTCTTCCTGATCCATCGACTGCTGGCTTGTGTCTGAGCATGATTCGCTCTTTGGGATGAAAAATTACTTTAGCCATGGCCACCTATTTTCTTTCTCAATACTCTAAGCCTTTTCCAATGACACTGAATTTTTGGTCAAAATCTGTTCAACTGATGTTTTATCAGTAAAGATGAAAACTGAAAACTATGTTCTGAAGAGCAGAAAGCAGAAGTGCATGGTGTGCCTTTGCTGCAAGTGTATATCTGCACTGATAGAGATCTGTGTGGAACACCATAAACATCAGTATGTACCCAGTTCTGCACACCCTCCCTTGCCCCTTGCAGAACTCACTTTCTCAGAACCCAGCCCTTGGAGATGTACTTCATCCCCACCCATCTCCCAGGCTTCTTCCATGCGCAGCCTGAATCACCCTTGCTTCAGGACACCCCTCCCTGGGCCTTCACTCACTAATTGCATACGAACAGCAAAACTTTAAACAGGAAATTATTTTGTGTTCATTCTTTTTTTTTTGCAATCATTTATCCCATGGGTCAAACTAAATCCATAACAACAGGCATCAAACAATGGGGAAAAATAAGTCAACCGTATATGTTGTGGAAGATTAGAGGCCAAGAGCCTCAGGTCAAAACAAGTTGACTGTCCTTTGATCCAGGACAGCTGGGCACTAAAGAAGAGATGTTGACTAATGCAGCACTAACTGGGGAGTCAGCCAGGAATCACCCTGCTTAGCTTGGTGCTCTGCACCTCCTTTCAGGTCCCACAACTCACCTTTCACTGATTAACCCCACACCCATCACTTTCTTTTTGATAAAACACAGACTTTTGGGTACCTCAGAAAATTAAGGAAAGCCTTTGCCCTTGCGCAGCAGTTGCCTTGCGCAGTTCTGTGGTAATGGAGCTTCCCCTTACATGCTGCAACTACAACCAAGGACAAACAAGAGCAACTTGAAGCTTAAATTGTAAAATAAAGACACTTGCATTTTCCCACTGGATGGAAACTTTTCCACTGGATGGAAACTTTTCCACAGAGCAGGGAGAAATCAGCAGTTGGCATAAACTATGCCAGCTCTTCCACTAAGGTTAATAACTCCATATGCAATTTAAAAATATCCAAAGCAACCCATATCTAAGAGACATCACTAAGAAGAAGGACTTTGGGAAAGCAAGCAAACCTGTTTGGCCAAGGAAGCTCCCCTCACTGAACAATAAATTGCAAGGGATTTTTTAAATGTTTCTTTTGCAAAGCATACATGAACCTTTCTTAAACAGCAGATCAATACAGGAAAACTCACTTAGCCTGTAAAGAATCTTTGTGTCAACACTGCAAGCTACATTTCTAACCTTAAATAATGCTAAAGCAACTCTGAATCCTGCTCCAAACTCATTTTTCTGGAATTCAAACCAGTGGATCATTTACTGATACTTCCATACAATTAATCTGAATTTAGATCTACAATAGTTTTTAAAGTATTTCTCTCAGCTTTTTTTCCCTATGTTTATGTTTGAAATTTCAGAGAAGTAATGTAATATTCAACTCCAGGTCTGTTTCGGGGTGTAAACCTTCTCTCCATCAGATAGAGCTCTATCTAGAGAACTGACTGTGCCATTGCTCAATCCTGGTAAAATGCTTACTAAATACCTCCAGAGTAACAGCTCAAAGATGAGATCCATGGTAACCAAATAAGGAAGAAAGGTGGAACTGAGAATAATAAGCATTTGACTTATCAAAGCTAAATGAAATGTAGTAGCCACATTCCACATCGAGGTGGGGACAGTCAGAGCCACCATTGGTGGTTCATACCTGTAGGAAAGTAACAACCCCAAAAGGAGTCTGCACCGGCTGCATCTGAGGGTCTTCTGTCAGTAACATATGCTGGATTCTAGATTCACTGTTGTCCAAAGGGCTGTGCCACGATACATGGTCACCGCTGCAGAAGGTGTTTTCTGCAAGGAAGAGAAGCAAGAAACACTTAGTCCATAAAAGCTGCTAGAATATTTCTTCTGTCAGCATCTGCTCCTGACTGCTGCCAGGAAGGGACCTCTGGTCTGGACCAGGACAGTTGCTGGTGGCTATTCACAGCGACTGCCTCCAGCCAGCTCTGCTGAGTCTCTGAGTCAGCTGAAGCAGGAATGGAGTCCCACTGACCCATCCGAATTCAAGCACTGACTTGAAAATTACCCGCTCTTGAGCCCTGTGGCAAAAAATTGTGTCCTGCTTTGATATTAAACCCTGCACAGGAATACCGACAAATAAAATTAGCTTGTTTCTCATTTACTATTAGACTCATTTTGTGAGAGGGCACAGAAAGTCAGCAGGCCATACTGGATGCCTATGGGATGGCAATTCATACTTACATTTCAGCTCTGATTTGCCACAGAGAAAAGATTCTGAAATGTGAATTAATCACAAATAATACTCTGCTATATCTAATAAAAATCCACAGGCTGCTGCCCAACTTGTGATGGTCTAAGTCAAAGTCACTTTCTCTCTCAGTTGTCTAGTGGCTCTGGTGCAGAATTATAATTAACATGTTCCTTCTTTCCCAAACAATGAGAAAGCCAGTAGGCTATAAATTTCACTTGATGTGAGAATAGACTGCATCAAAACAAAGAACCAGAAATTATCCTTCTTTCTTCAAGACTGTAAGCATTCCTTTCCTTTCCCTCCTCTCCTACTTAGAAATACAAAGCCCTGAGATAATCCCATGTTCCACAGCTAGTGCATGCCAGAAGGCACACCCGAACCCATCTCTATGTCGCTGCCCCATCACAGGAAAGTCTAATGCTTGCTTTCTGAGTGAGCTAGAAGTAAACCAACCAACCATGACCATTTTCACACCAATTAAGGCATACTCCATTTCTACATAGTTCCTAGAGCATATGTGAAATAATGCTGCCTAGCTGACTGCCTTGTGTTTGGATCCTGTCCTTATCCCACTCCAGGTAGAGATTTTTATAACACGTATAAATAACAGCCTGGAATCCATATTCTGCCCTCCTGACACAGGTGCAGTGTCCCAGGGATGAACCAAGTACTGCCTGCCTGCTTCCAAAGTCAGTGGCAAGCACAGCACCTCTCTCCCTGACCAAGCTCACCGGAGACGCAGGCTGGGCTGCTGTCCTCACTGTGGTCTCTCCCAAGGCCACACTTACAGGAGAGTGGAAAGGGAGGCCTTGCCCACTGGAGGAAGACTAGGACTTCCACTACAGACTGGAAAATGTTAGTGGTTACTTCAGTTGCTGTCTGAGACTGAAGCATCTCATATGATACAGAGTAGGATCCAATTCAGAGCAGTCTTCTCCTCTACCCTGCAGCTACAAGCAGTCATGGTCCTGGATCTTCCCCTAACCTTCTCACATCACCTTCCAAATACATGTCAATAGGCCATCTCTTAAAAACTACCTGTAGGGCTCATCTGAGCATCCTTGAACATGGCAGCTTCTGCAGTGGCAAGAGAGAAACAGCGTTTGCTAATAATTGCAGCTTTGTCCCCAGTCACATTAAACAACAGACACGAAGGAATCGGGTGCTTGTCTACCACTTGTCGAGCATCAGCAGCACCACGACTGCGTGCATGGACTCCTGGCCAGCAGCAAGCTCAGGCGGCTTCGAGGGAGCCACCAGCGGCAGGCGGGTAAACTAATGAGAGTTAACTTGCAGTTGCTGTTGTTAAAAATACTCACAGTCATCTCACTGATGAGCTAACTCATGCTCACCCCCATTCATGGGTTTCATGCAGGGCCTCCTGGGCAACTCGTCGTTTCTCCACCAGGTGTCCCCATTGGTGTGTATTTGAACATTTATTATATATGTTTTTTTCAGATTAATTTCTTGGACAGCTCATTTGATTAAGAGCTAAAATAAACTCCAAATACCATAAGGAACTTGGCTCGAAAAAGGAGGCATGTAACAGAAGTGTTGTGATAAGTAAGGAAACTTTTTCCTTAGTTAAAATTAGGAAAGAAAGAAAACATAGCAAATGCAAGCTGCTTGAAAGGAAGAGTTTATCGTTATGTACACTAAATTACATGCTTTCAGCTCTGTGACTGAAAGGAGTGGTTCAGATATTACTTTACTTTTAGAGTTGAGCAAAGATAAACTGACAGAAATTAAAAACTTGATTTTTTATTTTTATTTTTTTTAGTATTAAAATTGGATTAAAGAAAGAGAATTTAGAATGTTGCAACGATCTTGTGATGTTTTCCAGGTTAGCCAAAATGTGGCTGATTAATTTTTTTTTTTAATGATAAAAGCCTCTCGGTCACAGTTTTCAGGAATGAAACAAAGCCACAAAGAGCTTATTCTTGGGCCCTGTCTTTATACCACAACATTTTGCCCATCAAATGCTCACACAATTCTATGCTGATCGATCGCTGTGTTTCACTGCTGGTGCTGCTTCTCCTGGGAAAGCCCAGCACGTTTAGAGCAGGTTTTCAAATGCAAATGTCTCTGCTGGAAACCCACCTGTTTATGTCCATGTGAACACTGAACACTTAGAAAATCTCCCTTTCCCTTGCATGCACACAAACACCACAAAATTCACACTGACTGCTCAATTAAATCACAAAAAAAAAAAATCTGCAAATAACATGAAGCTGAATTAAAACCTGTAAGAGTGCAAAAATATTAAAAATCACAGCCTGAAACTCAGCTTGCTGCATTGTAACCCATGTGGAATGCAAGATCAGCTCTTGTACAGAGACCATTGCAGCACTGAGAACAGCTTGAATTGCAGGACTTGTATACACAGAAACTAAGAAATTACAGAAACAAAGGACTAGATAACCACCTTCTCTTGCCTCATGCTGGAACAGGGATGAGCGTCCTCCTTTCTGACCTTTCACACTCCCATTTTCAAAACAAGACAATCAAAATCTTTCTATGCATTTAAGTTTTAAACAATGATTTATCCAGAAAACCCTAAAGTTTTCATAAATGATTCCTCCAAAGTAAACCTATAACTAAATTTGTGGCTTTCACGAACATTGAATTAGAACATAAAACATCCAGATAAATCCTCAAAGTCATCACAGCACAGATGGATGTGAAAAGCCTCCTGTGGTTTTTGCACCTTTCTATCATTTACAGTGCTGTCAATAACACACTCCGTACAACCTGCCTTTCATCCACAAACATGCACTATGTGCTAGTATTTCCTACATGTACATACGTATTTTCTACATGTACATTTCCACAAGACCAAGAGATGAGTAGGCACAGGACACATGCACCCATGTCAGGCACACAAGGAGCAACAGACTTCAGTCAGACATGCCTAAAGGCAGCTCCTTTTGCTCCCAAAAATGCATCCCCATAGCTACCATACCATTTGGACTAACTGGAGAAGCAGCTTGACATCTCCAAACTAATTTCCGAGATCTCTGTTTTGCACTGCTATGAAACCAGAATGAGACCAAGACCTTCAGTGACAATGGTGCCAATATGGGTTTCTTAACAGCATTCACAGTTTTATAGACATGCCTCTCAGTACACATTTTGATGCCTAATGCAGATACCAAATGAGACACCTACACTCACAACTGGAAGCTACTTACATACAAAATACTCAAAAATAGAGACATGAAAACAGGTATTAATAAACATGTAAAAGAAATGTTATATGTAAAAATAAAAGATTACAGGAACAAGTTTATGTCCATGGAGCACTGACACAGTCTGACAGGACTCAAAGCATCCCAATACAATTTATAGTTTATGCCAAAACATGACTCCCCTTTCAGATAAGCACGGAACATTGCTTTGCAAATTATCTCAGTTGAAGTGAACCTGAAAGTTTACAGCCTCAACAACAAAGCTGTTTCTGCAAGGATCACATCACAACACTGCTGCTGTCACAGGCCCTTGTAGATTCAGAAAGAGCCCCTGCTTTATCCAAGCCCATTAACAGCAACTATTGATCCAACACTTTTCACTCTTAACCAGCTTGGCTACAGCCCTTTTGACCTGCTGTAATGCTGTGCAGATTAGCACCTGTGGCAAAGTTTCTTATTGGTTTTGAGGAGGGATTGAAGCATGACAGATGTTACAAAAGTCCTTTTGCACTGTATTTCTTAATGAGACAAAATGCATTTGCGTCCAGAATCCAGGTGAGATGGCTTTCAGTGGTGGCTGTGAAAAATCAAGGGTTTCTACTGAACAAGCACCTTCTCTACCAATACAAGAGGGCAACAATCAGTCTGGGAGCAGCAAATGCCAGGACTTGGGCATCGTTCGTTGCTGCAAAGACTTCTGCCTTTTTGAACTTCTGTGTTCACCTGACTCCATAGCAAAGCCAAGAGACTTGACAAATCTGGGAAATAATTTTATATAATGGAAAGAGTTTGACATATTCTTGTAATAAATAGAAACCCTCAAACCAGTTGGTGTGTTCCCATGCTCAGGAGAAAGCTTGGAGAAGACTTCTGTGAATGGCAGAACTACAGGTGCTCTCTGTGGGTGTGCACATTGTGGATAGACTTGTCCTTGCCTAAGGAGGAAGGAGCTTTGACTAAAGCTATCACTGCAGCTATGGCATGCACAGGAGGACCCTATCTAGGTTCATTTATCTAAGGTCTAGTGTAACACATCTCCGCTCTTCTCCACTGCAGGGGATGCAGCATTTTTACTCACCTGCTCATTTTTACAATCCTTTAGAAACCACATCTCTCCAAGAGCCCTACCACTCTGAGTCTGTTTGACACTGGCCAACAGGTTCAAACACCAATAGGGTAGCACAGTCAGTCTTCTAGGCATGAGAACAGGATGACTGCATAAGCCTTGTTTCCTTAGGTGAGCACAGCAAAATCAAAACCAGGACCTCACCACGGAATTGTCAAATCCATAGGACAGATGGCAAGGCACAGACATGATCTAGACATCAAGAGGAGGAATTAAACAGCTAAGGAACTGAAATAAAATATGTTAAAAAAAATAAATGCAAATTATTTTAGTGTATGGATAAATCAGCAAATCTTCAGGAGTAAATTAAGGCTCTGATTTACTGCATACAGGCCTATTCACAAGGGACTGCTGTTGAATATTTCTGCCTCACAGTAAACCTGAGGTGGTTACATGTTCCCTCCATGGAAAGACGAGCTAAGATACCTGACCTGCCTCAGAGTAAATACAAATCCTTCAGCAGTTACCATGGGAGCGCTAGATGTGTTGTAAATACACGAGCTTGCTTACAGTAACCTCTTGGACACCTGCACCCGTCCTGCTTGGAAGGGGCACTAACAGGACTTAAACCTAACACAGCAAGGTGACCCATCCTCACAGATTTGAAACTGGTTCTTTTCCTGCAGGTTTGTGTTTTAACAAAAACTACTAATTTTTCTTTTTTCTTTCTGTTAGGGAATGCTGATTCCATGAAACCAAATTGCCTCATAGGGAGGTATTGATTTCATCAGAACTCAACAAGGAGATCATTAAAACATTTCATTTCAAACTTACTATTTTATTCCACCATTTATAATAGCAAATCTCTAGCTCTACAAAAATGATGTCTCTAAATTTTCCATAGACCAGCTCTTGTACCATTCTATTATGCAAAAGCAGCACCTATAAGACAGTTATACCAGACCACTCTGTTAAGCTTTCCATATTTTGAAGTCTTTAAAATGTCATTATCCATTTTCTTTTACAGCCCACATAAAGCAGGTGAGGTTCCTTCATGCACCAATGGTCATAATTCAGCTGCACAATCTCTCATAACTTTACTATTCAACTGCTCTATAATGAGAACTGGGGAAATAACTCAGAGGGAACCATTCCACTGTAGACTAGTAAATTTTCTTTGTGTAACATTGCTCATGTATTTTCTTGGAGTGCATTCCCCCCATCTTTAATTTGACTAAATATAGCTGATGCCTAAAGAAATAAAACCAAGTCATATTCTTGGCCTCAAGATGTTTTATAAACAGTGTAATGCATGCAATCTACACTCAAGATGTGTTACCTAGCTCTGGAGAGAAACATATATTACTTCCCACTGTATTTTCAATTTCTTTTTTAAACCTGCCAGTTTTGCATGTAAGGGATCCTGCTAGGAGCCCTTACTCCCTTGAATAGCCACAGGGAGCAAACTCAGACAAGTAATAGGAGCTGAGAGAGCTCCATCCAAATGATGGCCCCAGGCTGAATCTAGGTCAGGGATCATCTCCTGTGAGCTTGCTACCCTGCACCCAGAGCAAATGGGAAATAACTCTTTGGGCATGTGGGAGTCAAATATCTTCTCTGGCATGAGCATAGGGGACTGTATGGAGGAAAACAAGGAGCTGATGCTGCTCCACCAGCAATGAGACAGCAAGGGAGCTTGAAGCGTATCTTCTGCCCATGCATGGCTTGGCACACAGTCCCCAGACTGAGCCTGGCTCTGGGGCAGCTCAGACTGCATCACCCTGATTCATCCAAAGGCCAGAAATCTCCCCCTTCTGACATGGTCACACCATGGTACCCGTTAGATAGATTTTCAAATTAGGAGTACAGATTTGTAGCCTCACCATTCCTCTGTATCTCTTTTAAGACACCTCCTCCTTCAAAATGACAGCTAAAATCTGCAGCAGAGGGGTCACACTGCTCTGACTAATCAGTCAGATAAATTCATCTGGACAGTGTGTTACAGGTTATGAGCTGATACGGCACAGAGTGGGAGAAGCCCTAAGTACATTACCTCCCAGGTGTGCTTAGTTTTGGGAAAGCAGCTGCTGCTCTACTGCACTCATATCCTTCAAAAGCAAGTTTCTGTGTTCCTCTTGTTTCTATGGAAAGCCAGGCCATCATTACATGTTCACTTTATTCTGGGATATGGGCAAGATGATGCTGAAAGAAACAATCCTGCTTCTCCCCCTGAGAAAGCAGTGGCTACCTGGATTATCCCCTCGAGCCAGTAATGATGCTTAGCTATGCTAGCACAACGCTTGGCACTCCTCTGCTAGCTTGGTCTAACAAAATATACCCAATAAATTTGCAATAGTGTGTGGCACTGGGGATGCTGGCGCGCAACCAACATGACCACATCCCTCACATGAGGCAGACCTACGTTATTTGCATCACTCAGCAGCTTGAACTCTTGTTGCTTTAAGGGATACAAACCTGCATTTTGTGTTTGACTGTGAGATCTCAGCTAAACTGCAGGCAGTGAGCACAGATGTCAGTCCACATAACTCAGAGAAATTCTGTATTTGAGAGCAGAGCAAAGAAGCATTTCGACTCCATGACTTATGGGTGCAGGAATGTTAAAAAGGCCCCCAGTGAGTTCCTGACCAGCATGACAGTGATGTAGCCAGACATTTAAATTGAATGCAGCTTATCCTATACTTATAGAAACAATGTAATTTATTGCATTGCTATTACCCCATGCACAGTCTATATAATTTATTATATAAACGTATTTTCTATAATGCATTTTTAATATTCAGTCTGGCTTTGTTAAAAAAAAAGGTAATTTGGTAATCTGTCACAAATAAGATTTGATGCTGTTTTTCAGAACCATTTTGCAGACTGACCAGCTAGAATTGAGAGAAACTAAGGGCAGACACAGAGTCCAACACTGAAATGTATTAGCCATATTTTTCACCAGAGCTACTTAATATATTTCTAACTAGCTCAATAATGGATATAAGCATACATGCAGAGATGTAGCGATAATAAACCAAAACAAAAGCTAAAGATTAAAATCGTGTCTAAAAATCTCAAAGTACCACTGTTATGCAACTCATTACATAGATGCAAATTTTAAGAAAACAGAGTACAAAGACTTAATTCAGATTCATTTGCCAGCCATATTAAGTTAAGATAATCTAGGGATAATCAAATTAATGCTAAATTCAATCTGTCTGCTTACTTTCCTAACCTACAAAGGACTGCACACATGGATTGGTAAAGAGGAAAAACAATTGCGGTATAATCTATGGGGCCTGCTGGCAGTTAGTTTCTAATTTTATTTTCAAGTCAAGATGAACGTGTTTTAAGAATATACAAGGAATTAGTAGACTCCAAGCCATGATATATTTACACTACATAAAAAAACTCCAACCTTTTCCTCCCTGTTTTTCAATTCAGTTTTGCTGCCCCTTACCTCCCCCCTGGGAAACAGGAACTGTCCCTGCCCAGGCACTCCAAAGCAGTGCGAATTCACACGGCGGTGCTGCCCGCTGCAGACATGCAGCACAGACAAGATGCCTTAAGAAGAATTAAATCCCTGTAGTACAATTAAACAATAGCTCCACTGCAGGGATTCAAATTGGGCTTTTAGAAACAAGGGGCCTAGGCAAAAGGTTCTTTGGAAAAAAAAAATAGCGTGGAAAAAAACAGATTATCAGTACTGTAAGGACTGTTTGACCTCTGAGGTTTGAAGACAGTTTCAGAAAGCCGAAGCGTGATGCAGATTTTTTTTAAAAGTTGACCAGCAGGTTGAAAATACAAAGGTGATTATGGAACAGCTCCAGGGTGTTAAGTCTGGAAAATTAATGAGCCTCTCAGAAGAGCCCCATCAATTTATTCAAGCATATATACATTAAGTCTCCTGGACTGAAAGCCCAATGAAGGGCCTCCCACGTCTTCCCAGGGTACATCACCAACAGGACAGCATGATTCCTCACTCCTCCATGCCCTGCTCAGAGCCAGCGCTCAACCCTACTGGCGGTGGGATGGTGAAAAATGTGTCTCACTGTACTGCAGCTTCCGCTGATGGAGTTGCAAATGCTGCTTTTCTTATCACAAAGTAGATCCCAGGCACCTGGATGCCTTATGCGACATTGTACTGTATAATATTTTAGAAGAAAAACAAATGGTAAATGCTCTCATACAATAACCAATTTGGTTCTGGGCCTCTTCTACCTCTTCTGTTTTCCAGGACGTTTCTTTCCATCCCTTACATATCTGTGTGTCTGGCTTGCTCCTTGCCCATCTCTACGCGCGTATACAATTTCCATGACTGCAGCCTCTGAGAATTTCTCACGCAGGCTCCCAGCGAGTGACTCCCATGCCCAGGGCACGCTCCCACCCTCTGCGAGCGGTGGGCCCCCTGTCCTCTCCCTGACTCTGTACAGCCTGCTCCGCCAGCCACCTCCTCCCACGCTTCCTCTCCTCCCCAGAACTTCATTCAGCTCCTCCACGTCTGCCCCTTACAGCCTTCTCCAGCCCTTGCTAAGAGCAGAGGTAGGAGCTGGCACATCCATCGTGCTTGGCATCCCTTCGGCATAAGCACTGCCTGCAGCAGGATGCATCTCCCGCCTCGATTTCCCAACAACACAGTTCTCACCTATCTACAGATTTATCAGCATGGCTCCCTCCCACAGGGAGGGAAGGGTTAGAGGAAGGCACAGCAGTATGAAAGGACTCAGCTGCATTGCTGAGGGTGGCAGAGAGAGAAAATGAACAGACGCAAGTTGCTCCTTTGCAGTCCCACAAAACTCCCCCGCTCCAAGCTCTTGCTCCTCTACACCCCGTCACTTGGGCCCATCACCCTTGGGTACTGCAGGGCTGGCCTGCTTTCACCTCCTCCAACAGGCAAGTGGAACAAACTTCTCCTTACCCTCTCCATCCCCCAACGCAGCAACTATAATGGAGCAGGCATGACATACTTGCCAAATCCCAAACTCCAAGCCAGGTGACCCTTCCACCTCTATCCAGCTGCACTGCCACCAGCTTTCTGCATCCTTCACCCGAACAAGATGTATTTTACAGCTCCCCTTCAAAGGATGGTACTTATTTTTCAGTAGTCTCAGAAACTGAATAGCCTCAGGATCGGGTGGAGGTTCAGGAGCAAGAAAGGATGTCAGATAAGAACTCAGCTCAAAATAGGTATTTAATGACAGTTTATTTACAGATTATCTGGTCCTAAATGGCCAATTTCAAGGGATACTTGACTTTCATTTAAAAACCCTATCCCATGTTCTGGCATGTGAAAGCCAGAATGTTTCACGGCTACCTGAACATTTCCCATCCTGGTACAACTAGAACAAAGACTTGTACCCACAGCATTTAGCAACACTTAAGCATCCTCAGCAAGGGAAGAGAAATGTAGCAGGAGAGAAAAACTTCTTCTTGTTGGACCTCCTACATACTTGTGGATGTGCAAGCCATTCTTAGATGGACACAAGAGCACTGTAAGACTGTACAGTCACTTGTGATCGTCCCCTAAATATCTATCTATGAGACATTTCTGTTGAAGAGCTTTCAAGGAGCTTGAAAGGGAAGCAAAGGCAATATCCTCCTCTGAAAGACCCAAAGATGGTGCAAGCATCTTCTTTTAATAGCCTTCATCGCACAGACATCTGACAGGAAAAACTACTAGATTGCACTTGGGTATCTCTTTTAGCAAAAATGACTCAATAAAGGGCAAGAAAGGAGAGAAGGTCTGTGAGAAAACACCTAAGGAGTTAACACATCGTAATCTCTTTAGAAAAGAGTTCTAGTTACCCAGGCATTAGTTCTGGGGCTTATAACAGACAGGAAGGGCAGGGGTCTTTGAGAGAGCACTGTAGCATTTTTCTCAGTGGTTGATTATTTTCTCTTAAATTTTCAGGAATTTAAAGTTTGCACAGGCCAAACTTTTGTTTTACTTTAGCAATGCAGGGGGCCAAAGGGCAGGAAACAGAGGAACTTTGCATTCACACATATTTGTGTAAAATATTAGTTACACATTGAGCTCTGCCAACCCATTACAGTAGTGCATGAGAAATACACAAACTTAGTCCAAGAGCTATATTTATGGTTCAGATGCAAAATGGCCAGCCTGTTTATGGAGAACCTTTTGAAATGCCATCCCAAGTGTTCCGAGATGATTCCTTTAAGCCCCTGATTTGAAAACAGAAAGCAGGAGAGTCCACTTTCCACAGGCTCTGAGATGTCTGCAGCCTCTGAATATACTCTCTGAGTTTCTCTTCCCCACCAAGACCAAAACGCTTCCCCTGCTGTGCCCATTTGCTGCCTCCTGGCTGAGCAGGCTGCTGCAAAGGATCTTTGCATCTGAGACTGTCAGAAGATGGTCTGTAATGAGCTCTGCGTACTGCCACTCTTGCAGGCAGAGTGGGTTAGTCAGAAAGCACAGTTTGAGCACCACTTGCTGCACAGATCTTCAACAGAAAGTGTAAGAAGGTGGATATGTAACAGTGAACCCAACTTACAGCTCAGTCCACTCTGCAGTTTCATCTAACATGGGCTTGGCATCTGTCAAGGGAAAAAAAAAAAAAAACAGTCCTTTTCACAAAGCTACTCAGTACTTGTAACCTTCAAACTCTGGATCCCAAACAATTGCACACAGGCAGTGAGAGAGGATGCTCCTGCGACTGCAGAACAATCCCTGTGTGTTGTGGCTTTCAGCTCCTCGATAGGAGGAGGCAACACTGCTCTGTGCAGAAGCTTTTAACTATTAAAGCGGCTGCTTCCGTTTCCCAGGAAAGGCCGAGTGGGACAAAGACCTCATATATAAGACGGCAAAGGACCTCACACCAGCAGGAGGGGGAGTTTTCTGCTTTCCCTGAGCGGTTTCCTTTGTCTCGCATTCCCCCTTCAGTACAGGGGACAGAGCCTTTGTCCAAGGCTGGGCTGACCATGTGCAGCTTCTCCCCCGCTTCCTTATCCCAGGAGTCAGAGATGCTCTTTTACCAGGGCCTGCTGATCCCCAGCACATCAGCTCCTCCTCACCCTCCTGCAGCAGGGAGGCTCCGGGTCGGATGGAGAAAAGGCTTCCTGCAGAGAGCTCGGCTCCCCTCCACTTTGGGCAGAAAACATCAGCAAGATCAGCTCTGAACTTGAACTGGGGCCACTCAATATAAACACGTACCAGGGGCCAGCATCCGCGCAGCCCAGGGCGCGGGGCCCACTGGCTGTCCTCCTTCCACTTCGGCTGTCGCAGCAGCCTTGCACGGAGATGTGTCACGCAGGTTCCCCTGCCTCTCCATGCCCGTTGCTTTCCTCCCTCTCCCAGTGGCAGCCCACAAGCAATCTGAAGGCTAAAACAACCTGTGCATTTATAAATGCAACTGTGTATCACGATTTACAAATGTTCTTGCTCTGTCCATCCCTGACATTTGGGAGCAGCCTCAGGGCACATTAACTGATGCAAAGCACAGAGAGAAGATGGATCTTTTTCGCCCTGTTTTTTTGTTTTCCTTTTTTTTTTTTAAAATAAACCAACTGAATGAACTGTACGGAACAGCTGAAAAGGAATGAGCCAAATTCAGTTCCCAAGCAGGAACAGGACATGAGTTGACAGAATTAAAAGGGACAGCATCAGTTGAAATCTTGCCAACTCAAACTGGGCCTAAACCTGCTTTATCTAAATTGCAGTAGCAGCTAAAAACAAGTCTTCTCTTTCAGGCAGTGCTGAGATCCCTCACTTACTGCCTACAAATACTATGCAATCAGTAAAGCAGTCCGGGGAAGACAGCTTTCCTTCTATTTCAACAGTCTTTTATACAGAACAAAGACTTTCTGTGCCTCTGCTCCTGGCAGAAAAATCTCTGATGCCTTAGTGTTAACCTACCCCTTGGGGCTGGAGAAGGTCAGAGACCTGTTCTCAGCTGAGAGCTAGAAGTCTGAGAGCCAATAGTGACTTCCACGACAAGGCACAGGAGGTACCCAGCCTGACCCATGAGTCCAGAGAAACTGCAGGAGAAAAAAAGCCCAAACTTCATGAGGTTAGGGAGGCAGAGAAGAAAAGGCTTTAATTTATATAATATAGCTATCTCACCAACAACCTAAGCCATATACTTTTCATCCTCCAAGTCAAATGAGAGCACAGATGTCCTTGGAAGCTCCTGGGTTCCCAGTCATGCTTTCCTACTGCTGAACTGCAGACTGGGAGAAAGCCTGGAGGAGCCTTGTGCCCAGTCCAGGTTCATACCACCAGTACTGACAAAGCAAATGGCAGAGTCACACGGCAGTGGTGTTGGTTCTCACCTCTGAGAAAGCATTCAGCACTTTTTAAACCTGGTCAGAGGGCTTTCTATCATTGCAGCAAAAGGAATTCGGAATTCTGTGGAGACGAGATTCTCCAGTGTAGCACAACGTCCTAGCAAGTCCCAAACAAAGGCCAGGGAGATACCAAGAAGAGCTAAGTAACTGCTAGACTGTCCCATCAGTGGCTGAAGGATTGACAGCACTCCAAAGCAAAGAGCAGGACTGAGCCTGGCACTGGGGTGTCTCCAGTATTGTAAAGGGACAGCACCCTGCCTATTCTGAACAGAAAGAGAAGTTAATTTAATCAGCTGAAATCTAAGGTCACGCAACTCCACTTATGCTGCCAGGAAGGAGGAGAATAGGACCACACCACCTGTGCACTGGCATAACAGCACTCAGCAGCATTCACAGCTGTATTTCTGCTCTGTGCCCTCAGCAAGTTTACCACCCATACCGAAACCACTCTGACCGAGACAGGACTCTCACAGAGGGAGGGATGAGCCACCACACATGCTAGTTCATAGCCTGGGAAGCCTCAGCCACATCCAGGGCCACAGCAGAGTTCCTCTCTAGCAACAGGCAAACCTGTGCCTCAACTCAGCACCCAGCAACAAAATGGAGCTGGGTGTGTTTCCCTGTCTCACAAGTGAGTATAAAAGCATTGCACTCTGAATGTCCCAAAAATTACAGTCATAAAACCAGCCAAATAATATTAAGCTTTGGAAGCACGCAGAGAGGAACTGTGTTGATTGACTCTAGGCAACGCAGAAGCACCTCTGCACGCTGACCCACACACCAGTCTATGTCACCTGTGACAAGACCTGTCCTCTTCCTCCACAGAAGTGCCTGGATGTTGCAAAGAGTCAATATCGTTACACTTATTCCCTACAGACCCCTGGGCTAAGGGTTTGTAAGACCATCTTAACATTAAAATCAGGGGCTGGAAGTTTACAATTACTTTGAGAGAGGGAAAAGAAGAGCTACAATAATGCCTTTTAATGAGCTCTGCTGGACCAAACCCAGAATGGTCCCAGGAAAAAAAGAAAATGGATTAGAGAAAAAAGTTTGATGCCGAAGACTAAACAGCAAGGAGGCTTCTGGAGGCTTGCCTGAGAGTTGCTACATCAGGAAAGTGGATAGGTGTCTAGCTGCCCCATCCTTTAACGTGCACTCAAAGAAAAAAACACATAAAGCCACACTGCAACACTAACATCTCTCCTCCAAGAGCTTATACACACAATCAAGTTAACATGGGTTACAGCTGCATGCACTGGCTGAAGCTGGCAAGCTGTTATCTCTTGTGCTGCAAAAGGAAGGGTTTCCTGCAGCTGGTGCTACTCACGGGCACACACACACACAAAGTGAGCAGAGCTGCTACAGCAGGATGGGCCTCGTCTGGTGGAACGTGCAACAGGTATCGGGCATCCAGCTTTGGGCAGGAAAGGGTGATCACATAGTGCCAGCGGGCAAGTTTCAACCCTTGAGCATCCCAAGCAGTAACAGCAACAAGACTGTACCACTAAATCCAGACACAGCTTCAATGTCTTCTCTGTACAACCCTGGGACAGTATTTCAAGAGAAGCTGCATTTATGTGCCTACAAAATGTCTCCTCTTAGAGTCATCCTTTCTGCAGACAAAAATATTTTCCATGAGGTCTCTTCAGTGTTGTCTGCCTGATTGACAGCTTTGCAGACAGATGCTTCTCTCTGGATTACTAGCAGTGCTGCATAAACTTTATTTGTGATCTACCGGGGAGAGTAAAAAGGGCCAGGTCCATCTGCAACCAGCACTTTGCTGCAATGCCTATCAGGACAATTTACAAGAGCTGCATTTGGCAATTCCCTCTCCAACAACTTCAGAGCCTCCAGCCAGCTCCAGGGGAAGCCAGCAACAGGTTGGAGACTGAAGCGTGAGCTTGATAGCTGCCTGTCGTGCCTGGCACATCAGCCAACCGCTCTGCACACAAGCAACTGGTTTGTTTTATCAGCCAGCACGTCCTTTAGTACCAGCCACAGCACGTACGTCCCAGCTGGAAGCTAGGGGATGTGACAAGGCTGGCTTAGGAGATGGGGGTGGAGGGATGGGAAATATTGGGGAGGTGAGGTCATAGGCAGCAGTATGGGGAGAAGTGGATTTATTGCAGCAGTGTGGGACGTAGAGAGGCTAGTGCACAAAGACGTAAAGGACCAGGCTTGATCTGTGCTGCTGCTCACAGAACAGCTTGTTTTATGGGAAACGTCTAAGAGGAATTAGGCTAAAACCCAAGCAATTTCTTATGGACCACTGAATAACTATCAGATGATGAGAGCTTTTGGCCATGACAAACTTGGGTTAAATTGGAACCAGTGACTTAATGTTTCCATACCCCTTTGCAGAATAAAGGCACGCAGCCTGCGCACTTGGTTGAGTCCTGTTCACCTACAGCAATTTACTGTGCTATAGTTTCAGTGTTTGCACAGCGGAGTTCACAACAGGTTCTGTTGAAATGAAATTGATGTTGATTTATAATTCTTTGTGGAGCTAAAACACACAGTTAATCCCCCCCATTTTTAATCTAAAGTCCTGGAATACTACAGAGGAGCCAGGGCCAGCTTTACACTGGAAAATGGTCAATATTACAAACAGATGATAGAAAAAAATATATATATATTACAGAGCCATAGCAACCAGAAGAACAATAAATCTGCCTAAGGTTGAAAAAAAAAAAAAAAGGCACAGCCAGGGAAAAATATATATGAATTAGTAGGAGATTTTATTTGGCTTTAGTCATCCTACTGGGAAGAAATAAACACTGTTTTACAAACATCTAGACAAGCCTCATTTGTATTCAAAGAAGCAAGGAGTTTGTTTTGGGTTTGGATTTTCTTTTTTCCTTTTTACACACAGAAATTGACCTGTGCCAGGAATGTTTGAAAACATGTTGGAAAGGAAAGAGTCACTGAGGCTACCACATTGAAGCTTTCTGGACTCCAGAACATCTGAAGATGAGGCCTACAGGTGTCAAGGTATCTGCTGGCTTATTGGCTGCAGGTCTGTGACCCCAGTCAAACCACTTAATCCCACTGAGTCCCATTTTCAGTGTAAAAGTTATACTGCCTGTCAAATGCAAAGTGCCTCCATGGCTCAGACTACACTAACTTGAATCAGATGAAAACTGCTGAATAAGAAGAGTGTACCTACACCTGCAGTCCTGACAACTCCTGTAATCACTCTTATTTTAAAGAGAGGGAAGCTGTAGCACAGATTGCTGACATAATGGGCCAGACTGATGCACTGGGCCAAACATGCACACAGGCAGGAACAGTGTACGTGCTCCCTCAAACTACAGACTAGCCTCAGGCACTTATTTCTACCTGAAGAAAGTATGACATGTCAGAAATAACTAAGGAAGGCTAGACATATCTTATTTTGGGTTTGCTTTTCAGCCTGGTTGCTGAAGGCTTGTGTGGCTGTGCTGCCTCAGGCACTCATGTGCATCAGTCAGAACCATCCCCTCCTCCAGCAACTTTGGGAAAGTGGTCCACGGACTTGAATCATGACAGAGGACATAAGCTCACAGATACCAAGTTCCTGCAGGTTTCACAGAAATAACTAAAGGACCAAAGAAGGTATTTCATACCTTATCTTCTGAAAAGGGAATCCCTTACCATGACAGTGCAGAGGGGGCAGACATGCCAAGAGAGGTGTTTGTGGGAAAAAAACCCAACACAACAGATCAGCTATAGCTAGTCTGGTCGTTATTTTGACATGATTTTATTAACATGTATAACTTATCATGTACCTGAGGGAATTATTTCTGCCCAATATACATTTTAGAAAGGTAATAAATTTTCTAAGGAATAATTCATAGAAGTTTCTTCTGAAGTAATCACCTGAAATCTACATTAAATCACCACCAACAAGTTGCATCTTGTATGCTTCCTTCCTTTGCTTGCACATTTTGTTACTACTGTTTTGCAGTCCCCAAGACACAAACAGCTCCCTACAACTGACTAGTCAAAGCTTAAATATTAAACTTTTAAATTAGCTGAGACTTCAAACTCACATTTAAATATCCTTTAGTGCACTAGTAATCAGGAGATTATGAAAAAAGATAAATCACATATTTATGGAACCATAGAAAATTATGTTTAAACGACCTGAAGAGGACATCTCATTGGTCAAGATCTATTTATATAATATACAGGAGACTAAGAAGGCTCCTACTCTACCCTCACCTAAAATATGACAAATATCCACGAAGAATAGTTTTACTTGTTCTCAAAGGTATGCAGCAATGGGGAATCTGCAACTATTCCAGTGCTTCACTGCACTCGTCATTTGAAAGTTTTTCCTAATGACAAACCCTAAGCCTACCTCACAGAAATTTTAGTAGTGATAGGCCTCTCCTATCTCCAGTAGGCACATGAAAAATTTATTACTTTATTCCCCACAGCAACCTTTTGCATATTTGAAGGCTTGTTCTCACATCCTCCTTCCATCTTCTCTTCCTTACACTAAACAAACAACTCTTCCAGTCATTCCTGCACAGGTCATGTTCTGGACCTTTGGGTCATTCTTACTGCTCTCCTCCAGACTCTCCAACTGGGATGCATCTGACTTGAAGTCTTTTGCTCAAAATGAGATACAAAGCTCTCCCTTTCCCTTCAAGATGTTGCCTGCAGTGTATGACCCTATCATCTGCAATACACAGAACACTTCTATTTATACATCAGAATAATTTCACTTCTACCCCTCAGCACAAAGAGCATGTTTGTTTAGGTATAGCTCATTGGTGATAGTAACTCTGAATTGTTTTCTTCTCCTTTCAGAACTACTGCCTTTCCCTAACTAGTAATTGTGCACTGGATTATTCATGCGTAAGCACAGGACCTCATGCCTGTTGTGCCTCCCTGACCTTACTGTACATTGGTACTTCAGAGAATTTCCATTATTTGAAAAGGTTGTTCTGAATTCCAGCCCTCTGCGCCATAGAGCTTTTCTGTGTCTGCAGATTTCATCAAGATACTGTTCATTTCATCATCCCGGTCAACACCAAATTGCATGAGCTCTAGTACAGATTTTAGAGGAATCCAAACTCTACATACCTTCTGTAGTTGAGGACTACAAATTGACAATTGCTCAGAATCTAAATACCCAACAAGTATTGCATCCCTCTTCCTTTAGTTTTTATCAAGATTGCATTTCCTCAGCTCACACACTTGCTGGAAGGCACAATGTCAAAAGTCTCACTAGTATCAAGGTAACCAACATTTACTGCTTCCCAGGGTGCCTGTTACTCCATCACAATTAGGTTGTTCTGATTTATTCTTGATAAATCCATGCTAGAGTGTCCATTAATCCCTGGATACCTTCTAGATGGTTTGTTTTTCCCAGCACTTTAAAACCTGAAGTCTGATTGGCCCATTAGAAACCTCAGGATTTTGCATTTTTGGTGGTTTCTGTTTTGTTTTGGGTTTGTTTAGTTTGGTTTTGTTTGTTTGGGTTTTTTTTGGGGGGTGGGGTGGCAGGGAAGGGATGGGGTGGTAGGGGTGAAAAACAGTCTCCCCTGCAATGGCAGGAGCTCAGACTGCTCAGGCTGACATGTTCTAGGGTAAACATTATCAAGCTCAGCCAACCTGCAAACCTGTAATTCATGGACATGATCTTAACACTTCTGAAGCTAGTTTCACTAGGTAGCTTCCCACTACAATTCATGCATTGCAGAAAATAACCATGACATATGCTATATCATTATCTTTAAGCTCTATGCATGATGAGTTTTTCCTGACAATTTCTCCAAACCCGTACCTTACAGCTGCAGCTGTTTTCTTTCAAGCAAAGAAACACAGAAGCAGCAAGAACTCATACACACAACACATTTGTTTCCATGCTACATCAATATATTGTCCTCATGATGTATATCAGGTAGGCCCTTGAAAACAACCTAACTTTACCTTAGAGAGGAAAAATAAGATGCAGATTTTAATTTCAGGAAAACACAAACCATAGCCTCTTTATACGCATCAAGCATCTTAATACTGCAGTATGTAAAGAGTTAACAATTGTAATAAGCCCTGGATAAGCTTTCTGTTGGAAGAGCTTTTCTTCCTCTTCATTCAAACTGGAGTATAAATTTGTTCTACCATGAGATACTCTCAGTATAACCACGAACCATGACAAGCTAAGGTCACTGAATTATGCAAAGCTTCATTTTCAAGGTTTGCAGGTTTTGGGTTTTTTAAAACTAACAGAGTTGGAATTTGTGGTCATGGTCAAACAGTGATAAAATTAAGAACAGATAAAGCCACACATACAATTTTTTGAGACTTGCAAGCTTGGTTTTGTTGAGGGAGGGGAAGTAGTGCCATTTAATCAAAAGCACAAAGCATCAAGTGTTTGTTACAGTGAACAGAGAAGCCAAGGCTCAAAGAGGTCTGAAATTCAATGCAGAAGACTGATTTTCTAAAGCACAGTCACAGTGCAGGATAGATGGAAACAAAGGAACACAACATTCATTTGCCTGGAAGTGTTTGTTACAAAAATACATCACTTGCAATGAGACACGGTTTGCAACTGCAATACACAGTAATAATATTTAGGACAGTAGTAGCTGCTAGATGAGTCTTCAACTCAGTCATCATCATCTAAGAATGCTCAGGTTCAGCAGGAGTATAACTACACCTTACTCTCCCCCAAATTCAACTGGACCCAGCAAAGCACATCTACGATAACCAAAAAATTGGCTTGTTGGTCAAGATAAGAATTTAGTTCTTAGCATAGCTTTCAAATTAAACAATCTTTTGACATGCGAAAGTGCTTGGAGCCTATCCAAAAAGTTCCTGCCAGTGTTATTTTTTTTCTTGCTTCGTGTTCAGAGTGGAAGCATTACTTAAGTTGTTTCAGTTCATAAAATGTTTTTAAGGCTATTTGAGTATTACAGACTCCACAGGTATATTTTTTTAAACAACTGAAGAGGACAATGTTAAGGTACATACACCAGGGTCAAACAATGCTTATTGTTGCATTTGACAAATGTTCCAAGTGGCACAGTCAGAAAGAACTTAAGCAAGAAGAAGCTTTTCATCGTGTAAAACAATGCTGTTATGCTACAGCCTGTCTAGTGACCAATGGACTTCAAAAGAATACCCTCTTTAAATACTTCATAGTTTTGAAGTTTTAACATCTGACAAAAGAAGTCTTGTAAAAGACCAAGGGAAAAATACAACAGCAAAAGCTCACTTGTCTTTGCAAGTGAACATGTTAAACTGGGGGAAATCTCATTAGGCAGAACACCCCCCAAAACACAACACTGCTGGGTACTAAGTGTCTGATTACCCAGGGGCGATGCAAGGGAGAACATGGGAATTGCTCTGAAGACTGCCAGACTGAGAGGGGACAGGCTCCTGGAATTACATCAAAGCAGGACACATCAGATGTGGCAGGATTGGGGACTGCAGAACAATGAAGGGAGCTTACACTACATTAGAAAATGACTGCATCTAGCTATGGTCAGCTGGTATTGCCTTGAGAGATCAAGAAGAAACATGACGGAGCCTGCCCCATTACAAGTCTTATTTTAAATACATCACCTTGTCAGGATTAAGCTGACATCTATGATTAGCCGGAAGATTTTAGCCTAAGAAAGTTCTTATTCAAAAGAGACAGGTGACAAACAAATTTGTACTAAAATAAAACTAGAGCTTGATCACTTGGTGCAACAGCATACAGTTTGGTTCCTTTTATACAGGGCAAGGAACAGTTGGTAATACTTGGTGACAGCATACAGCTGCTTGCTGAAGGGCATGAGGCTGTATGGGGGAAAAAAAAAAAAAATCTAATTCTTCTGTGATATTTTAAGGGGCCTCTGGAGGTCTCTCATCCAGCCTCCTATTTGAAGTAGAGCCATCACCAATGCTAGATCAGGGCAGTTGTAGCTTTGCTGAGATAAATCCTGAACCTTTTCGGGAACGGAGATCACCTACCTCTCTCTCTGTTCCCCGTCCTTTGCCACTCTCCTTGTAAGTTTTCCTTGAAGCCCTTCCAGAACATCCCATCCTACAATTCAGACCTGTAGCCCCTTGTTGTATTATCTAGGGCTTGACCTCACAATCTTGTAACTACTCTCCTAAAAGCTGTAGGCTCCCATTAGATCACCCTGCACCTTCTCTTTACAGGTTAAACCAGCCCTGCTTCCTCCAGCTCTACTCATAGCTCATGTGCTCTAGGACCCCAACCACCCTGGATTCTCCCCAGTTTTTCATCATCTCTTAAACCAGGAGGCCCAAAACAGGACACAGTATTTTAAGTGAGGCTTCCCCAGTGCCATGCCAAAGTGGGAAAAACTTTCCTTAATCTGCTGCTCATGCTCCTCCTAAGGTAACCCAGCGTGTGGTTTGCCTACTGCATGATGAGCATGGTGTTGGCTCATACTCAATTTCATATACAAAGAAAAAGGTCAATGTATGATTCATACACTGTTTTCTTTAATAACGTAAATTGAGAGCTAAACACCCAGAGGCTAGAATCCATTAACATATACTTGATCAGTGCCTTTAAAGAATCATAGTGGATAGAAAGTCAAAACCAGCATGGATAAGCAGAGAACAACGCTGGAGGCCCTTAGAAGTTCATTTTAAGACTGATATGCATGGCCACAACCACTCTTTCCAGTTTAAAAACAGTTTATTTGCTTTGAAGTCAGAAAGATGAGACTGCATTAGTGTAGGAAAGCAAACAAGTAGTCTATGTCCCAAGTGACAGCTTAGTCACTGAGAAATTTGTCCCAAAGTACCCTACCAAATCCTGTTTCACTTTGTAGACCTCTTCTCACCTATGAAAAGGGTGAGACAAACAAGCAACCGCTATAGAGGGGCTGCTTAATATGCAAGTAAAAGGCACTGAAACTACTCTATTAAAGAGACTGTTATGAGAACTTACACTGGACTAAAAACTTTAAAAGGGTCCAAAAAGGGTCTTATATGTAAGATAGTTAACATATAGCATGCTACTGTATAATACAATTCATGCAGGAGGGGAACCTCATCAATGGAAAAAATGATGACAGTCATGTGGATTTAGATGCTCAAGAGTTGCAAAAATCAAGAGAGAAAGGTGAGCCCAAAAAAGCCCAGAGAAGATAGTTACACAGCAAAGGTTAAAAAATAAAAAAGGTTGTATCATTTTAAACTGCAACAAGAGACACACACTCCCAATATGAAGATAAGTGATAATCTGTGCTGACATCGGTCTCTGTCAGTCAATATTTAGAAAAAATACCCCACAAGAGTTTCCACTGCCTCAGAGATTTGTCACAGAGGTTAGCAGAGCAATCTGTTTTCATCTAGACCTTTCCCCTTTCGGAGTAAGCCAGCTGAATGAAAAACAGCAATAGAATCAGAAGTTACTGAGCAATTTATCAACTAGTAGAGCAAGTACCAAATGTTACAAATTCAGTAATCATTTATTTAGAAGGTACTTTATTTGTAAAGGACTTCCAACTAGGTTAAAAAAAGTTCTTCAAATACCTTCACTCAGTTCTTGTGATGCTGGAGAGTGCCTTTCAAATACATTATGCACTCAACCATTCCATGGGTCTTCATGTGCTCACACTACAAACTAATATTCAGTCTAGTGGTATAAACAAAACCCAGAAAGAGTAGTACAAGAGGTTGTTTTATAGACACCCTGATTCCCAGTTTTCTGGCAAGTCTCCATCCATATTAATATTTCCTGATTGTTAATTCCTTAGCCCTCCCAGCCTTGGTGTCCCTTTTGACTTTTACATTTTCTTAACTCAGTAACTCCTTGTTTACATACATTGGTGCTGCTCAACTGCAGAGACCATAGGAAGAGATTTATTGGTGAAGGAACTGCAACTTTTTTGGACGTTACTGCCCTTCTGTTGGGAAGTGAGACCTTATCATATGGGTACTTCCCAGCCATTTCAGAATAAGCAAATTAGGTTTTCTTACAGAGAAAAAGTGAAACCAGTAACACAGGAAAGCAACAGTCACCAGGCAGGCTTCCTATGGTTACTAACTGTTCCTTATCTTCAGCTTTTCAATACTAGGGATTTGGAGTTACCTGAAAGGCAGTTGGGTTTTGTCCCCAGCAGGCTGGGCTAATGGAAGGAACACACTCTGTTGGGTTCCCACACAAAGATAATTTCCAAGATTTGATTGAGTGACAATGAGACAGGTGTCACACCGAGTGGCCCTTCAGAAGGGCAGCAGGGAAAAGTGAGGCAGCGTATTTAACCCTGCAGTACCTGACTGGAAGACGTATCTGGCTAAGCCTTGCATTAACTCTGCCGGCCAGGTAGGTGGTGCCGACTCCCCCGTTTCTCTCTTTAGTCGAAATGTCAGCTCAAATCCAAAACCACTTGGTCCATCTGTTCCCGTAAACCTGGAGGGAGTGAAAAAGAAAAAGTCACAACATACTTCTTGTAACCAGAGTATGTGGGATTTTCAGCAACCAGATTTTGTTTTTAAAACATCATTGTAAGTTTTGCACTGATAGCTAAACTGGAATGCCAAAGAAAGTATTTAACAGAAAATACCTTGTGAATTCAAATTTTGACACATTGAGAAGAGAAATGCAACTAAACTACTGGGTAGTAGGTTTCTGAGTTGAAACAGCTGAATATTTTGACGTGCAGCACACAATTTCTGCATTGCGGATGGTCAGCAGGGGAGAGGGAAACAAGATGATGCAGGTAGAAAGTTAGTAACTTCTCACACAATGCACTAATTTTATTTTGCTGCTGTATATGCCTGCACACATTCTCCTTGTATATCTAAGATAACAGTGTAAAAGCACTGAATATGACAATTACTGTTCAAGAAGCAGTAGTTTGGCCATTTCCTCATTTGACAGAGGTTGGTGCCAATTTATTTGGTTTGGTAAGATAGGTTCTACCCAGCAGAACAGTGTCATAATTGAGGTATCAAGGCTATAACAAAAATGAATAAATAAAGGATACCCCAATACTATTCTTTGCTTCCACAAAGCCAGACCTCAATATTTTTTTTTTATTAATATTTATACATATGGGAAATTTCCTGTTCCAAGACCCCAACAGCTAAAAATGCCACATTTGTCCATGGAAAATGAGAAACCTCACGGACAAATAGATAAACTTGCAAGCCTGACAGCAAGCTGGGGACATCCGTGTCCTTTTTACCACCATCATTGCATCCCTTGCTCGTTTGCTGTGGCAGTTCCACAAAGGTAGAGGAAAGAAGGAATGATTTACACGGAGCATAAAGACACCTTACAGAACCTTTCATAAACCAGTATCATTTTGCAAGTTCAAATCTCCAACACCTGCAGCCACTGGCAAATTCTCTGGAGAAACTCTGCAAATGCCTTGGATGCTGACACATACAGAAGATGCAACGCACAAAGCATAAACATACTTCTAAAACCAGTCGGGAAAGTAATGAGAGCACTTTCCATCTGAAAAACACAGCTCACCAGCAGTGGGGTGACCAGCTCCAAGTATTGGAAGGATTGTTCCAATAGTAAGGAGTGTGGTTTGAAGCAGAAATGCTTTATAGTGCCCCTGTCTAATGACAAGTGTTAACACTGATCAGACTTAAGCATCAATGCAACTCATTCATCATGAAATGTAAATTTATTTGAGGATTCTTCAAGGGAAGTTTGACTGTAGTAGACTTCCAAATAATGTAATGAAAGTAATTTAGAAATCTACGCAAGGACAGAACTAGACAATGGGACAGCCCAAAGAGATTAACAACAGCAATCACAATGCAGCAGTCCAAAAGTGCCTCAGCTTTATAGTAAGACAATGATCTGAGATGGAGCATGTGCAGGAAGAAAACCTCAAAATTACTATTTTGTATCAGTGCACAGCCCCAGGTACATAAACTGGAAGCTGCAACAAAGCATTAAGTTTCTGTAATAACACATCTGAATAGTTCACGTAGTTTGGTTTACATCTTCATTCTGCTGAACCCTGCAGTTTTGAGTGGAAGTTTCTTTTCAACACCCCTAACATGCTATGACGGGAAAAAAATAAAAATAAAAAACAATCTGTAACTGAAAACAAGACAGTAGGTATTTAAAGTCAGTCAGACATCTGCAGTAAAGGGGAGTAAACAATATATCAAATACAGACTTTATTTCGTTAGTATAAAAATATACAAGCGTGTCCATTTTTATTTCTCTCCACATTATTCTCAACAAAGAACTTGAGAATTATGTATTATGGAAGCAAATTCTCTATGAACAGAGCATAAAATGCATTTCAGAATGTTCAACTGGTACATATAAAACCCCTTTTAGGAAACAAGTGCACCTTTAAGCAACAAGTCAAATAATTACATTTGGTTCTTAAACAAAGCAGGAGCTTACTGAATAACCAGGCAGGCAGGGAGTGGAATCTAGATGCGCAGCAAAATCTGTGTTCTGCAATCACACATGCAGGTCTACCAAAAAGATTGATACAGGATGGTGATAGCCTCACAAATGCAAAGTTGTACTTTGTACATTCAGTACCCCTGTAGTGTTTTATTAGTTTCACATATCAGTTAGCAAAGGAAAAACTGAAATATTTCTTAAAGGGAGAAACAAAAACATTTCAAAGTGGATAGTTTTCAAGGATTGATTCCAGGAAAAAGCATACACCAGAAACTGAAACACATTATGAATGGGTCAATCTTAAGAACCATCAAAGTTAGCAAAAAGCCTTCGAGCTGATCTTTCACAGTTAAAATTTTTTGAAAGATGCCTCCCTATTGAATTTCCTCCTTTCAAGGCATGTTCTGAAACAACACAGCTTTACTTCTAGTATGCATCGAGTTAGAGTTTAGTGGGGTTTTTTTTTGAACTCCACTGATCTCTCTCTGCTTCCCAGAAATAACTGTTTAGAAGACCACACATGCTTTATGTTGATCCATATGCAAGTTACTGAGTAATAAGTGTTCAGGTGAGCGTCCATCAAATTTAAAGCAAGATGAGCATTTAGGACAACGTTGCTGGTAAGCAACATATCAGTAGTAACAAAGCAGTAGAACTGACAGGCAATGTTACTTGCATGATTTTATATGATAATGAAAAAGACTCTAAAGCAGAAAGCTGCTAGCAAACATATAGAATAAAAAATAAGGAAACAAGCAGTAAGTTACTTCCCTTCTAAGATTTTAAAACCCTCTAAAGAATCCAGCTATGTATCTTCTAAAAAACACTCAAAAAATACAACAGAATACAATGTTTATAATTCTCCAATTCTTAAAAGTTAAATCTTAGAAAAATCTTATTTGCATGTAAAAGATTTGTATTTAAAGATCAGGTTTAAAATATTTTTGAATAGTTAGTGGTCACATGTTGCTGAAAATACACTGGTTTGTTACAGTGAAAACTTAAATACATGAAATTCACCTGTATTGTGCAGTTGTTCTGAGGTAACAGTCTATAAAGTAAAAGTCTTTGATCTGTTCAATTTTAGGTTGGTAATTTGTTTTTGAAGAAACTGTGATACATGTGGCTTTAAGCGCTTGCAAACAGTTTAGAAATCCTTTATGTTTAATTCCAACAAGTCTTTCATAGGAAGAAATACTAATATTCAGAATGTAATTAGGATAGTAATTTTCAGTTAGCATTTTTGCCAAAGCTTTTGCTTTTATTCTTCAAAAAAAATATTGTATTTGAAACTAAGTTGAATGTAGTTTCAACAGCTGCCATAAAATTTCTCTCAATGAACAATGGATCATAATCCAGGACCAGAGCTCCTGGCCAAGGTTCGGGGGATGTAAATAAGAATGGAGGCAGACGTGAGCTTCAGGAACTAAATGAATCTATAACCCTGCCATGTGCCTCTGACCCTTGTTCTAACGAAAAATCACAGAAAGAATCCAGTAGTCAAGTTACACAGCTTGGCTTCTCTTACACAAGTCCTCTTCACTAGGGAGCAAGTGCTTATACTGGCTCTGACTCCAAAGTCTGTGAGAATAAGGATGCTTCACTCCACTGGTGGAGAGGCAAGTAGCAGCCACAGCCAACAAATGCACAGGAAATAATTTGCCCGGTCAGGAGCCCAAGACCTTCATTTACACATGCCATATGAATGGGAGACCAAGCAAATGGCTTTTTATCCCCCACAAGGATAAAGAGACTCCTCCCTTATATCTGGGCTGTAAGCAGCTGCTCATTCCCTCGAATCACATACATCCATTTTTGTACAAGGCTTTACCAACAAGAGATGCACCTACCATAACCAAGAAACCCATCCACGATCAGGGAGCTAGTAAATTGAGATTCCCCATAAAGAAGTTTATTTATACCAAGATGTTCCATTACTTCCATTAAGAAACACTGGATTCTCACAGCAGCCTCGTCCTTATAGGGTACATCCCCACTGTTTGGGGGTTATATTAGGAAGCTCCTGAGGAACTGGACAAAAAAAAAAGGATCACACCTTGCAGGCTTGTAGATGTTCAAACTCATGCTCCTTCCCACAAGTTCCAAATTTTCACCAAACTTTCAGAAAAGTCAACAACCTTCAGCCAGCTATGGTCAACAAACAAGCTAAAAAAAAAAAAATACAGTTCCAGAAGAGACAGACTGAACAAGCCTCATTTCCATACAAAGCTGGGTAGAGGTATGAGGATAACCCATAAATGGAGTAAGTCCTGTTGAAGCACATGGAAGCCAGGTGTGCTCATGACTTCTTCCATTGACCCACCAAGTTCACAGCTACCTGCACCTGTACTGATTTGTTCCCTTCCGAGTGGGCAGCAAAGCATCCACAGCAGGTTAGCCTGACCCCACTCCTGTGTCAACTGCAGAGGTAAAATGTTTTTATTACACACATTTTGTTCTACAGAAGCAAGATTCTGGCACTATTTGGGGTTGGCTTCTTTGTGAGCAAGGGAGGTGGGGGCTGGGGTGGTGGCAGCTTTGGGGTGGTTTTGGTTGTTTGTTTTATTTTATTTTTAAATCTGAAGGTGACCAATTCAGACTACAGCCAATTTAGAACAAAGGCTTTGGAGCGCAGTTCAGCAGTCTCAACACTGAAATCCTTTGCAGGTCATTTCTTCGACAAAACAATCACAATGCAGCAGTCCAAAAGTGCCTCAGCTTTATAGTAAGACAATGATCTGAGATGGAGCATGTGCAAGAAGGAAACCTCAAAATTACTATTTTGTATCGGTGCACAGCCCCAGGTACATAAATGGGGAGTTGCAACACAGCATTAAGTTTCTGTACTAACAGATCTGAATAGTTCACATAGTTTGGTTTATGCCTTCATTCTGCTGAACCCTGCAGTTTTGAGTAGAAGTTTCTTTTCAATACCCCTAAAACGCTAAGAAGGAAAAAAATTAAAAATAAAAAAAATTTCAATATTTTACCCCAAAACTAAAGATACTAACTATAAAGCGACAGCATAGATCATACTGTGCCCACCATTGCTTTGCCCGCTCCAACACAAGGGCACATCACCTTTATAGCCAACCCAATTTCAAAGCAGCTGGATAAGTTTTCACAAAAACAAATACTGATGGAGAAATTCTTGGCTTTCTGCATGCCCACTGGCACACATCAGATAGTTTTATATTATGACTACAGCAGTAATGGAAGGCTCTGGTATCTGCCAAGTCAAATCCAACCCTATATTTAATATTAAAACCTTATTTTGTAGCATGAACAAAAATAAACCTTTTGAAAGCCAAGGTCATATATTACATGCCATTCTTTGGGTTAAAATTCCCTTTCAGCAAATCAGCTCAGCAGAACAGACCACATGCAGCACTGCGCATACGCTGAAGGAGCCTGACTTGTTCCTTTAATGAGGTAAGAGTTTCACTGATCATGATATTTAGTTCCAGCAAAAGAATCCAAAGAAATAGAGGCCCCTTTATTTACAGAGCCGTGCGGCCGGGCCCCCCGAGCCCCCCACCACCCCGCGCTCTGCCAGGCCCTCTCCTGAAGCCACACACAGAGAACTGAAAAGCTGCTCCCCTCTGCAGCAGAGTACCCAGGGCGTTTTTCACATCAAATAACCCAGCTTAAGAGGATCAAAAGCCAAACTAGCCCTTTGCTTTAAAAGCAGCTCTGAAAACCAGAGGCTTTTCAGTTTAAATCAAAGCTATTTGCCAAAGCATTTTCATTCTCACTTTTGCAAGGAATGAGAGGTTTGCTACACTGCAATGCAAAATGGTTGTATTTCTGAAATTCTGCTTTTGAACACTACGCAGCTCTGGACAAGGAGCAGAGTGTACTAGGTGTTTATTTTTTGAGAGTTTAAGAGTATGTGTATATAAATATATTAGGTGAACCAATCCCTGAAAACGGGAGCTTACGTAGGGAAATGCTGGCCCTTCACTAAGATTACTTCAGCCAGGGAACAACAAGAAAGCTCTTTCAAGCTATTTGGGGATAGTTAGGACTGCACTTTCAGAAGTCACAGCTCCACTCCCAGCAGCTCCAGAGAGATAAACCAGGTCTCTTCTGGGAAGCAAGGGCAGGCTCACAAGTACTCTGGACTGACTTGTCCGAGCTTCAATTTTTAGTTCCATCACCACTACTTCTGTGAAGCCACTTAAGATGCCATTTGCGTCAACTCCTTAGTTGCATTTCCCCACATCTTCTACAAAGACAAAGCTTCCTGCTCCGCTGCTGGTGAGCTACTCCAGCGCTGTTTTGAAATGATGCAGAAATACAGTATCACTGCATTTGTAAGCCTGGCATCAGGAAGAGCTGCTGTTATTTCCATCAGAAAGCAGTTTTAATTCTACCACCACCACCACCACCCTCACAAAAATAAAAACACACAGTCAATCCACAGCTTTCAAGTACTCCAAACCAGCCTATCATGACATTTTAGAAGTCTGAGAACGTGGTTAAACCAAGCTGATGTGCAGTGCCCACTACTCTGCTTGATGAAACCAAAGTACTTCAAAGCCCAACTCTCACTAGTGTTTTAAGACCACATAGCTAGTAACCGTCTCAAAAGATTTTTCTATTAGCTAGCAAAGGTATTGCTATTAGCAACACAGAGGACTGGTGTAACAAAAAGCATCAGGGTACTCAATGACTGACTTTACAGGTCCTCCTTGAGAAAAAAAAACAAGATGTATACCATTTGCCTTTCACTGCCCACATCTGCTTACAAACAAGCAACACAAAGGGTGGTCTACTGTCTAAAACCCAAGGAGAAGCCTCCAGCAGGCTATTACTGCCATTGAGTTGAACACCTTAGTGTCTCTGTGTCCCACGAAGGACAGCACATCCCCCAAACAAGATTATGCAGAGTCACTCTTCTGAATTCAAGCTCCAGGTGCATTACACTATGTCTTCCCACTAGAAGCGTATGACTCAGATTCCAGAGCTTCAGGGGAAAAACAAACAAACAAACAGAAGTGATTCTACCTAGTGCTTCCAGAATTTGCCTAACAGGAAATGGTTGTTTTTAGTACAGCTGTCAAACAACATAAAAGTCTTGTCCAAGAGACCTGACAGTATGCTGGTATGCTCCTGTGAAGCAATTTCATAGGAAAATAGGCACAGCAACCCCCCTACATGAAAGACTTAAAAAAGTATCCAGAAAAGTTATTTTGGCCAAAACCCACCTTCTTACATATTCTCTGGGTTCATCTCCCGGCATTAAAAAAGCATCAATTTTAAAGAAAACCACTTAAAAACATCTGAGAGAAGCAGCGGGTGGTTATCTGTACATCAGATGGTTATCTCTTCAGAGCACTCCACATGAAATTCCACGAGCTCTCATCACTCCAAACCTGCACGCAGGGTCTTACTGGACAAATACAAATGCAAAAAGAACACATGCTCAAAGATTTCCATTCATGTGGAATGAAGGTTGGAAAGCAAGGGACACATGGTGTTTGAGACGTCAGTCTGTGGCTATACCCAAAGCTGTTACTTAGAGCTTGCTCTTGCAGTACATCATATCAAATGTGTAAGACATCAACCAAATGGAAAGCCTTTCTGGAAACAGCAACTTAAATTGTTTTTAGAGAATTATTCCAACATCTAAATCCAAACAGATGCGGAGGCACTCAGTCTGCAGTTATTTGGAGGCGGGTTTCTCAGCTTTCTAAAATACTTATGTAGGATCTGCTTAGAAAACTTACACTGAGATAGATCTGAGCAAAATCTGTGAATCAATTTGTGCTGACTATGAAAACAGAACTGTGCTACCATTCAGCAAGTGAAGTGCTGTTATAGGGCAGAGTGGGGAAAGAAAACTTCAGTTGAAGTTTCACTCACACACTCAACATTGATTTCACACATTTTACTATTCAGCTGGTGACAATGTTGCCCCTGAAGCTTGGAGAGTCACAGTTTAGGTTTTGTTTTTAAAAAGTTGTTTTTGTAAGTAACAAATGTTGATACAATAGATAAATTGATTTTTCCTCTAAACCTTCAGACTACACAGACAAGTGAACCTTACTTCTAACTCTGCAGACACAGCTGTCATATGAGAGAGTGTGTCACTTGAACTACACAATAATACAGTAAGGAATTCCAGCACCTTTAGACACAAGCGGCATGGGAATTATGTGCATTTTGTAGACCTGACAGACTGGCCACTTTTTAGACACCTAAATCAGTCAGGCATGTGAGAAGCACTTGGCACACAAGTATCATTAAAATGTGTCCACATCACAGCTGCCTACATCACATGAGGAAAGGCTGGGCACCAGGTTTGTTCAGCCTTAATTAAAGAATGATAAAAGGAGGGGGGGATCTTATTGCTCAACTACCTATTGGGAGGGTGAAGGGAAGATGGAGCCAGACCTTTATCAGAGATGCACAGCAAAATGGCAAAGGTCGATTCCTGTTATAATGTATCCGGAAATCTTTTTCACATGATAGTGATCAAACCCCAAAACAGGATCCAGGGAGGCTGTGGAAACTGGCCCTCTGAGCAGGCATCAACTGGAAACTTTCAGAGGTCCATCCCAACCCAAATGATCCTATAAAGTATCATGGCCAAGAACGACGATATGAACTTTTACTACTGGTACCCTGTGTCCAAAACTGAGCTGGCAGGACCCACAGCTGATAATTCGTGAGCACGAGTTAACTAATTTTGACAGATGTGGTTACTATACTTAGCATCTGCCCAGCTACATGGGAAACAGCTCCTGAACCATGCTGTCTCCAGCCTAGCACATTAAAGAAAACCACTATCAGTTTTTAGGTCACTTCAATGTGCCGGGCTGCAAGTTAAGGCAATTTAGGGGTTGCTTCTTTGAGGCTCAATTGTCCATGCCATGAAAGTATTAGCATCAGGAAGGATATGATACCACTGAACTGGTGGATCTTAATCCCTTTGAGCTCTAGAGGCTTGGAAGCATTATCATCTCATTCCAGAGAGCACCAACATACAGTCATACATGTAAGGATAGTGCATGTAGCTTAAGGGCAAAAGGCTGGTACCAACAGGGCCAATACAAAGGAATCTATCTGCTTCATTATTAACACTAAACCAAGAAAATTCAGAATACTCTTAAAGTCCTAAGCCAGCATCCTGGTGACCTAAATTTTAATGTCATTTGCTACAAACTTCTAATTCTTCTCAACAAGTTACTTAAGAATCTGATTCTCAGATGTAAAATAACGATATTTCCCTGCTTCGACGAGTAATGTGACACACTCATCACACAGGAAATGTTTATATACGCCATCTATCAAGGTCACAAAAGCTGGGAAATTAACTCCACATTCTGCACAGCATGGACAAATACTGAACATGGGAAATGACTAAAATGACAAAATACGAAACAGAAGGTTGCACGGGATGTGTCAATTCCTACCCCAGCAAAAGATGTCCAACAGGGGGGCAGTTCACTTCTTATTTTCTCTGTTTTATGGTGAATTGATATAGTTATACCAGTAGGTGATGGTTTGATCTCCCATTACAGTCATAACTAAACTGTCAATACCAAACCATTTCATCTTCATGATTCTCAAGACGCGCGCGTGTGTGTATATATATATATTTTTATATATATAAATAAATAAATCTATGTGAAATCAAGGCACTAAAGGACTGACTAGACTTTTCAGCTTGAGGTCTCACACAGGCTTCCTACCTCATGGCCAGCAGAACCGGTCCCAACCCAGCTGAGATGTCTCTCAGAGCAGGTTCTCAACCACCACTTGCAGCACTGCCAGTGAGGCCAAGCTGCCTGTCACTGCAAGGAAAGCCCAGTGTCTCCCTGCAACGGCCCAGGGAAGTTGCAGCAGAGCTGCATCATCTTAATGTCCACTGAAAGGATCTGGAAAGAATAGCTCGGAGTACAAAAAGGATTTACTATTGCATTCACAGAACAAGGGGCAGGGAATTAGTGAAAAATAAAACAACTTATCAAGATCTGTACTTTAGATTTTTACTTAAGCCATCTATTTATGCTGCGCTTCAGGGCTACTTATCCTTCATTTCTACAAGGTCCAGCATCACAGTGCTCTCACTTGGCTTGAGCTGGAGGTGATTCTGAAAACAGCACGCAGTCACTGTGCTATACAGAACTCCAGGGAAGACAACCTTCCATCTGCACAGAGATCCCATTTCATACTGGGACTGAATCCGTAGCTCTGATACACTGTTCTTTGCACGGCCTGCAAGAAACAGTAATACATCTCCAACACTTCACCTAAGGGCTCAGCTGCAACCTCCTCAGAAGAGAGCATAACCAGAGGACCAGTTTGAGCCAGCATGGCTGGGAAGGATGGTATTGCTGTGCTTGGTGAGCAGCTGGGAAAAGGGCACCAACTTTCCTCACAGTGTCTGCTGGCTCCTTCCGAGCTCCTACTGTGGAAAGTTCTGCAGCTGCTGGGAGGAACCCATTCGCATAACAAAAGCGGCTTTCAAAAGCAGTACAGGAGTGTGGAAAGAATAAGAGAAAAACCCAAAGCCAGAAGCTACACTGACAGCTACAGTTAGTTTTTTCAGCATTGCCTAAAAGTCTCAGGCGAGGATCAGGGCTCCAACACGTTATGTAGAATATAAACACTGGCCTCTCCCATTACTTTACTGCTGGCTAAAGAACATATGTTTAAAAAAAATCATGCAAGAAACAACTTTAGCAAACCCTGGAGCACATTTTTAGGAATCTCATACAATGAAGTTCTTAGCTGTGCAATAAATGAGCTTGAGGCATAGAAGGTATTTAGGAGGTTTTAGGAGACTGAACTCCAACAGATTTCAAGTGGGGTTTAGGCACCCAAGTATCCTGCTGGATCTGGGATTCAATCCCTGATCTTTCACTTCATTAAGTGTGGAAATCAAGACAATACTTCCTTACTTGCCGAGCTGTTACATAGTCTCATTTCATTCTAAAGGGTGCACTCAAAAACATACCAATGAGCACCGTAAGAGATCTTAACCAATTAAACAGGCAGGGAAAGGCCCTTGGAGCTCGAGCTGTAATTCCAGGGAAAAGAAAGCACCAGACTGATGGTGAAAGACTCCCAAAAGGGAAACACGAAACAGCTGCAATGAAGAGTCTACTATTTTTTTTTTTTTTTAAATATGCCTTTAAGTGTTAAGCTTCTCCTGGAAGACTATCATTCGAGGCATTGGAAATTTTCAGAGGTAGGAATCATAGGCTGGTATTTTTGATCTTTGGAAATAAACACCTGACTTGTGAATGATACATGGATTCCACTCACTGTCAAACAAAATCCAAAAGGATAAAATAAATCTTGGCCTCTTTAAATGAAAGAAAGAAGGAAAGAAAGCACCATTCCTCCCCTTCCTTTCTGTGGGTTCAGACTTACACCTAAAGATTTGAATAGTGGCAAAATAGTTTTGCACCTCAGTCAAACCACTTCAGTTATGGAAACTGCAAAATGGCTCAGCTTCTCTTACAAACAGGAGTAAAACTGGGAGAGATATGTCAACCTACAGCATATTTCAGTACCACTTCCTTTTGTAAGTGTACAAGTTTGCACAGTAAGCACAAATACGCTCCTCATGTTCCTGATCACTTTAGGAGGAATAATCTACCCAGTAAAACACAGAGTTCAGCATACAGCTCATCACAGCCACTCCGTTACAGAAAATCCCTCATCCATCTCTGAACACTAAATTCTTTGCTTTTCTGCTTAATGTTACTCTTCTGGGTAAAAAAGAATTCAAGGCCCAGAGACATATTATTTTTGCGTAATAAAGTTATACATATGGATTCAACTTAGCTAGGAAATGTCAACTTAAGGCTTGTCTTCATGAGGAAATTTACTGTAACTAGTCTACCAGTATAATTATATTGCTGTAGTTCTACTGGTAAAATTCCCCTGTTGAGTCTTATTCCTAACAACAGCCGCCTTTATGGTTTATTTTTGTCAACTATGCCAAAAAAGGCCCCTGGTCCAGAAAG
This sequence comes from Tyto alba, assembly GCF_018691265.1. Lineage (NCBI taxonomy): Eukaryota > Metazoa > Chordata > Aves > Strigiformes > Tytonidae > Tyto > Tyto alba. The sequence continues at coordinate 15,245,465 of NW_024881261.1, forward strand.
GCCACAACAATTCACAGGGGAGGAAGGGAAGGAGCTATGCCAGTGCAACTGGAGCAGTAGAAAGAATAACAGTATAGAAATGGCAGTGTTTCTCTATACTAATGAATCCTTTGCCATAAAAAAATGAAATGCTGTATGAAATCTATACTGTACATCAGATACTGTCGCAGGTAAGGTACATGCCAGTTGTATGCCACATTTTATAGCTTTACCAAAGATCCCCAAGCCAGACACTGCTCTGCATCAGCCCTTCTATGTGCATCCTTTTGTTGTTGCCTTCTCTCCAGCCGCTGCAGTGCATTTCCCAGGCACACGCTCTTTCCCCCAAGCCTCACAGCCCAGCAACTGCCTCGGGTCCCTTGGACAGAGCACTGACCCTCCAAAACAAATGGGTGTCAAAGACCTGCCTCTCTGGTTTACAGTTTGCATTTCTAGGAGGAGGGATAGCTGAAAAGCAAACAGCACTCTTTGCAAAAGGGATTTTAAAACAATCGCCCTTCACTTCGACAGTGCAAGAATGCTGAGTTAGACAAAACAATGAGCCATCTGTGCACTCTTCCCTCCTTCCCTTGTGTCTATCCTCTGGGCTTAAATCAGAGCTCCCCAAGAATGGCCAAGTCCCCCTTCACCTCCGCCCATCCTGTTTACATCCTGCAAAAAACAGTTTTCTGGCCTTTTTTTTTTTTAATCTATTTTGTTCTTAAGAGCCCTTGCAAAATCTTCCTTTAAACCCCAGCCCTTTGTCAGGTGGCAACCCATCTACCCAGCTTTGTCAAGTGATCAAAAAATGCCTCCCACCAGATGATCCATTCCTTGTTTACCATCCCTGGAGGCAGAGTGGCACTCAGGAGCCCTAGCCACCCCTTTGTCCAAGGAAGGGAATACCATCTGAATGGGAGACCACCAAAGATTTGCAGCCCTCTTTTGTTACCCTGGTGTCACTGCCTATTGGGCCTCAATTCAAAATTGAGATGACAGTAGAGAGGCAACTGAGTTAGGTAATCACTATGGAGTTTCCAGCTTAGGAAAGAGAAATACTAATAGCTCAAATTTTCAAATGAAATTGGTCATTTTATTACCAGTGGTAATTTGTGGTTACCAATTGTAACCACTGTCCCATCAAGAAACAGATTATCTAGTACTAGCCAGGAAGGCATGTTGCCAATGATAAATCTGTGTTGAGGAAGAAAAAGGGGATTAGGTATGAATAACAGCATTCAGATGCATCTCTTCAAACATTCATTTTGTTAGTATCATTATTCCAGGCAGCAAAGGGATAAAAAAAGTCAACCCTCCTTTGATCTCACAACCAGAATGGCTACACAGCTCAAAAAATGCTTTTACCTTCATGTCCCACTGGAGAAAAAAAAAAAAAAAAAAAAGCCCACTATCTTTTAATTCTTGCTTTTTAGAACATCCCAAACAGATCTTTATCACGTAAACCAATCTTTCATTAGAAGACACAGCTTTGATCCCCAGTCACTCCTCTTCCCAGCAGGCTGAACTCGCTGGGAGAGCAGAGCCTGCAAGTTCTCCCACGTCATTCAGCGCTAACCCAGCTGGGAGATGAGAGTAACGAAGCCCTGTCTCAGGCCAGCTCCCCTCCCATATGCCAAGATCATAAATGTTGAAGTTCTGCCGACAAAAAGAAATAACCCAGGTCAAACATTGTGCCCCTTCTCCTGCATGGCAGCAAGAGGCTCACCTTAGAGATGCACGTCCAGTTGCGCTACTGAACAGGAAGCAGGGCTTGCCTTTGGTAACGCTCAGCTATAAACCTACTTCCAATCTTATTCCCTTTTTTTTTTTTATTGAGAACAGTCGTTCTTGTAAATTCAACTACCATGCTGTAAACGCTAAACAAATTTCCTTCAGTGCTTCAAAAAAAGTTTTCCAAATCTAGCACAGTTCAAGCATGCTCTCGTTCCACAACCCCTGCACGCAAACACAGACCACAGCACAAAGCGGACTTCTCTCTGTAGGTGGCCTACATCCTTCATATTATTAATGGTGCTAACTACCTCCAACAAATGACATTTGGAAGCCAACTACATTCTGCCTGGGAGGAGGGAAAAAAAGATTTCCCCATGGTGACCATAGCTTCAAGGGAGGTCTGCCTCCAGCAGAGAAACACAAGTCTTAGACAGTCCTGGTGCATTGCCTTAGTCATTGGAGAGACACCGTCAATGGGGCGCGTAAATAGGCATGACGCTTGGTTTAACTGTTTTTTTCTGGGAAATAAGGAATTGAACCTTACATGATCACATTTGTTCATGTGCTTCTTTAAGATGTCCCCAGAATTTTTGAACATATTGGTCAAATTCAATCAAGTCCTTCAAAGAAAAAGTTGTCCCTAAAATACCACGTTTCTATCAAGAAGGCAGAAACAAACAGCCAGACAGAAGTGAAGCATCTATAGGAACTCCCAGTAAGCAAGTTTCAGAAGTACAACTATTTCTAGACACCAGAGAATCCACACAGGTGAGAACTGCTAGAAGTACCCTCATTTTGGGAAAAGCTCAGTCTACCTCTTATCTTTATAGACATGAAAAAAATCCAACAAGACAAATCCATTAGAAACAAGATCTTATTGTCCCCCTGCAGCTGAACTACTAATTTCAACTCTGATGGATTCTCAAATAAACTATAATTAAAAGGCAATACCTTTTTTTGTCACAGAACTCCCTAATTCCATGGCCTTTCCCTTCCCATTCTGCCATGAACCTTCCTTCTCCTCTCTATCTCAGGAAAAAGACCAACTAGAAAAATAAGCTTTACATTTGGGGTTAATCTTTGATAGACAAAGAAGAGACCTAGGAAGAAAAAGGAAGTCCAGAGTACTGTGCCAATCTTGGACTCTTCCTTCTCCAAGTCCTACTTCCTCCCAAAACTGATGCTTACTGATGTCCTCTTCCATGTCATCCCTCTAGGTAGGGCAGGTGTGCTCCACCTCCAGTAACAGTACACAGGAGAAAAATTTCTTCAGTGCACTGGTTGTTCAGTTCCCACAAATGAAGCCATGGCAACATGAATCAGAAAATTATGGAGATCTGGAAGAAGCTCCTCAGGGTAACCATAAATCCCCAGAATTTTGCTGCTGTCATGGCTGTTCCCTACCACCAGCCCATCAGTTACACCTCACAAAAATCTGACCCAGGAGCAGAACCACTATTTTCTGATCCTCAACTTTAGGATATGTCCACAAAACTCAATCTCACTGCCCTATTCCATGTGCTGAAGTAGATACCCCACAGCCAGCCCTGACACAGCAGGTGTCCTTTCACTTCAGAGCTAATAGCCTAGTGAAACAGAATTAGGATGAGGAAGGGAGGGTTTACACATCTATGCCATTATTTAAGGAAGATCCCAGGTTCCTCTGTGTGAACTATGCTTCAACACCACACTTGAAAGAAACGGGACACCATGAAAGGTGGAAGAAAACATTGGGTTTTAAATAATTTTCCTTGAATTCCAGGCTCAAGTCCCAAACAAAACTGATTTGATCTTTCATCTCTCCAAGGTAGACATGCTGAAGTCTACAAAATCTTATCTGAACTATAGATCCACAACAACCACCACTCCTCTCTAATTTACTGTCTTCCCAAAGGCCCCTTATTTTATTGCATTTTCATGAAAACAAAGCAAGGCAGAGTCAGCCTCCACCATTTTAAAAGTGTTCACTGTCACCTTGGAGTTTGGTGTAATATTTCAGCAGTGCTTTAGGCATGTGGTTTATAAAGCACTTGGGGACCCATTAAATAACAAAATTTAAGGCTGAAGGCTGGCAAGCTGAGGGCAGTGAGCTTTTAAATTTATGAAAGGCTACAGAACTAAGAGACCACTAAAGTGACAGCTGTCAGCACCACTCCGTCCTACATTCATGCATGCTCAAAGGAGAAGCCAGCACGCACTCAAAAGAGAACACTCATTCCAACTTGCAGGCTATTTTCTAAATACTCTTTTCAAACTCCTTTCATACTCGGAAAAAGCCTTCCAGAAAACATCCACCCCTCTGCAGGCCTTGCATTTGTTACCTGATCCAGTTTTGCGCTCCTTTTTCTTCCTCCCAGCTCTAACAAGCATCCTTGCCCTTTTACAAGTTAAGGTCATTCAGAGGATCTATACAAGCAAGCAGAACACAAGCTGGACTGGAGATCTTGAAAGGCTCCTGCTTACCCTCACCTTTAATAGGGAGGCACCACCCACAGAGACAACACATTATCCCGGCATGCACCGCTCCCTCCCAATCCAAATGGAAAGTAGCCCAAATCAAAAGGACCACAGCAAGTTGGAACCTGTTGTCTCTGCGGGTGGTACCCTGCATCTGTATTAGAGATGAAGGCAGCTGTAATCTCTTTGGTTTTATGCAAATGGGATGCTGAACTTAGGTTCCTGGCTAACTGCCAAAAAAAAAACCAAAACAAAACAAACCCCACCACTCTTGTCAATATGAAGTTTGTGTAGATCAGGAAACGTAATTATTGGGATTTGCATAAAAAGCTAAACATCAAAACACAGTTGGCATGTTTCTTCTCAGGATGTGGGAAGGCCACAAATACAAATCTTATCTCTTAACCTAGCCATAATTTAAGCTTTACTTTCTATTGTGGCTCTGAATTACAACTTTGCAAATTTAATACAAATAAGATTATTCAAGGTTTTCAGGAATTCTATCGCATCATAGTTCTCATTTTCCACACACTTTTTAAACTGTTAACAAGAAGGGTAAGCACTCGAACTACAGGAACAGTTAACTGGAACTTCAGCCTTGGCCCTGCAGCAAACTGGAGACAGAAGTCAGCCTGGTGAAAACACACATCACTTCCTAGCTCCCTGGACAGCCTTGCAAGCCCCTGCGCCAGCACAATCCAGGGCTGGAGCGTGCCGTGGCACTGCAGTAGCTGAATCTGGCATTGCCACTGATGGAGTCAGAGTCCAGCTATGCTTGCTGATGCTGCCTTCCTCAGGCACCCATTCTGCATGCAGGCAGAAGTCACCATCATGCCTGGGAACTGCAGGAAGGATCAGGTGCCTGTGCCTTGGCCACGACGACAGTCTGGCATCGGAGCACAAAGCTACAATTGCCAGCTGAGGCACTGTGCTTTGTGCAGACACGCAGGGACACATTCCTTGCTGCTGACATTGCTGTGGGGCAGTAGCTGCCAGCAAGAGGTGGAGAAGGGTGCAGGACCTGTCTCCTCTCCCACAACCGCAGAGATGCTACCTGCCAGCGGGCTCACACGGTACACAAGCACTCGTCACTGCAGAATCTCTTCAGAAAGCAAGAACAGTCCAAAAAAAAGGCTCTGCTCTAACCCTGCTGAATAGATTCAAGAAGTTACACATTGGTTTTTATTTTAAAGTAGATAGAGAAAGTTAAAAACAGAGCATAACTTGCAAAAATGTCCCAGAAGGAATTCTGCTGCCACTCAAGTTGTGCAACATGCTCGACTGGAGAGACTTATTTCCATGCAAGCAGCTTGGCGTGAAATCCCACTGAAAGGCCTGCGGTTCCCTAACGCTGTCATGACGTCATGATTTAGGATTTTTAGAGCAATCAGTCCAGCACAGCTGGTGTCATGGTTGCCATTATACCATGAAACACTGAGTGGTTTTAAATGAAAAAGGTTTCCCCATTTGAAATTCTTCGATTTCTTCCATCTTATTCTGTGGACTCTTAAAACCAGACCAGTTCTGTAAGCAGAGTATAGCTGATATATAAGCAGAGCAGGAAATAGTGCTGCTTTAACTGAAAATAAATCTGTCAACAAGGAGGCACAGGGAGAGCTCCACTTCAGACTTTTCAGGTTCTTATTAAAAAATATAAATTAAAGTCAACATTTTCACATTACTTGCTACATCTGTTTGCTATTCCATTATAAATAAAAATACAGGGGCCTCCAATTCAGCTTTAGTTCACTCAAAAAATCAAAAAGTCCTTTTGTTTAATACTGCATTATAATTGGTCTAGATTATACTGTATTACCAGAAGAGGTCCGCAAGAAATAAGCTATACATTACTCAAAGTCAAGCTGGGAGATTAAAAAGACCTTTGGCAATGTACTATCCTTCTCCTTCTAAAAGATGGAGGACAGCAAGGTTATGGAAGCACATCCTTATTGTAGGAACCTTGCTGACTGTCACAAGGAAATCCAGTTCTACAATCTTTGCAGAGAGTTAAGAAACCAAAAACCCCCACAAACTAACTCTTATCTCCAGAGGCCAGGGCAGCTGAGCAGAGTTCAGTGCCACACCAGCCTTAAAGGAAATCTTCCAAAGACTTCAACAATTCCTGTCGCCCTGTGCTCCTGCCAACTATCCTGCAGCATACTTTACCTGGGACAGGAGAATCCCAAAGTCCCTGAAGCAACATACCTATTTTCTTAAACACTTTATTAAATTCCCTGCCGAAGAACAAGAGCCTCCCGAGTGCATAGGAAAACCAGTATATTCCTGCAGTGTGCACCCAGTGCTGGTCTGGTGATGTACAGTTCACATGGCACTTGCGTTTCAAGAGAAGTTAGCAAACAGTGACCGCTGTTGGGAGCAAGAATTGCCGGTGAGAGCTCAGGTCCTTTGAAAATCTTCTCTCTGCCTGCCTACAGTTCTCGCCTAGCACGTGATAACTTCAGGTTCAGCATTTAAGAGACATGTAGGTTTTGACAGCTTTACCAGATGCATAACTGTATATTAAGACTTTTTGCTATAAAGGCAGAGCCAGCCTTCTCAACAGCACGTGTAGTGTTAAGTTTTGTAGCTGCAAGAATGAGGCCAAAATAAAGGTAACAGACTGCAGACAGCTGAACATCTCAGGGCAAGTGACACAGGGACACACTGCTGTGGAACCAGGAACACTGTTCCAGCCACACAGAGAGAAGGGAAACATATGCATGTACTCAGGGCATGGAGATCACTTTGATGGATCTGCACTAAAAGGGCCAGCACTAAAGAGGTTGGAGCCAACATCCCTCAAAGCAGCACAGCAGCGAGGGCTCACGATTTGCTTGCAGTTCCCAGCTGCAGCAGCCTCCAGCAGCGCAGTGCCCGGGACAGCCAAGGCACACCAGCTCTCTAAGCCTCCTCCCAAGTTCACGTACATGCAGGGCGTTCAGGGACTTCAGACCTTCCAGAGCACGTCACAGACTTTGCTCCTGCTTCACTCAGCAAGCCTTGGAAATCGCCTGCAGCCTATGTCTAAAGATGGGGTTTTAATTCCTGTGCCCTGCAACCAGGAAAAGGCATATTCCACTATCTTAATCCAAACTTCCAGACCAAACCACATGACGGTATGAACAGTTAAGATGTCTCGTGCCAGAAAGTTATTCAAAGTTGTGATATTCCACCTGTGCAATACTTTCACCCCTCTACCCTCAAGCTTTTCACTATAGAAGAACAACAGTTTTTGGTCTAGCAGACAGGTTTGGGGACAGAGAAGCCAAAGCACATGCCAGGCCAAAGAGGCTGTGTCCTTATATAAATTGCTTCTTCATTCATGAAAACATCACCCTTCATGTCTTCAGCTGAGACCCTCATGTGCATTCCCTGCTCTCACCCAAAACCAACAGGAAAGAGTCTGAGTAAAGAGAATATTCTCACCATAGGAAAACCTCAGGCTGACAAATCACCAGAGAGGAAGTCAGCACAGGAATTACTCCCTCCAAAATTAATACCATCCAAACAAGGTGAGCAAACACAAGTCACCTCATCTTGGCAACCTCAGACTTTCAGTGGCAATGATGAAATATCATGATCTTAGAAGGGCACCATATGAAGGCCTGCACATTCATGGTAGATCTCTTGTGAAAGTGAGGGCAAGAAGCCTTTAACTTCACTTCTTTCGCTTATCCTACCTTTCCTTTGCCCAATCAACTAATGACTGGGGTATGTTGTTAGTAGATGTGTTGGTTAAATGTCCCAGGCAGATTTCTGTGACACTAGGGTCCTGTATAAACTCCAGTCTTAGGAGACTTTTCTGAGAAACAGTTCTGTAGTCACAAACATGAGAAAAAAAAAAAAAAAAAAACAAGAGAAACTGCCTTGAGGACATGGGTAAGGTTAAAGAAACTGCCTGACTGCCTCTGTTGCAAGAGCAGCACCTGGGTGAAAAAAAGTGGTGGCTGAATCTTAATCAATACAAACAAAACAATGAAAGCTTGGGTGAACAAACAGGGGCCTTTGCTCCACCATTCATCAAGGACATTTACCCTGCAACTATGAAACAGTGCAAAGACAGTTTCACTAAACAGCAATAGCAGAAACCTTCTGCCGTTTCTGGCTGGTTAAAAGGCCATGTTCACAGCCCCATGACAGCTTGGCTACTGCTACTCATTTTAACTGGAGTTAAGGAGCAAGGTCAGTAAAAGAAAGACAAGAATAGGTTAGATCATGCTGCTTGCCTGGTTTAATACAAAATGCCTGCTAAAGACCATCCATACCAACTAGCTAAGATAATAATTTAATTACTGGAGAAAAGACAGTCAAACAATTAGAATTTTATGCTCCTGTTACACAAATTGGCACTTTGTACAGCAGCCACCGGGGTGGCAGTCCACTGACAGTAACACTGCTGTGCCAGCAATAGGAAAAATGCCCTTACAGCAGTTTTCCAGAGGAAGGCATTTAACATGCACAGGGAGGGGTCAGGATTTAAGCATATGATCATAGCAGACTACCAAGAGTGAAAAACACAACAAGACATTCAGTTTAAAAAAAAAATTCCCAACCAGCTAAAAGAAATGTAAAAAGAATTTAATTTTAAAAAGATCACTCAACACTGAAGAGGAAATATACTGCATTCAAAGCCTGCAGAGGGGAACAAGGCAATTCTTCTATATTCAAGAACAGGCATACGTCACTCCCCATGCAAGACCAGGGCTAGGGTATTCTCAGCAGAAAATCAGCTGTTCAAATAAGAACAGCAGGACAGGGTTTTACCTATGCTCCCCCAAAATGCAATAAAAAACACAACATGCAGAAACAGAACTTAAATGACACTTACTCATGTACTCTGTTGTCCCCATACAAGTCACTTAACCCAAAGCTGACGTAGTGCCAGTGCTCAGGAACATTCAGCGCTGGGTTTCCCAGGTTCCTGTACATGCTAACGTAGTCCAGAGGGTCAGGTCCTCCCAACCTACATTAAAACCAGAACGATTCTTAGGTAAGTTAAGTTTATCCAAGACAGATGGGAAGTCAGCACATGTGCTACAAGGGCTGTACAAAGACCTGCTTTAAAACATAGCTAGTGACAAAAATGAAGTTAGCATGTTCAAGTTATCTCTGAAAAAAAATAAATAATTGAGGAGAAAGGTTGGGTTAAGTCCAGAAAGCTTCAAGCACAGGAAGGCAAAGCGCATGTGTGTAACATACTACAATGTTTTTAACCTTAAAGCATAAAAATCTCTGGAAAACCGTATTAAAGCTTCCATAAAACACAATGAAAATTGGAAAATTGTAATAGTAAAAGAGAAATAGCTGTATCTGTACTGCAAGTTCTTAGTTCAGTCCAGAGACACATACCTCAATTAAAAAAACACCACCAATGCTATTCCTCAAAGCAGAAATTGAAATAGCTAAGTTTTGAGGAAAGTAATCCATCCTTCTGAACAGACATGCAGGTAAAACAGTGGAGGAGAAAAACAGATTCAAAAAAACTGGTACCAGAACTTGTAAAATACACTAGCTGCATTAATCAAGAATGAGTCAAAAGCATCACTGCACCCTCTGCTTCAACATTAGGATGGGCTCCTTAAAAGAACATTACTTAAAAGTCAATGCAGCACAGCTAGACTACATTAAGCAGCAACCACCAAAACCTGCAGCCACCCTTCCCGTTACAAGGCACAAGGAAAACGTGGCTGGTGTGCCAGCAGAGAGCACAGCACGCTCCTCCTGCTGATCGCCGTCACGTCTGCCCACGCAGAGGCAGGCCACCTCCCCACTGAAGGAAGGACATGCTAGACTGTTCTGCTCGCCTTATCAATCATAAAACACACATGCAGAAGCAAGCAAGAAGAGACAAGACATCAAACCACCTACCACAAGCATTTACAGAATAGCATGAGCAGCTGTTATTTTGTTTCATAGAACCATAGAAAGGTTTGGGTTGGGCTGCTATAAGGTCTCCTTGAAGCCTTCTCTTCTCCAGGCTGAACAACCCTAACTCTCCCAACCTGTCCTCATAAGGGAGGTGCTCCAGCCCTCTGATCATCTTTGTGGCCTCCTCTGGACCCGCTTGAGCTGGTCCACATACTTAAGCTGGGGGGCATCAGAGCTGGACAGAGCATTGCAGGTGTGGTCTCACAAGAACAGAGTAGAGGAAAAGAATCACCTCCCTCGACCTGCTGGCCACACTTCTCTTGATGCAGCCTGGGATAGGGTTGGCTTTCTGGGCTGTGAGTGCACATCACTGGCTCATAATCAGTTTTCAATCCACTAATACACCCAAGTCATTCTCTGCAGAGCTGCTCTCAATCCACTCATCACCCACCTGTATCTGTGCTTGGGATTGCCCCAAGCCATGAGCAGGACATTGCACTTGGCTTTGTTGAACTTCATACAGTTTGCACGGGCCCACCCCTCCAGCCTGCCCAGGCCCCTCCGGATGGCATCCCTTCCCTCCAGTGTGTCACTGCACCACACAGCTGGGTGTTGTCAGCGAACCTGCTGAGGGTGTGCTCAATCCCACTGTCCATGTCACCAACAAAGATGTCAAACAGCACTTGCCCCAATACCGACCCCTGAGGAACACCGCTCATTGATGGTCTCCACTTGGATATTGAACTGTTGACTGCAACAATTTGAGTGCAACCATCCAGCCAATTCCTTATCCACTGAGTGGTCCATCCATCACATCCATGTCTCTGCAGTTTAGAGACAAAGATGTTGTGTGAGACAGTGTCAAATGCTTTGCACAAGTCTAGGTAGATGATGTTAGTTGCTCTTCCCTTATCCAACAACACTGTAACCCCGTTGTAAAAGGTCACCAAATTTGCCAGGCAATATTTGCCCTTAAGTGAATCCATGTTGGCTGTCACCAATCACTTATCTTCCATATGCCCTAGCATAGTTTCCAATAGGACCTGCTCCATGATCTTGCCAGGCACAGAGGCAAGACTGTCTGTCCTGTAGGTCCCCAGGTCTTCCTTTTTTACCCTTTTAAAAATGGGGGCTACATTTCCCCTTTTCCAGTCAGTGGGAACTCCACCAGACTGCCACAACTTCTCAGATATGATGGATAGTGGCTCAGCCACTTCATCCACCAGTTCCCTCTGGACGCGCAGATGCATCTCATCACGTACCACCAGACTTGTGCACCTTCAGGTTCTCAAATCCGATTTTCTCCTACACTGGTTGGTTCTTCATTCTCCCAGTCCCTGCCTTTGCCTTCTACAACTTGGGCAGTGTAGCTGGAGCACTTGCCAGCGAAGACTGAGGCAAAAAAGTAATTAAGTACCTCAGTCTTCTCCATGTCCTGGGTAACTATGTCTTCTGTTTTCTTCTGGAGATGGCCCACATCTTCCCTAGTCTTCCTTTTATCACTGACGTACCTATAGAAGGTCTTCTTGTTGCCCTCAACATCCCTGGCCAGATTTAATTCTATCAGGGATTCAGCTTTCCTAACCTGATCACTGGCTTCTTGGACAGTTTCTCTGTATCCCACCCAGGCTACCTGTTCTTGCTTCCACCCTCTGTAGGCTTCCTCTTCAAGGAAGAGCTTAAGCTTGTCCAGTAGCTCCTTGTTCATCCATGCAGCCTCCTGGTGTTCCTACCTGACTTTCTCTTTATTGGGATGCATCACTCTTGACCTTGGAAGAAGCGATCCTTGAATATTAACCAGCTTTCTTGAGCCTCTCTTCCCTCCAGGGCTTTACTTTGTGGTATTCTACCAAACAGATCCCTGAAGAGGCCAAAGGCTGCTCTCCTGAGCAGGTTTTCTGCCTCCAATTCACTTTTTCTTCAAGTAAAATACTCTCAAATGCTTCAAATAAGAAAATCCAAACTAAGACGACCCCCTTCATTTAATCCACTTATTTCACATCAATTCCCCTCACCTGCATTGTCTGTTCAGACCCTGACTGTCACCTGCAGGTTGCAGGGCATGCCTGTGCTTCCCTCACTGGCACTGAGGGTTTGTGTATCATCATTATGCATGCCACAAATGCTGCACAAAAGCATCTGAGCACCTCAGTTTTGTTCTCTGAATAAAGTACCACTGCCTTATATCAAACACTGGCAGGCTTGGCAAGAAATAATTTCTTGGCATCTAGCCTGCTCGCTCATCAGCCTCCTATAGCACCCTGCACTACCACTGCTGTTTGCCTCCTGGAAGTGTTTGTGCTTCCCATGTGGAGATCTGTACCTTGCCTTTTCAAGGAAGCTCTGGGATGATCAAACAGCAAAGCTTAATTGCAATTATCCCATTTAAGGCCAGCACCCTTTTCAGGGTCCCATCTAGCAGCACTAAGGAAAAGCTGATAAGCATGTCAATCCTCAGGCATGAGAGTAACCAGGCTGATGATACTAAAGCTGGAGTTACACCCAGTGGCTTCAGAAAACGTGCAATCAGTGCAGAAGAGGTTTAACCCTGAGCTTGTACAATTACTCCTAGATCACATTCACAGAGTGCAGTGATTTCTTCAAGTTCATTTAGCAGAGACCCTTGAGAAGACAGGTTTTTTCAGAGATGGGGTAGCTGGCATAACAGAGGTGCTAAAAAGTCAATTCGCAATTCTGCACTGGCCTCACTACAGAGCTGCAGCACCTGGGCATCTCCACAGGAGATTAATTCTCCAGAAAAGTAGTCACCCTGGCTGGACAGATGGATCCAGCCCTTGCTGGTAGCTCATCGGTCTGGCAAGAGGCCAGCCAGCACCTGGTTGAGCTGACTTGCAAGGCACCTGTAAGAAGGTGATTTCCAGGGTGAGCTCTGAGGAGAGTTAATGCACACGGAGACTCCCCAAGTTTATCACCTGCAGAAAAGGTGGTGCCAGGAAGGGCAACAGGAGAGCAGGCTTCCTGTTGCTTTCAGAAGGCGTCTACATATTCTACATGGATTTCTAGTGACAGCAATACAGTATTTGAAATCCTCTGCCCACCTCCTGCTGCCCATTAGGCCTGTGGACTCTTCACAAGTGTGCTGTGCTGCCTCCCTCCTACTGCTGCAGAAAAAAAAAAAGCAAAGCAGGGTTATCTAACATGAATGACTTTCCCTAGGACAGCTTCCCTCCTCTTAAGTCACATAAGGCCACCACAGTGGCTCCAAGCCAGCTCCAGCTTCCCAGCAGGTCAGTCAAGGATACAGCCCAGCATATCAGGACAGGACAGAGAGGGTGAACATCCCACCCCCAGTAATGGCACTGACATCCACTGGCAAGGACTAAGTCAGAGTTATGCAGCCTTCTCGTATTACAAGCGGAATCTTTATGGCGTAAAAGGCAAACTGGTGAGCAAGCACAGGGAATGCGTGTTAGACCCTGGGCTGGAGCAGAGTTTGATCCTCAGTGGCAGCCTGGGAAAAACTCTTCTCAAAGTCTAACAATAGCTTGAAACACTCAGAAAAATATGAAGCCCCCTCTGACATACCCCATCTCCTCCTGTTCCCCCCTCACTGTCACCAGGTCACACCGGAGGCTGAGATCCCCATTCAGGTGGCCATGTTCAGAGTGTGGCACCAACACCCCAGCCAGAGCTCAGGCTCCCCACAGCAGTAACTCCCAGATCCACAATGGAAGCAGCCAGGTGGAAGCAATTCCATCCAGGATAGTCACTCACCCTGGAGGAATGGCAGTGAACAGCAGCAGCCACACATTACCTGACTGGGAAGACTCCAGAGCAAGGGGGGTCGATACACTGACCAGCAAACCAGTGAAAGAGATCAGCAAGTGGTCAGAGTAGATGTGTAGGATTTGCAATGAAGGGAAAACACCTTCACCTGCTAAGCAACAAGCATCTCCCACACACACAAAACCTGCTTCCAAACTGGGTTTAGTAACACCTTAGATGTCAAATGATTTGGGCTGGAACACTGCTGACACAGACACTTTGACACTGACGACATGCAAGACAAACCCTTATGCTGCACTTTTTCAGGACAGGGGCTGCTCCATGAGCATGGTCTTCCCCAGGGCTACTCAAACTCATTTGTCAGGTCTAATGCAGACAGCAAGCAAGTCCTCCCTAGAGTGCACCAGGTGATCCAGATACCTCTCCCTCGCTCCTGCCATTAGCCCCACACTTCTCGCCAAAGGCCAAGCCTCTCCGGGGACCCGCAGCACCACACAACCCGGGAGGCACCTTCAGCGATGTGGCACCAGCCAGCTCAGGGAGGCTGAGCTCTGTCCTGCCCATGGCACACCCAGCCGGAGTTAGCAACTCACCAATTTACATTCTGCACAGCAATCCAGACAGACCATCATTACTCCCTGAGAAATTTGGTAGGTTTGGAAGAGTCAGACAAAAACCCTGCAGCAGTGACTAGCTGAATTTTGAAAAATACACATCCAAGCCACATACTTATCCTCAACCTGCTGCAACTGCAGGAGCATCCAGCACTAGCTTTAAACCACCTACCCGGAGCACAGCTAGTAATGTACCCATGGCAATAGCGCTCAGAAAAAGCTAGTCAGCACAGATATTTATCCAGTTTCAGTGGCATGTTTCACTGCTTTGCTGACTAGTCGAGTGCCGCTAATGCCTGCTGTGGTACATCCTCCCGCCCACAGCTGCTGTTGCAGGGTTCAACCTTGTATCACAATCTACACATCAGTACACGCGATCACACAAAGAGCTGGAAGCGTTGGAGGATTTTATTAAGAAGAGCCCAACTTCAAAGCCAGAGGTACAGTACAAATTTGTTACATTTTCCATTCATGAAGCTCATTCAGGAGCAAGAAGGGCAGCCTCGGGGGAAACCTGGTATTTGCATCTGCACCAAGAGTCTTCTTTTAACTGAGGTTAAGAGCGCTCTGAAGTTTCTGTGGAAGGAGAAACCCAAAGTGGGCAAAGAGGAAACAGCTCCACAATAGGAAAGAAATTGGAAAATTCCCAATCCATTCACCCTGAAAAGTGAATTGTTTGTAGTTACTGCTCAGCAGCTGACAACAGGACTGCTTTTCACAGCTATCTCTTTTGACAACCCTTCAGAAGTAGCCAGTGATCCCCAAGCAGCTGCAGACCACAGGTCAGCTTGCTCATTTTTGAGTACATGGTCTAAATTCAAGACAGCTGATGAAAAACCAAGAGTCCAGCCTGAATTCTGCTTATTTCAAAACCTATCAAAAGGAAAGTACAAATTTGGTTTTTCACCAGCATGAATTCTATGCATCAAAATATTTCACTTAGAGGTACTCAACCATGTTTTAAAAATAAAAGTGGATACTGGATATCAGAAACTCCTTCTGAGCACATGGCCTTTATAAATACAGCCAGGAACTCTTCCAAGAAGTTCTGATTGCAATCACAAACTCTCTCCCAAGATATGCAAATAGCATTTAAAAAAAGACTAGTTCCATTAAATAATCCATGCAGCTAAACCCCTTAATTTAATAGGTATGCGGTTCTGCAGATTCTCCAACATTACGAAGTAAGGATCTGCTGTGCCGTGCAAGCTGAATAATATAACTTCAGCTCCCTGAACAGAAAAAAAAAAAAAAAAAAAAATCGCTGTTAACCATAGGGAAACTGATACGTATAATTAAAATCTGATTAATGTTACAATATTTCTCCTAAGGCTGAGAACTTTGTTCAGCAATTTCCTCTTCTAATCTAAACCAACGAATAGCTAGCAGCCCAGACAGAGGAGGACAGACTAGCGGAGAGTGAACAACAGCAGAAGTCATTCTAACAGGCGTCAACAAGACTAACCTCCAAGTTTTGCCAACTTCACCATCAAAGGGAGAGCAGGCACCTGTAGCGTACACATAGGCTCAACCTCACACAAGAATTTCCTGCACAGGATAGCAGTATGAAGCTCACCTCTGATTTCTACAAGTGAAGCTCTCAGCTCTCACTGCTGGCTGAACTGACAGTCAGAACTGCTAAGTGGAAAATACCGGGATAAACAGGCCTTCACATTACTTCTTACTTGCAGCTGACCATTACTGCCAATAGCAGTTTTTCTAGTGTTTGAGCTCCAATTGCAATGAAGCCCATTCAACCCCTTAAGCAAACAAGAAACAAGGTTTCTTCCCAAACAAGGGTCTCTGCCATTCTTCATTATAGACCTAAATCTCCCTCCATCCCACCCAAATCCTACATCACTCTAGTCAGTATTGTTTTGAGTTGTTGACAGAAAAGACATGCCGACTCCTAAATCAAGGTGATTGGAAACTCATCAAGCTTGAATATCTAAGATTAGAAATAGGTATAAAAAAGACTGATCTAACCACCACAGTACTGACCCACACAGATCATTAAGAAACTGTATTTTGAGGTAGCAGATTTGCAACATCTTATCTCAGTCCACTGTGTCAGTTTAAGTACAAAACCCCTAAGCAGTAAGAGTTAACAGACATATGTCCTGCTAGAACCACATAAAAAACATCACTTCTTTGAAAGACCACAGCAATAGCTTGGCTGTCAGAGCAGAACACAGGGAGGATATGTTATTCTGCTGTTGTTCAGGACTCAATCAGATAGAGACATAGAGGTTAAAATGAACTGTAAATAAAGAAGTTGAACATTTACTAAACTTTTTCCAGGTGCTGGAGTAGGGACTGGTCAACGTCAGGTCCAGCAAACACTCGACCTGATCGTGTTCCTTAGGCCCAGAAGAGGGGGCTGAGCAGCAGAGTAATAGTAAAAAGCAAAATTATCTCTTCTTTGCACAGGGCTAGATGCTAGACATTTATCTCAATAGCTAAACACCCAAGTACTTCCTTCATGCCACTCTCCCACATAAACAACTGCTGTTACTGGTGTCAGACACTGTGTCAGCAGAGATGGTAAGCAGCAGATTCTCAGGCTGCGATAACACATGGCTACACAAGGGCAAGAGAAGCTGGCTTGTCCCGTGGGCTTCACAGGTACACGCACAGCACGCATCCGGCTTGGGGGCTGGAAGGCAGCTTCACTCTGGTCAGTGCTGGCTGTATTCGAACCCCAAGCTTCAGACCAGAAGGCAGAGCTCCCGTCTCCTGTCCAGGAGGGGAAACTCCAGCCCCCCATCCTCCGTGGGAGCCACTCTACTGAGTAACACACAGTCCCTTTCCCATGACCTGCCCCAGACAAGGCCCTCATCAGCCGCCCCTCATTCAGGGAAGCTCCAATCACCCCAGACAACCCAATACATCCTCCTGTCTTCAGTGTATCCCTCCCTAGACTTTTCCTCCTGTTCCCAGCGCATCCTCCCCAGGAATCCCCCAAAATACACCTCCCAGACACCCAACTGCATCCCCAACGCCTCCTCCCCCAGCCCCACTGCACATCCCCAAACCTCTTGCACCTCACCCCGAATTCTACATACAACCCCCAGTCCCTCTCCCCTTACTGCAACCCTCCCCAGACCCACTGCCTCACCCCACACACCATCCCCAGCCCCACTGCTGCCCCCCCCCAAGCCTCCCCCAACCCCACCACTCTCCCCTTGCTCCACAGCTCCTCCCAACCCCCCCCAGCCCCACACAAGGCCCCCGGCCCCATTGCTTCCCCCCCCCCCAGCCCCACACAAGGCCCCCGGTCCCCTCCAGGCCGCAGCCCCGGCCGCCTCACCAGTACTTGAGGATGGCGGTGACCTGGAGCGGGTTGGGCTGGTCGGGGTAGAGGCGGCGGCACTCGCCGTAGATACCGTGCAGCCCCGGCGGGAACAGCGACGGAAAGGAACCGGACCCGGTCCCCGAGCCTGAACCCGGCCCGCCCGCGGGGGGACCCCCGCCGGGCCGCACGCCCTCCATGTCCCGGCGGCGGGGACGGCGCGGCGGAGGCGGCTGGTCGCGGCCCGCTCGGCCCGGCCCGGCCCCGCTCCGCTCCTGGCCCGGCCCGGCCCAAGCGGCGCTGCGCGGCGCGGCGCTGCGGGAGGAGGGGCGGGGGGGGCGGGCCCCGCTGCCAGGGCGACCGGTGAGTGACGCGGCGGTTCCACCAATGACGGCGGGCGACGCGGAGGGCGGCCGCGCCTCTTCCCACCCCCCCCCCGGCTTCCAGGCCACGCCGCCAGCGCGCCCTCTAGCGGCGGCGGCGGGGCCCCGCGCGGAGCGGGGCGCGGGCTCCGTGAGGGCAGCGCGGTGCGGGCGGGCCGCGGGGTCCCGGTGCCCGGAGGGACGGCCCGGGGCGGGGGTGTCAGGGGGTCACCGGCACTTGGGTGGGCCTGAGGGAAGAAGGAGGGGTCCCGTGGGTCGGGGAGGGGGTGAGGGGCCTGGGCAAGGCACCTTCGCGGCCACGGGTCGCCGCGGGGGCTTACAGCAGGGGTCCCGGGGCTGCTCCGCCGCTCCCGCCTCCTGCGTTAATCTTACCTGAAGAAGCGTGGCTGTGAGCTGCGTGGAGGTTCAGGAGCTACTGTCCGCGCAGCGGGGCCCGGGACAGGCCGCCGGGGTGAGGCTCAGCCCTCTCTGTGCCATTCCTGACCCTGCGGCTCTGCGGGAACGCAGATGTGCTCCGAGACATGGCCAGCTCACAGCCTTATTTCCTTTCCTACTGCTCTTACGGCTTTTGTTACTGCTCTCTGTATGCCTCCCCCGGTCCTCACAGCGTGTTTATTCTCCCCATACGCCTTTCTGCATCACAGGTTTCTCGGAGGCAGCTGTGGAGCACTGCAAATACGTGAGGTTCAAGGATCTTAACCTGCCTACTAAGCACACCGAAGATCCAGCTCGTTCCTGAGTTGCAACTGCACCTGTGGTCGTGCAAAGCCGTGTACGTATGTGCAAGCTGGCGTGTGTTCAGTAGTCATACACATCTTTGCTAGAACGATGTCCTCCTTTTTAATCATCATAGAGAAAAAATGAACTATAGAGTGCTGAGAGAATAGGTTGAGTGCTCCTGCTTGTTGCATTTTTCATTTAAATAGCTGAGAGTTTATTCTATAATCAATATTCACAACATACCTTTTAGGAGACCACATATAGCCAAGAAGCTGGCAAGCAGGCAGACAAATGACTGTCCACTGAAGAGGGAGGTGAGCAGTTGGTATTTTCATGAATCACTGCTTCCCACGATGAGCAATATTTCACTTGTTCTATTACTGCGATACTATTTTTTGTGACATCCACCCGAATAGTCAATTACAGTCAACTGAGAAAGTAAATATGAGAGTCGTGTATGAAATACTGTGTTGGTTTAATGCACGTATAACAAGTCTCTCCTGGCGTTTACTGAGATGATACAATACTGGTCTTGAAATAATTTAAACCCCTCTGTCACATCGTACAAAGGACTGCTTTTTTACACTAGATGAATGGTAAAAATCACTAAATGTAAATATCTGAGATGACACCATCTGCATGGGCTAGTGGCAGAAAATACAGAAGAAGAATCTCAGTGTCAGCATGAAAGATGCGGGACAAGACAGGTGAGTTCTGAATCAGCCTTCATGTATGCTTACGGCAGTGAAGTTCATTTTAACCAATTACAAGACTCAGTGTTATTGATCAGAGTTCCAAGGAAACGTATAATTTTACTGTCTTTGTCAGTCATTCATTATTCAAAGTGCTTTTAGAACATGTAGCGAATGGAAAACAACAGGGAACACATTATTTAACGCTAGGATGCCTATTTTGTGTACTCTTTGTACTGACATTTCTGGTTGCCATGCCCCAAAAAATGCAGAGAAACGAGGTAACACTCAGAGAGAACAGATGCATTATGACCTGTAGTTTGTAGAGATGATCCCATGAAATGATGGGACAGTAAAACACCTTCACTGGTGATAGATTCCCCCTACAGAAGGTGACGCGATGTTTTTTTCTCTTTTCCTATTAGAAAAATCAGGGAAAAAAAAAAAAACTATTACACTGGAAAGCAGCCCATTGAAAAGCAGTGTTTGTTGGTGGGAGTGCACAGCTCCTCGATGGAACACAGCGCCCACCGCCTCGCCCGGGTTTCACGCCGAAAGGGCCGTTTCCAGGCCGTTAGTGATTTTGCCGCGTTTCCTTTTTGCCCTGCACTACATCTCCCGGCATGCTCCGCTACAGGCACGCCTTGCCGGCAGGCGTCGCGCGGGGCCCAAACTACACTTCCCAGCAGGCATCGCGGCCGGAGGAATACATCACCCAGGCGGCTCCGCGCAGTCGTTCCGCGCATGCGCCGCCGAGGGCTGGGCTGTTGCTCCCTCACGGGCGGCTGCGGCGGGTCCTCGCCATGGAGTCCTACGACGTGATAGCGAACCAGCCCGTCGTGATAGACAACGTGAGTGCGGGCGCCCGCGCGTCCCGGGAGCGGGGAGGGCGGGATAGGGCCCGCGGGCCGCAATCCCTTTGTCATCGGGGACGGCCGCGCCCCGCCCGCCGCCCCCACCCGCGCCGGCTTGGCCGCCGCCTCAGGCCCTGGTACAGCTCCCTGCGCTGCGTCCTCGCAGGCCGCCGCTGGGGCGGGGCCGCCGCGGCTCGGCGCACCGCGATTGGCTGAGGTGCTTGCCTGTCACCCGCCGGAGGGCCGATGCCCCTCGCTGGTGGGGAGCGGCCCCCGCCGCCGCGGAGGTGCCTGCTGGCTGGGAGGGGCGGGGCGGTCCCCATTGGCTGGGGCAGCTGTCAGTCAGCGTGGGCAGCCCGCCGGTGCGAGTCTCTTGCCGCCCCGCCCTCGCGGAAAACACCTGTGCTCATTGGCCGCTAGAGGTGTCCGTCAGGCGGGGCTGAGGCCCCACCTCGTTCCTCCCTTGTGCCTGGGGGACAATGGGGGCTGGTGGGCCCGGCCTTGGCCTGAGTCCCGGCATGCTCTGGGGCAGGCCATGGCCGCCCTCCCAGCGTGCTCGGGGGGTGTCTGCTCGTCTCTGTCCGACCATGCTGGAGATGGCAGCCTGCAGCCAGCCCCCCCATCGCAGGCAGCTTCCCGACAGACCCAGCGAAGGGGAGATGGTCACCCCCCCCCTCAGGACCAGCCATCTCCTCCCAGCAGAGCATTCAGCCTAGCGGTCACAGCAAGGGAATGCTGGCACCCGAGGCGTGGATTCTCATGCAGAAGCCTGCAGGCGGCAGAGCTCCTCAAGGCACTGCCCCCCAGCATGGGTTGTATCAGCTGTAGTTTGACAGTGGGGTGTGGTGTTACATATGATTGCTCCTAGCTGATAATGCTTCTCATTAGCTCAAAGCAGACCTTCAGCCTGTGTGGGTGATAGCTTGGTTTGAGATGAATGAGAGTGACTGCATGCCTTGGTGAGCTACTTCTGGGCCCAGTTCTGATTAGCCCATCCATGCTGGCCTCCCAAGAGAAAGGACCATCGAGGAAGGGGTGGGAGGGCATATCTTGGAGGGAGCCTCCTTCAGTGTAGTGAGTCACAAATTCATGCTCCTCCCTTCTGACCTCTATTGCCAGTGATTCAGATTTTGTTGTTTCAGAGGATCCCTGTTGTGTTCCCTTCTTTCTCCACAATCTTAATTTCTGCTGAATCTTTTTGCGATATGACATGTGGACTTGCTAGTCTAGCACTTCTCAAACTATTGCTTTTATTTTCCCCCCATAAGCTGAATGACTGTAGGTCTTCTCAGATCAAGCCAATTATTCTTCTGACCCCTTCTATATTGTTGATCCCAATTTCCTCTCTACAGCTTGAGATCTCTGACACTGTTTTGGTTTTGTTTCTTCCCCTGGAACTGCAGCAGAGAGATTTAGGTTAGACACTGAAGGACAATATCTAATGAAAAAGGAGATTAAGCAGTATAATTGACTATGTGGAGAAAAACATGTTGTATCTTTTTTATTGGAGACAATAAAGAATAGGTTAGGTTGATTGTTCTTAGAAATGACTGGAGTAGCACTGACTCTGCTGTGGTTTGAGTGATTAGCTAACAATTAAAGTTATTTCCAGGCACTCTGGTTCTGTGAGGATCAGTTTGCTGTGCTATAGTCATACAGTAGCAGCCTATATCTAACTTCAGCATGTCATTTTGTTACGTAGTGCAATGATTGCTGCCCCTGCTTCAGACTTGAAAAAGCGTTCACATGCCAGCAACTGACTCTGTTTCTTTTCTCATTCTATCAGCTGGTCTTATAAAAGATAATTCTTCTTCTTGTCTATTTGATAAATGAGTTACACCCCCCTTCCCCGCCCTGTACAAGAAGTAGAACGAAGCAGTTGTTGTGACATCTGCCTTTAACGCTGGCAGGCTGTCAGCAGAGGAGCCTTGTGGTGACGCTGCATTTTCAGTACTCTTCTGAGTTCAGGCAGGATGGGAAGTGAAGCTGCACAGAGCAGGTACCATAATTCCTGCTGCCTTATAGTAATACTTTTCCTCAGAGAGCTGCAGGCACCTTTTCAAGGCTGAATGTTGTCCCATCTCATGTATGCGTGTGTATGGGAGGGTGGGGAGTGGAAATGAGATGCTGAGCTGGTGAACAAACCAGACCCCCCAGTCCCAGCCCTGCTCCAGTATCTCACTGTGTTCCAAAAGGACATTAAGGTATATAGCTAAAAACTCAACAAGGAGATTTTTTTTCTCTTACCAAACAATACACTCAGCTGCATGTTTTCAGTGGGAAGAGTTTTGTAGTATACAGTAAGAGGTTAGAGCTGTAGCTCAGCACAACCTTAATACTACTCCTTGTCCAATAACTATTTTGAAAAGAACTGTGTTCCCATCTTGCATTCCCAACTATCTCTCTCTGAAATAAATGGTTTGGGAGCCCTGATGAACATAATGCACATGTAAGTAGATAGCGTAGTTCAGCTGTGGCCTAAGGAAGTGCAAATTCCTTGACCTCCATGGAATTGTCTCTGTTTACAAAAGAGGATACAATTTGGCTTTGTAGTCCAAGTGGTGGCATTTTAAACAGCTGAGCTGTCAGTAAGGGCTGTCGTGTCTTTGGTGTGTTCTTGATCTTATAAAATGTGTATCTAATAAAATAATTTTACAACACTATGAAACATGCGTTCTCCATAAAAAGTGCTACAAGGCAGATTGACTCTTGGCGATTTCCATTTAAATTTGAGTCCTAAATGCATGAAGATTAATGAATCAATAACTGACTAGCTACAGAGGTAGCAGAAGAGGCAGGTTGAGTTACTTCAAGGTATTAATGAGAATTTTCCATGAGATTATCTTCCCTGACCTTTGCATTTGACATGTAGTTTTCCTTTCTTTTATTCTTCTGCTCAGATAAAAAAACAAACAAACAAACAAAAAAACCCCAAAACCCAAAACAAACAAAATGTGATGAAAGCACAGCTAGGATAGGTACTAGTAGAAGGGCATTAATTTTAAAGTTTTTTTAAGCTTTAATAAATCAGAGCTTGTAGCAGAAGGGAGGATGCATGGTTCTTTGCTTATTTGAAAGAAAGCTCAGAAAACAGGTCTTTCCTTTAAACCTACTGAAGCAGACAGGGTTATTTCAAAATTTAAACCTTTCCCTGTCATTGTATAGGAATTTCAAACTGGTCTATAATAAATAGATTTACCCACTGCACACATATCTTCAAAGAAGTAAAATGTTTTCAAGCAAAATTGAATAGGTCAGAAAGTGCTCTCAGGTCTTTGTAGTGTGGAGACAGCAAACAGCTGTGCTTGGTTTTATTCCCAGGCACTTGGAAGCACAACTGTGTTGAAGTCCCTTTCTACTCGCACATTCAAAACAGTCCTTCGTCTTTGACTCCAGCTAGGAGTTCTAAACTACCAACACATTAACTTTGAACTTAAATATGTAAATGTTAGAATGCATAATTTGCTGGGAATCTCACCAGGACACACTGGGTAATTTTTGGCCTGGCATAAGGAAGTTTCAATCTCTGTGTTAAAATAGGGGCATCATTGTTCTCCCGAAACCACGTCCCCAGAGCAGACAGTGCTGGCAGCAAGATCAGTCATTATCTTGAATAAAATATTCAGTAAGCACAATATTCCGATGTGGTTACGTTACTGTGTTTGATTCAACTTTTTTGCTACAAGGATTGACAAAGGATGGTATTATTTCCCAGATATAGAGTTGTTTATAAGCTATGATAAGGAAAATCAAAACAGTGGTTTTCTTTTATTCCTTGCTTCACTTTGAAGTGAATAGCAAGAAGAGAGTCTGTCTAAAGGGAAGTCTTTTTAACACTTCACAGGCCACTTTGTCACCCCAGTACCTGTTAGTGCAGACCTTGGGGTGCAACTGGAGCCAAGTGCCTCTTGCCCAGAGATGGTAGCCCTGCCCAGGTGCCAGCTTGGGTGTGTTCCTTGAGCCAGCCTGGCTGCAGGCATTTGTCAGGAGGCAAGAATTCAAGCAGTCTACCTTTTATGTTTTACAGCTAGCTAGGTCTGGTTTGCACAGTGATCCTGATACTCATCTCTTACAGATGCATCCTGGCAAATCTCTCTCTGGCAGTTTTAAGGCAGGACTGCCCTGGCCCTGCTTGGCAGAGCACACATGCTCTGTGCAAAGCCTGGCATGTTGGTTGAAACTGTTGATGAAAGTAGCTTGGGAATAAGGCACTGGGCTGTGAACTAGAGAGGCTGGTGCTGCCCCATATTCTTCTCTGCTGAGCCTGCTCTGGCTGGTAACCTCTGGCACTGGAATGGGGCAGGCAGCTGGGACAGCAGCATCAGAAACCACTGCAGCCAGAGCTTGGCTGGCAGAGAGCGCCATAGGGAACTTGTTTGGCCTCAGCCTCCAGTGAAAGCAGCAATGCTGACCCACGCAGAGGTGGTGAGAAGGGGAAAGCAGTGGAGGAGCTGCTTTGCTGCTCATTTTAAAATGCTCTGGGGCAATCAAAATGTCTTTTTGGCCTCAGAGCAGTCCTGCTGCAGAGCCCTTCAGAGTGAACAGGCACTTTGGTGGTTTCAGTGCAAACTCACTTGCGTTTCTGCTAGTACGGGATAAAGCAGAACTGCTCCTTTTTCTGCAGAAGAGCTCACTGGCATGGTAGTCTGCGATTACTAGTGAAATGGCTTATATGAGGAGATCCTATGGAAATTTGCTCCTTAGCAAAACTTGGGTGTTCTTGCAAGCTGCTCATTGTTTCAAGATGTCATTCCCTTGTGCAGGGAGAGGAAATGGAGGAGGAGAAGGTGTGAGCACAGATCCAAGTTGATGATGGGGTTCCCAGGATGCTTCCGGATGATACCGACAGGGACGGGAGCTGCAGGACCAGATGCCCAGCACCAACTCCCTGCCAGGGCTTCCCTGTGGCTGGTTTTACCCACCCTGTGTTTGCTGCTTGCGCTGCTTTGAACATTGCAGAAGGCTTTTTGGGTTTGTGCCTTTCTGACTGCCATACCTAATCTCTTTTTCCATATCCCTTCTAAATAAGCCCTACCCTGTCAGCTGCTATTCCTGCTTCCAGCCTTTCCCCTTGCAGTTTGACAGGCAACTTTGTTCTTTCCAGACCCTGCTCTGAGTTCATTTCCAGTGTCTTTTTCTGACTAAGTTTCTGGGACCTTCCTCCTTAGCGTTAGCTAGTTTATCCACCACCCGATCTTCTTTTCCCTAGCCTCCACTCCAACCTGTTTCACACAGTCATTTCCTACTCCTTTTTCTGACTTTATCCACCCAACCATCCATCCTTTCCAAATCTGCATCTTCTGAGAGGCCTATAGTCTTCATTCTCTCCCTTTTAGCAGTGGCCCCTGAAGCTGCCAGGGTTTGATTGCTCTTGCTTGGCTTTCTGAAGTGCTCTCTTCCACCCAGAAAGTATTTAAGATCGACAGAAAACTGCAGGGCTTGGACTTAGCCTCCTGCACCCCTAGCCATAGAACTGGATAGGAAAATACTTGTCTGTACAGAGCAGCATTTGGGTGTGTTTGCAGAGCTGTATGAGGATGCTTCCTGGGTGTTTCTGCCGTATGTGATGTGTTGCTGCCAGGGAGATGCCAGTTACTCCCCTCTAGTGGCCAAGCTGGCCTGCTGGCACCTTCCCACCACAACCCTGCCTGGAGAAACAGCTCCCTGGGGAGTTTTATTCCTCGGGAAAAGGAGAGGATCTGTCAGTGCTGATATACTTTGCTACTCCTTTAAAACTTTTGAAAGTGACTGAATGAATTAGAAGCTCACGTATTTATCTGTTGCTCCCACAGGGCTCGGGTGTGATTAAAGCGGGTTTTGCAGGTGATCAAATACCGAAATACTGCTTTCCAAACTAGTAAGTATTCTGCTGGTCTTGGTAAGTTCTAGGTACTGTGTACCAATTCTTTGATACATAGAGGGGAAGAATGGTCCAATTTTATAACTGGAAGAATTAGTTATTCTTTTTCTGCCTGCTGCACAGAAGCATCGAGGAGAGGAAATCTCTGCTATTAAATATCTTGAGATTGGGGGGGGGTGGGGGGGGGCGCACCATAAAAGATGACATCACTTTGTCAGGCTCAACACCCAGCCAAAGCTGTAGGATCCTTTAGTCTTGAGACATGAGGAAAAGGAACAGGAAAAAGGCAGAGGTGGGACAAGAGGTGTGAAGTCCTCTACATCTCTCTGGTGTGTGGTCTGACACCTTGATTCCTGTCAGACGTCCTTGGAAGTTTTCTGAGAGTTTTACTCTCAGAGGAGGACTGCTGGATGAGAAACTCTGAATAGTCACTGGGTTTTATTCACAGTGGGGTGGGTTTTTAATGGGTTTATTTGTGCTCTGAGCAGTGTGGTCTGTATGGTGAGGTGGGGCATGGGACTATAAATGTCTAATCTGAGAAGCCTACCTGAGGTCAGGCAACACCGTGTGGATCTGTTGGCTCAGACCATTGCTCGGTCTAGCCATGTTCACCCCAGGCACTGTTGGAACAAGTAAGTCCTGAATCATCAGGGAAAGTGTGGCCAGGCTCAGCTGACTTACATCATACCAGTTCAGAACTGTCTACAATCTGTTGCCTTCACCTCTGATTCTGAGATTAGCTCAGAGCAAACCTGGGTCGGTTGGCATCTGGTAGTGCCCCCAGACTTGTCCATCGCTTTAGAAAGTACTGGTGAGGACAGAGAGGAACAAAGTAGTTAATCCTTGGGTGCATCTGAGCTCTCTCTCTAGAAGCATTTATACTCTTGCCTCTGTTCTAGTGTGGGCAGACCAAAGCACACTCGTGTTATGGCTGGTGCTTTAGAAGGGGACATTTTCATTGGTCCAAAGGCAGAGGTAAGAACACCTGTATATTGCACTTCTCCATATGTCTCAGTATGCTGCTGTGAGGATGGGCTGTAGCAGTTGTGCTTAAAAGGGCTGTGGTTCTTTGGTATCATCTTATAGATCTGAAGAGCAGAATAGATTGACACTTTTAAGTGTGTCTGAGGTGGATTGGGAAGCTTCCTGAAATTTTTGTGCCAACCTGCTGACTATAGTCCTTTTTCCCAAGTCCTTCTATATCCTGGTTTTTTTTTTTTTTTTTTTTTTTTTTTTTTTCTGGGCTACTTCTAGGTCTGTATGGTTACATCCCCACTTTTTGACTGGGAACTTTAGAAATGGACCCTACTTGGTTGTCTTTTATCTCCCTGGTGTGGGCAAGAAGCTTGTTTTCCACAGTTCCTGTCAGCATGTAGTTTCTTGTGAGCCCTCCAAACTACATTCCCCAATACCACCATGTTACATTTTATAACATGACTGAGCTGGTAGAACAAAGGTACCATTTGATAGGTGTCTGTATGCTTGCTTGAAAAGCATTAGGATGGAATGTGCTCTGCAAATGCCAAGCTTTCTTACTTGGTATAAAAAGGCCTTGTTTAATCTTGTGAATACTCTGGGAGAGATGTTTGTTATTAACACTCAGTTTTTGCCCAATGTGCTGGAGATTAAGTTGTCTTTTAGTGGAATCAAAAATAAACGAGTGACATTAAATCAGCCATAGAGCTCAGAAATGTGATTGTGAGTCTCTGACAGGTATGCTCTACTGTCCTTTGTTTGTTCAGGAGCACAGAGGTCTCCTCTCGATCCGATACCCGATGGAGCATGGCATAGTGAAGGATTGGAATGACATGGAGCGCATTTGGCAGTATGTGTATTCAAAAGACCAGCTTCAGACATTCTCAGAGGAGGTGAGATACCTTATTATGTACTGGCACAGGCATCATTCCATGTGTGCGTGTAACACCAAGAGCTTTGGAACTTCAGGAAAGATTTGGGACTTTGCCTTTGCTGCTCTTTCTAAATGTGTCTGCTGTGTAATTAGGCTCTTTCACCTCTCAGGAGATACTGCACAAGAAGTGTCCAAACAGAATTCCTCCTCAGATCTAATGTTCTGGCCTGACTGAAAATTTGGCTTTCAGCATTTGTTATTCACACTCTCTAATCATTCTGCTCTAGGCCAAGCGCTTCTAACTTTTCCTGTTCTGCCTGTGCATCAGGCGTATCTACTCAGCAGTGACGTGACTTGAATTAAGGAAGGAGAAAATTACGATCGTGTGGTCTGGATGGAGCTGACCAAAAAATTATTAAATGACTGAGAGCAATAGGTTGTATAAGTGGAGTAGGAATATTTCTTCCTGCTCGTGCTAAGACCATATGCATTTACCCTTTCTTAAGGTTTGTGTATTTTGGCTAATCTGGCTGACTTTTGGTGCTGAGAGTCATCTTGCTTGTCCTTCATGGGGCAGGGTTGTTCACAGAGTAGATTTCCTAACAATTCTTCTTAACTAGACCAGAACCCTGCTGGTCTTCCAACTTAATAGAGGTTATTGACAGTCTTAACACAGCTCAGTAGCTGAAATTATTCCCTTCTACCTGTCCTCTTGCACCGGCGATTCCTAAAGTGAATAAATAAGCAGAAAGTTTCAGGAACACATGTCTAGCTGCCTCCTGGTTATTGCAGCACAGATCCTTCTTTTCTTTACCAGCATCCTGTACTGCTGACAGAAGCACCCCTAAACCCACGCAAGAACAGAGAGCGTGCTGCTGAGGTGTTTTTTGAGACCTTCAATGTGCCAGCACTATTCATCTCCATGCAAGCTGTGCTTAGCCTGTAAGTCTCTTTCATCTTTCATTTGTGCTTGTGAAATGCTGCTGTGAAATCTATTTTATCACAAACCAGAAAACATATGGAAGACTACAATGATGTCTGGCTTATCCCCTTTTTAAGCAAGAACTGAAACTCAATTTTAATTTCTGTAATAAAGAGTTTACAGGAGTTTGCTGAACTATGGTGAGAGCTAGGTTTTTGGATTTTCTTTTAGCCCCTGTTCATGTGAAATCTCTGCTTCCTGAGATGAGCCCGGATGTGCTGCGTGCTTAGAGTCACCTTGAATTGCTTGTTCTGACTCGGTTGTTTGCCCCTTTGCTAGCTACGCGACTGGGAGGACTACAGGAGTGGTGCTGGACTCCGGGGATGGCGTTACCCACGCGGTTCCCATCTATGAGGGCTTTGCCATGCCTCACTCCATCATGCGGATTGACATTGCTGGCCGTGATGTCTCACGCTTCCTGCGTCTCTATCTCCGGAAGGAAGGCTATGACTTCCACACAACCTCCGAGTTTGAGATTGTCAAGACCATCAAGGAGGTGATGTACTGTCTGTTTCTGTGTGTATCCCAGAAAGGGATTTCTGCCTAAGGGAAGTCATGACTTGTAAAATTTAGTGGGGGAGACTAGGGCCGCTAAGATGATTACAGGACTGGAGCATCTCTCCTATGAGGAAAGGCTGAGACCTGGGACTGTTAAGACATGAGAAGAGAAGGTTTTGGAGGATCTCATCAATATATGTAAATATCCGAGGGAGGGTGCAAAGGAAACAGAGCCAGGCTTATTTCAGTGATGTCCAGTGACAGGACAAGGTACACAAACTGGAGCACAGGAGACTCTGTCTGAGCATAAACTTTTTTTCTGGGAGAGTGACCAGGCACTGGCACAGGTTGTCCAGAGAGTTGTGGAGTCTCCATCTTTGGTGATATTCAGAAGCGCTGGGGACGTGGTCCTGGGCTAAGTGACCCTGCTTGAACACTGGGGATGGATGAAATGATCTCTACAGGTCCCTTGCAACTTCAGACATCCCATATTCTGGGACACTTGTAGTCAAGGTGACATCCAATCTTTGTTAAGGGGCTGTTGACATGGAGGTGAAGACAGGCTGGTAGTTCAGAATCTGCTTTGCATTTTTCTGTGCTGCAGTTTGTCAGAGTGATGGTATCTTTCAGTAGTGCTTGTTTTCCCTTCAGGGCGAGGCTCTGTAAAATCTATGGCAAGTAGGGATCACAAGTGGGATATTGCAAATTGTTTCCCCTCTGCCCCCATGAAAGACTTCACTTACGGCATTCACGTTTACAAAAACTTATCTTTTTCATGGTTTATGATGAGGGCAGTCAAACACCCACAGGTTACCCAGAGACGTTTATAGATTCTCCGTTTGTGGAGTTACACCAAACATGACTGGACATGGTGTTGGGCAGCCTGCTGTAGCTGACTCTGCCTGAGCAGGGGGTTGGACTAGATGATCTCATGAGGCCCTTTCCAACCTAAATGTTTCAGTGATTCTGTTTTAGAGCTTTGGGGGTTTTTTAATACCCAAATGATAACAATTTGGAATAGTGAAGCTTACTGTAGGATAAACAATATGAGCTGCCGGAGCGGTTTGAAAAGTGAAAGTATTTTGTTTTCTGTAACTTAAAGTACACGTGAGCAATGGGAAGTGAGTAGCTAAGATCACATTAAGAAATTTTTGCTGTTAGCTATTAGTTACAGTTTACCCTGTTGAAATGCAGTAATGGACTTTGTGCTCCTAATCTGTTGCAAAGTTACCTGAACCCACCTTCATACAAGGTTAATATCACTAAAGGTGTTTCAGGTGCATGTTTTACTTTGTCCTACAGTAGATTGGAAGCACTCACAGGATAGTTACCCCATCTGTGCTAGAGGAAGGTAACCTCTAAGCAGTAAGAGAGAGCTGGAAACAAGAGGTGAGCAGCAGCTACAGGGGGTGCAAACATACTTCGTGTCTCTAATCATCATGTGGAACTGTAGCATGAATAGGTATTTTACCTGATGTGAACCAAAAAAGGTCTTTTCCTCAGTACAAAATGTTGTTGAAATTGTTCTCCCCAAAGGGATACGTGGATTTTGATTGTTAGTGAGAAAACTATTTTATTAGAGGCGTTTGGGTTTACCCTTCTCATTTCCTTCTCCCTGACTCTTTCCTCTCCAGCGTGCCTGCTACCTGTCAATAAACCCCCAGAAGGATGAGACTCTGGAGACCGAGAAGGCTCAGTACTACCTGCCGGATGGAAGCACTATTGAGGTTTGTAAGGACCACCCTCAGAGGATTCCTAATGTGAAGCACAGGGTTTCCAGAATAGCCTTCTGCCTAGTGACGAGCAGTGTAATGTGGCATTAGGTAGGAGCGGGGATAACTTTAAAAGATCGGAACTCATCCCAGGATGTCGACTGGGCACTAGAATTTTTAGGGGAAGAAAACGTTATTGGCAGCCTCACAGCTTCTACTGGAAGTGCTGGGGAAGGATGCAGCATGTCCACGGGGACTGTGAGCTGCTTGAGTGCAGGCTCTGATACAGCCTATCTTTATGCAGATCAGGTATGGATTGTGGGTAGTTACCACCTCACTAAATTCAGCAGTGGTTTTGTATGTGGCTTTTCTCCTGCCTAGAGGTGCAGTAACAATTGCTTTGAAGACTGAGTTAGGAATACTCTTCAAAAGACTGAGCCCACTATAGAATGGTTGCAGGGTAGGAAATACAGGTCTTGCCTCTAGCACCAGGGGCAGATCTGCTCCATTTTCTGCCAGTGACCTGCTGTATGGACTGAGCAAGTTTCTTCATCTCTCATCTGCAAAATGGAAATAGCACTTTTTCTAGGAGCAGTAGACCAAACTGGTGTTCACTTGGGAGCTAGTGATACAACATGAATGTCCAGGAAACTTCATTACTCTGAAGTTTCACCTAAGGCAGGCAGGTCCAAACTGCAGACAGTGAACAGAGCCACACTGCTCTCTCTCTCCCTCTCTGTGCTACCTTCTCTTGCAGATTGGCTCTGCCCGTTTTCGAGCCCCAGAGCTCCTGTTCCGGCCAGACCTGATAGGGGAGGAATGTGAAGGACTCCATGAGGTGCTTGTTTTTGCCATTCAAAAATCAGACATGGACCTGAGGCGAACGCTGTTCTCCAACATCGTGCTGTCTGGAGGCTCCACGCTCTTCAAAGGTTCCTGCCTCTCCTCTTTCAGTGGGCTGTGACATACCTGATTTCTTCCTTGCTTCTCATGTGAAACTGGGAGGATAACCTAGATCACCCAGCTTGTCCTGTGAGATAAGGGCTGTGTGAACTCTGCTCTCTCAGCAGGGGGTTACTAATTTTCTGAGTCCTAGTCATACCCTTCTGGGTATGCAAGACACCTCTGCCCTTGTCTATCACTTCCTGGGCTTTTGGCTTTTTCCTTGTATCACTCTGCCGGTGTCAGGACTGAATAGGTGTGCTCATTTCTGCTGTTCAGGATAGTCGAGACCAGGTACCTAAAAGGCTCTTGCATCTTCTGAGGTTCCTTAGGTCCTCAGTACCTGAAAGAGCCCAACAGTCCTGGTGCTGCATGAAATGTCAGCTACATGTGTGCAAAAAACCTTCTACTCATCCCCTCAGGGCTCAGCTGGCTCCCATTAACTTAAAGATACCCCCTGCCAGAACCCATCAGCCTGTTAGCCACAGGCAGATATCTCCAGATAGGTCCTGCTCTCCCCTGTGCAAATGGGCTGGACACAGGAGTAATGCCCGGGGAAGGAGTGGGGAACTGGCTAAAAATCTTGTTTGCTCATCTCGAGTTGGTGCAGAGGGATAGAGCCTGTTGTGCCAGTGTTTGAGGTCTGCCTGAGGGAGACAGAATCCTGTTATTTCACTGGCTGTTTTCTGGGTATCTCTGAGATCTGGATTGGGATATTTGAATAGGAGTGCATAGGAAACGTCCACATTGTTAGTAGATAGAACCTGGGATTTTGCTGAGGGGCTCAGACTACATGTTTTCTGTCTTGTGTAGGCTTTGGTGACAGGCTGCTGAGTGAAGTGAAGAAACTAGCTCCGAAGGATGTCAAGATAAGGGTAGGAGCAATCTCTTTTGTGTTTATCTCTTACTGTGTGTGTTGTTTTGTAGCCTTCAGCGAACCATGCTGAGAGTGCAACTGCCATTTGCTTCAAAGCAGAAACAGAGTCCTGAGACAGTCCAACAATATTTGCTGTTGTGATGAAAGCCTGTTTGGTGTCATCACTGAGAAGGTGGCTCTTCTTGACAACGTGACTTGTGTCCAGGATCCTAGACCACAGTGGCTGTTGGAAGCCAGGGAGGGCCGCTGGGTGTCTTTCTGGTGGGAGAGATCATACCTGTGTTTGTCAGCTGTTACCTGCAGTGAAATGGGGGCAGTGTGCCAGGGGGAGCAGACTGGAGCTTGGGAAGGCACTGACTGATTCTCTCTTTCTCCCAGATATCAGCTCCTCAAGAGAGATTGTATTCCACATGGATTGGGTACGTACTGCACAGTGACACGTCTTGCTGTGGGGTGAGGGCTGGGGGGGCGCAGCCTGTCAGCGCTCACGCTGCTGTTCCTTCTGGTGCTGTGTGTCAGGAGGGTTCCGTCATCCAGCTGCACGATGCTCAGTGTGTTAGTGGAGCAGCAGTCAGCAGGTCGTGTGGGAGGGGGCAGCTGGCGCTGCGCTCTGTAGTGCTGGCACCTTTGTGGCTAAAAGGAGGGGAAGTGACTGTCCAGAAAGTGTCTGTGTAGATAACTGGGAGCCTCAGCACCTTTCTGATGTGGGGAAGTGTTAGGCAATAGAAACAGCGTGTCTCTGCGGAGATATGATGAGAGTGCCCCCAGCACTTTCCTTTAACCCAGGGACATGCCTGTCTCTCCCTAGTGGCTCTATCCTGGCCTCACTGGACACCTTTAAGAAAATGTGGGTTTCGAAAAAGGAATATGAAGAAGATGGAGCTCGTGCCATCCACCGAAAAACCTTCTAGCCCTGGGACCTGTCCTCAGTCTCCTCCGAAGACTCACTTCAGTTCTAAACTCGCTTTTCTGAGTCCGAGTGTCTGAGAGCTGCCTGTGTGTGTGTGTGTGTGCGCCAGCATGCCCCGATGTCACTGCGCAAAGATGACAGCAGCAGGAGGGTTGTATTAGTACTACTAACTTCTTATTTTTTTATTTTATTTTTGTTGGGTTTTTTAAATGGAAAGGGGAAAACACCAGTCTGAATTTCTCCGGAATGGCTCATTCCTTTTTCATTTCAGTCCCTTAATTTCTGTATCGCAATCACATTTGTCACTGTAAAACAAACAAGCAAGCAACAACAAAGGGAACAGCTTATAGAAACTGCCTAGCAAGCCAGAAGGGAGCCAACCACTGCAGAAGCTCATGCAGGCTTTTATCAGCCTGGCTGCAATGCCTGGATTGTCTGGAAACACGTAGCTGAGGCCCCAGAGCTACTTTCTTCTTCAGCAGTGTCTTCACCATCAGTAGGTTTTTGAAGTTATTTTTAATATCTTTTTTATTAAGAGCAAGCACATTCTCAAGCCCATTTGCCCCCACTGTTTTTGGTGTGTGCGTGGGTGTATGTGTGTGTAACTTCGCCTGATGTGTGGGTCTGCACCACAGCTGGAGAAGTTGGTGATAGGACTTAGTTTGTATTGCATGGAGTAGAACAAAGCAAATCTAAGCAGCTATCGTTGTACTAGGCGGTTATTCTCTCGTACCTTGTTTTAAATACCTTTTCTCCCCTGGAAGCAAGTGCCCCAGAACGGGGGTGAAGGCACTTGTGTGTTCCCCCTCAACCTGCCAAGATTTACAGTGCTGGGTTCTCATGTTCTTTCTCTGTAAGAGTCAAGGCTGTTTCCCTCCTTCCTGCCATGTCAGGGCAAAGGGAGCATGTATTTGCAGCCAGGCATAACTCCTGTGTACTTCATCCATTCTGGGTCAAAATAATAATTGGAAAGGTGCATTGTAATGTAAGAAATGTTTTATTTATTGAAATGTCTGAGGGTATCTCGAATACTGACCACAGCACCTGGGAATAAGGCTTTGGGTCTTCTTTGAATGCCTCTTGCCCAGCTGTCCATGGTTCCACGTTAACACTGTTTACAGCACGCGTGCTTGGAATAGCCAGCCAGCCCTGCGCCACCCCCCGGTAACTGCGCGGGGGGTCTCCCTGTTCTCTAGGAGTACATGAAGTGAGAGGACAATAAACTGTACCAGGACGTTGGTGTGAGCAGCAGGTTTGTGAGCAGGAAGCTGTCACCAGGGCTGTGTACTGCGTATGCCTTTCTGCTTACCTGGGGGCTGCTTTGCTTCTGCTTTTACACCCACGGGCAGGCCTACAGACCCCTTGTGCTGGCGAGTGCCACTGTTCCCCCTTTAGGATTTTCTTATGCGTTATTTGGTGCTCTTTAGTTTTTTTCCATTGATAATTTTCTGCAGTACCTGGCAGTAGCAGTGGAGCTGGAGTTGCTTGGTGGCAGTTCCTCCTTGTTTCCCTCCTTCCTGTTCATTGCCACACAGCACCTCGGGGTCGCTCTCGAGCGCAGAGATGGGGTCAGAGCCGGAGGGCTGCTGCAAAGGCATGGTGAAAGCTGGTGTGTTGCCCCAGCTGAGATGAATGTGAGCAGCAGTGTGTGGCCCCTGCAGGAGCCACGTTCTCAGGGCTCCCTGCTGGGCTCAGAGAGGCTGGAGGCAGGTGGGGTGGTCTCTTCCCACCCAAGGCCAGGCTGCTTGTTCACCTACCCCCTCTCAGAGCAGAGTGTTTTTTAAGCAAGAGCCTGTCAGGTAGAAAAGAGCTGTCACTGCTCAGCCTTCTGATGAAAAATTGTGTTCTTGCTGGTTTGCTGCAGCATGTGGAGGGGAAGCAGCAAACCCCTCTTGGTTCAGTTACCACCTGTCCCCCAGGCAGTGCCAGTGCTCTCCTCCTCCCCTCCCAGCCCCCCTGCTGCCCCTGCAGAAGCAGCAGTGCTCCATTTTGTAACCTGCAGTGACCGGACAGAAAGGTGCCGTCTCTGATCTTTGATCTGCCTGACTGTTCCCTTGCACACTGTCCAAACCGTGTTACCTGGTGGTGCCCAGCATACTTAAATAAAGTCATTCATATACAACCCTCAAGCTTCCTGGCCTCTTCCCACATTTACATTTTTAGGGAGGTAACTTGTGTTCTCATCCCTGTGCAGAACAGCTGCTGGCCAGTCTGCAAGGAGGCATCATCTCTGGTCCAGTATTGCATTCCTGGCCTGGCTTTGGAGCCGAGGGAGGAGATTCCTGGGCTGCAGCTACAGTCTGCACTGGTGGTGTCCAAAAGCTGCTCTTCTCAGCAACCATTATCTATTCTATTTCTCGCTGCTGACAGGTCAAGGGGGGGAGCCCTGGCTGAGCAAGGGTGATGGCAGTGATGCCACTGCTGTGGTGAGAAGAGCTGGTGCCAGCTCAGGTGCTTGCAGAGAACTAACCTGGCAAGATTTGCTCCCAGGGCAGGCCTGGGGACAGGGGGAGATGGGACAGCACCCAGGCCTGCAACTGTCCACAGCCTTTGTGCTGCCTCCAGAAGCAACTGCTGAGGGAACAGGACAGTCTGGTCCCTGGGGCCCTCCAGAGCAGCAGGAATAAGTCACTGGCCTCTCCCCAGAAGACAGGTGATACTCTGATCCTCTCTGCCCGCTGTAGAAGTGGCCAAGCCTCAGCACCCAGTTCTGCTAGAGAGAAGCCATCCCCTTTTCTCCCATACTACAACTGTGCCCCCTAACCCAGCCAGGAACTGTCCGCCTGCCAGAAAAAGAAATCACTAAGCAATACAGAAAAGATCATCTTTAATTTATGAAATGAAGACTTGTTCTCAAACTTTGTTAGAAGTCGTGCAAATAACTTATGATTGAACCATCGAGAACTAGAGAAGGCTTGCGGCAGGAACATCTTGCTCCAAGACAGAAGGCAGCTGTGTCCTGAGGCAGGATGGCAGGTTTGTGGGCTGAGACCCCAGAGGGAACCTGGCACTAAACAAAGAACAGCAGCCGGAGCACTCAATGGCTCTCAGTCGCTGCCTGCACATCATCTCCTACTGCAGGCACATCCTGGGCAGAGCTTCTGCCTGCCCCCAGAGCAGGGAGGGAGGAGACACCATCTGCTCCCAGACAGAACCAGGGAGCCCAAACTGCCTGCTCTCCTTGGGTCCACGGCTCGGCAGCCAGAGGAGATGATCAAACTCTGGGGCACCATTTCAAACAAGGGGGGAGGAACTGAGGTGTCCACCTCTCCCCACAGAGGCAAAATCTCAACTGACTGCCCAGCACTGTCAGGCTCCAAAGAGGAATCGAAGGCACAAAAGCAAGACCTGGTGTCACCTCCAGGTTGTGTTCTCCCTCTGCAGGAGGGGAAGGCGCTGGCCTGCTTCACTTCCAGCAGCTGGGTTAGGGGTTGGATCCCAGCACAGCTGTGGGACAGCGCTGGCTGGAAGGGGCTGTGGAGGGATAAACACAGGCACTGAGACACCAGATGAGATGTTCCAGTTCAAGGCTCTGAGGCCAGTTCAAGCCCAGCGCCTTTCCCAGACCCACAACAACTCCCTCGGCAAGGCCACGAAGGCAGGAGCCTCAGCATAAAACAAGCACAGCAGCCCCTGGCTGTGCTGGATATTGTCCTGGGAACAAGAAATGCTTAAGAGTGAATTTGGTCCAAGAACCGCAGCACTGTATGTGGGAGAGGTTGTACCAGCTGCTGGGAAAGGCCTTCAGGGTCCTCCCATCCCTGCTGCTGCTGTCTTGCAATCACCCCCTCTGTCACTTGGTCCCTCAGGAGCCTCCCACTCCACTCCCCAAAGCTGCAGGGCTGTAGCAAGGAAGGATACCCTGCGCAGTCCCCTCCTGCTCAGCCAGAGGCTGCGGTTCCCCAGGGCAGAGCAATGCACCAGGGCTGGGGCTGTCTCCAGCACACATGGCAACCCAGCACCTCCCTGCTGGGACGAGCAGCCCTCTGCTCCCTTGGGACAGGCTAGCATAAAATATTCTTGCTCCTGTGGCCAAGCGATCTCTCCCGGGCCCCTCATACACTGAACTTCTCTGCCTTCCCCAGCGACCACCTCCTGGAATGAGTAAACATTGGCATTACAGCATTTCACAGTTGGACTGTAAACATCAGGGGCTTCTCAGCCCGCCATCCCTGCGCTTAACCTGCCATCCTGCACCAGTCCGGAACCAGCAACGCCCCAGGGGCTCAGGCACCCTTAAATTGTTTTGACCTCTGGTGCTCGGCCTTGCGTCAGGCTTTGGCGCTGAGCCTTCACCATCTGCAGGCGCTTCCCACGCAAGCTGAACTGCGACCAGCTGAGGAGCTGCAGCAGGGCGCATGTGATGGGTACGAAGACGAGGAGGTAAAAGCAGCCCTGGCGAAGAGTTGGCTCCAAGACTGCAGCAGACTCCAGCTTTGGCTGGGCACTCACCACGTTGCTCAAGGGGTTGCGCTGGAAGATGTCGTAGCCTGGTGTCAGAGAAGAGTTTATGAGACTGGGGACAGTGGGGATGGACCCTTGTCCACCTTCTCTGAGCGACTGGCCTTGGAGAGGCAGAAACCAGAAACAGCTTAGCAACTGGAAAAGCTTTCCACACCCACCCAGGGCACAGGATGTGGTGGAGGACACTGAACACACCGGTTTGCCCTCTCCTGCCCTGACGCCCTCCCCAGGAGCTCCCTTACCTGTGTACGCGCCGAGCAGCCAGGTGCCGATCAGAGGGGCGAAGGTCTGGCCTGGCTTGGTGACCAGAGCCACCATCCCAAAGAGCAGTGCAGAGGCCGCCTGCTTCCTACGGTTCAGGACTAGATCCTCATCCACCAAGTCAGTCACCACCAGGTTGAGCAACTTACAGGTCCCTTCTGTGAACACCCGGTTGCTGCAGAACAACAGGCAAAGCACTGAATAGGGGCACTGAGACAGACAGGAGTAGGTGAGAGATCAGAGAAAATGGAGAGAGGGTGAGAAGGGTTCCCCCACACTTAAAATAAGAATTTCAGAAGCCCTGGTTACAGGAGGGAACACTGCTAACAGTAAGCCTTGTGTACCCTGTAGCGATGCCTTAGATCAGTCCTGACGTGCCACACGGGCCTGGGGACAGGCCACAGTGGGCCAGTGGCTAACCAGCAGCCGCAGCACATCCTGAGGGCTATCACCCCAGGCAGGCTGCAGTGGAGAGGAGCTCAGCCCAGCAGCTGGGAGGGGCTGCTGCAGTCTGCCACCAGCCCTGCCAGGTCTCTGTCCTCCCAAACATCGCTGCCTCCCTCCCTCTGCTGCAGGCACAGCCAGTGGACTCTGCAGTGACCCATCCCACAGTCAGGTGCTGTCAGAGCTGGGAGCCACATGGCTTCTGTGTGACCCTGGCTACCGTTCCCTGCCTCCCACTCCTCTCTGTAAAACAGAGGCAAGTCATTTCCCCTCCACAGGTGGCGGAGGGCAGGGGAAGCAAGTGCTGCCTGCCTACCTGGCAATGAAGATGCAGAGCAGATACACCTGATCAGGTCCTGCCAGGAGCATGACAACGCTGAGAGCCAGCTTCAGGAAGAAGAGGCCTCGCACCACGGCGTAAACCCCACAGCGGCGGCAGAGGGACAGGAAGTAGAGGTTGTTGAGATGGGGGGCAATGTAGGAAACACCTGAGTAGAGACAGAGGCACAAATAGCTTGAGGGAGTTTCAGTATCCACCATGCCCCCAGGACCGATACCGAGAGAGAACGCGGCTGGTTATCGGACACATAGTCCAGAACACCCCCCACGCACATCCAGAAGGCTGCAGCAGATTTACGCGGGGGCTTTGTGGCACAACACACACTCTTCCTACAGAGGGAGGCCTTCTTCCATCAACCTCATGGGCGGGAAGGAAGAAAAGACTTGGCCAGTCATGCAGGGGCTGAGACTCAGCCCTGGAGCAGAAAGGAGAGGGACAGGACAGCGTGACCAGACCTGGCCTACGCAGAACCCTCCCAGGGTAACTCTAGGACCACTGCCCACAGGTCTCTGGCAGCCTGGAAGTGGTCCATGTGCCAAAGAGAGAAAGGGATTAATTTTAGGGCTGTGTTCCCTGCTGCATCCTGGGGACACAATCTGCAGCCACTAATGCTCAGAGCAATACCTCCGTGGTGTCTGGGCCAGAGTCCAACACATTGGGCTCATCACCACTAGAAAGGGCTCCAAGTTACTTCTGTGCCCAGGAAGGAAGACAGAGGTTTCGGGGAAGCACGTGGGATGTGTGAATCTTACAGCCCAGAGCCCAGCATGTGAGCACAGCTCTCCCCAGATGAGGTTTAGGAAGAACAAACCCAGACTCAGGCCAGTTCCTAACCCAGCTGCTTCCTCCAGT
Source organism: Tyto alba (assembly GCF_018691265.1). Lineage (NCBI taxonomy): Eukaryota > Metazoa > Chordata > Aves > Strigiformes > Tytonidae > Tyto > Tyto alba. The sequence goes on from NW_024881261.1 coordinate 15,285,796, forward strand.
CCCACCTGACACTCACCAAGCAGGAAGGATCCAGTAGAGACAGAGATCTGGTCTGACAGCAGGTGCTCCAGGAACAGAGGGAAGAAGTTGCTGTTAAAGTGGCAGTGAAAAACCTGTGAAGGCAGCATGCAGACAAGCTGGTCAGCAGGAACAGCAGTAAGAGAGAACAGAAAAAACTAACAGCCCTCTGGGCTCTGTTGTCCTAGGAGCCCTGTGCCAAGGGACCGTGCAGGGGGGGCCTGAAGTACTTCAGCAGAGCGAGAGCTTGGCTGTGGAGTTTACAGCACTGTAGGCTTTGAGAGGGCAAAGCTGCAATGCCAGCAGCCATGGCATTGCAGCTTTGGGGTCAGTACTGCTTCCCAGCCGCCGAGGCATTCCTCGCAGGGCACCCGCTCGGCACACAGCGCTGCTGGGGCAGGAAGGGACAGCAGTGCCCACGAGGGTGACAGTGGCCCCGCAGGAGGGAGGAGGCAGCTGTCAGGAGGACAAGGATGAGGCAGCAGTGAGGTTTGAACACAAAGATGCAGAGCAGCATCACAGCCTGCCTGAGGGGGAACCGAGGGATCCCCAGGGATACGGGAGCTGTGACTGCAGCACACAAAGCTGGGCAGGCTGCCGGCGTTTGGTAGTAACCACTGAAGAGGATGAAGAACAGAAATGGCAAAAGCCAGCTGGGAGGTGGATCCAGTTGAACAGTGAAAACAGCGATGTGAGCCTCAGGAAAGCAGAAAGGAGACTGTGCTGACAGCCACGCCAGCAAACTGCACTCCTGAACTCATCCCCACCATGAGCCAGGCCTTGCACATCTCCACCCCAGATGGGCTGCACGGAGCTCAGCCAGCCCCCATAATCCAGCCTATGCTGCAGAGAGGAAAGAGCACCCCACAGCTTGCTCAGGAAGTATCTTCGGGTCACAAGCAGGGAGAGTGGCTATCAGCTGCTCCATCAGCCAGCATGCCCAGGAGGCTCCAAGAGCAAGTGGGTGCTGGAAACACCTCACATACTGCTGAATCACCATCTAAAACAGCCAGAGCCAGCGCTCATCTTCCAAATCACAACATGTCACTGCTGTGCCTACCTGGACAAGGTTCATGCAGACAAACCAGAGGAAGTTGCGATGCCGGGAGAGCTGCTGGAGATACTCTGCCAGGGTGATCCTCTTCTCCTGGGGGACGGAGAGTTTTTCGATGTACAGCCTAAAGGGAGAGGAGGGAAAAAACAAAGGCAACTGTAAATCCCTCACACCAAGCAGGGGAGATGCAGAGCTGTCTCTCCTCAGCTCCCATCCCAACCTTCCCTCTCCCTGGACAAAATCAAAACAGTAGAGTCTACAATCACGTTTGCTTATTGCTAGCAAGAGTGACAGGCAACAGGTCTCCCAAAGAACATTTGTCTTCTGAACCCAAAACTTGGACTTCTGTCCATAAAAGCATTCTCTTATGAGCCATTCCACTACACATACACTCCTCTTCCAGATCCCTACGGTTAGCTCACCTGGCAGATCTCAGGATCTGCTGTGTTAGTACAGCATAATGCTGGCAGCTCACAACAAGAGACGAGTGAGGCAGCCCAAGGAAAAGCAAGGGAGCTGAACAGGGAAAACCAGCTGCATCAAAAAAAAACAACAGCCCAGCCACTATCAGGTAGCTAAAGCGAGCAAACAGGTTAAGAGACATTCGCTTGTCCAACTCCACAGGAAATGGGCAGCAAGGTGGTCTCATGCTCAAGCAGGAATGCTTTCATGATAAGCTGATTCTGACATTTTGCCACTCACAGGCCTCACTGGGTGCTCTAGATATTAACTCATTTCATGTTCCAAACACTGGATGGCCATACAGCAGGTCAGGGCTCTGCCTCCAGTTTGGGCCAGGGGTGTCACGAGATAGTTTTGTCCTATTTTCAGAGGGCATTAGGAGCCAGTGTGACACAGGTGATTCTGAAAACTGTATCAACAAACAAGAACCATAAATGATTAACAAAAATTTGCCTCATCCTGCATCTTCCCACACATTTAGTTTGCTGCAGTGCATAAAAGGACTCTACAGATCTATGCCAGGCCTTTGTCCCTGCCACAGAATTGGTGACACTTACTCTTTTAGGGTTGATTCTTGGTCCCATTTTGCTTTCCCATCAGCCTCAAACCGCTGGCGAAGCAGCTGTGTGGACAGCGTAAAACCAATGATGGAGCAGAGAGCCAGTACGACGCAAAATATGCGAAAGGAAAAGAAGTCCTCTTTGTTCCACACTGCATAGGACATGAAGACAGAGAGGGAGCCTACGGCACTGAAGAGGGAGCAGTAGAAGTTGAGGCTAGTCCTGTCTTTTGCTGAGACAGCCAGGTCTGCGAGCAAGGCATTGTGGTGGAGGTCGACCATGGTGAGAAAGCTGTCGTACATGCAAAGGCAAAGAAGGAACTGCAAACCAGGATGAGCCCAGGCAACCCAGAAAGCCAGAAATGAGATGGCAAAGAGGGGGCCATTGTGGCTTAGAGCTTTGAGCCTCTTCAGAACTACTTCTGGGGAAGAAATCTCTGCTCCTGGCCTGCAAGAAAAAATACAAAAACTTTAGACACCTGGACAAAACCCTGATGACCACGTATTCTCCAAGGAAGTTGTGCAAGTGGCATAGACACAAATACAGCTTTTGTTCACGTGACAAGCACCCACATCAAATACATTCTCAGTTAATATGTAACTACACCAAAAATATGGGTTTAAGAAGGCCAAAAAGCATGAATGGATTTTTAATCTCCAGAGCAAGTCTCTCCCTGCTTGTGCTGCGTTGTCTGCTTTGCACAATGTAAATTATTTCAACGATCACTTTAAAAGTTTTCACTAGGTACAAGAAGTCACACCATGATTTTCATTAAAAGCTGGGCATAAATACTTGAGAAATGCTAATGGCCAACAGTGATCCATGATCCAGGGAGTTTGGGAACAACTGGTCTGAGGCATTCCAGATAGAATTAATTGCCCTTTCCCTACCCTGTGTCTCCCAAAACACAGACACTCTCCACCACCCCGCTAAGAGGCTGGATATTTTAGATGCCCATATTTTAGCTTCTGTACCATTCATGCAATTGTTAAGGGCTAGGGTCACAGCTACTCAGCGGATGTGTGATTTCCTCTATACAGTCAGGTACTGAATCATAGACTCATTTAGGCTGGAAAAGACCCTTAAGATCATCAAGTCCAACCATTAACCTAGCACTGCCAAGTCCACCACTAAATCATGTCCTTAAGTGCCATACCTATATGTCTTTTAAATACCTCCAGGGATGGTGACTCAACCACTTCTCTAGGCAGCCTGTTCCAATGCTTGACAACCCTTTTGCTGTAGAAATTTCTCCTAATATCCAATCTAAACCTCCCCTGGTCCAACTTGAGACCATTTCCTCTTGCCCTATCACATATTAGTTGAGACCCTGACACCCACCTCACTACAACCTCCTCTCAGGTAGTTGTAGAGAACAATAAGGTCTCCCCCGAGCTGCCTTTTCTCCAGGCTAAACAGCCCCAGTTCCCTCAGCTACTCCCCATAAAAATCTGTGCTCTAGACCCTTCACCAGCTTCATTGCCTCCAATATGAAATAACATGCAAAGAGCACTGAACTTCTAAGATGCCAGGAAAAGCCATTAAAGAGTTCCACGCTCCTGTAAGCATTCCCACGCCATCATTTTAAAGCTGCCAATTTTATATAATTTCCCCCAGAGACTAAACAACTTCCCAGCCTCTGCTGGAAGGGGAACTTAACTTACTGTTGTGTGCTAAGGAACACCCGGTCGCTCAGCCAGCCAAACAGAGGGTCATTGAGGCTGTTCCAGATCAGAAACACTGTCTAGAGAAGAAAACAGGGCAGTGAAACAAACCACAGGACAGCTCCTGCAAAGACTCAGTTCTGTTACTGAAACAGTGTTGAGCTGGCATGCTGAACAACCAGCAGGAACCATCCCAGTGCACCTTCCCTGCCCCACCACCGCTGCGCGATTCCCCTGTCAGGGACAGCTGCCAGATTAACTCAGCAAAGGCCAGTGGTTTTCCCTGCTTGTGAAACACCTTGATGTGCCCAGAGGAAAGGCTGTCTTAAGAACAAAGTCTCTGGGTTTTCCAGGCCAGCTTGTTCTCTTTTCATGTAAGTGGGGAAACTGAAAAGCCCAAGTTAGCACTTGGAAGGCTCCCTTGCTCCCTCTCCAAAGGGGAATGCTACTATTACAACTAACACTGTTCACACTTCTAGCAAGGAGCAGTCGTGGTTTCAGAATTTTTGACTTAAGAGGGAGAAGACTAACCTCTCCTATCCAGAAGGACAGCTTATCAATCTTGTAAACGGAGACAAAGGTGTCCACGTAGTACAGGAGGAACACGTTGTGCAAAATGGAAACAAACAGTGACAGGGACCCGTAGATCACTGCAGTGGGCAAATGAAAAAGACAAGCCAACAGTCGCAACCCCATGTTGGTGCAGTCAGCGTTCAGCTCCCTCGATCACCTCCATTTCAGATGGGATGTCTTCTCCCAACACCTGCTGCATCTTTGTTGGGGCCAATCCATTGTTGCTCCTGCAGGAGAGAAGAAAAAAAAAAAGAAACCAGGCTCAATTTCTTAAATGAACTAAAAATTGAATCAAATTAATTGGTAAATGTTTGCCAGCAGAGATCAGAATTCATATCGCTTTGAGACACTGTTCAAAAGTGGATTGGATGGGATTTAAGAGACTAAAAACTGCCTGCTGCACTAAAGCTGTTTCACTAAGCCAAGGCCAGGCTGAGGGCTCCCAGGGGTACAACTGCCTCCTCATGAGCAGGCTGCCCCATCCTTTACCCTGTAACGTTCTTTGTTATCCAGCAAGTAGTCGATTAGCTCTTTCCAACTCTTTAAAGGCAAGGTCACAGGAGGAATCGAGCTAGATAGCTGCAAACAACAAAGCAGCCTTCAAAATCACACTGCCATTTTTAGGTACTGGTGTAAATTTTTAGCCAAATAAAAATGACAACAGCTGTGATGTAATCTCACACATGCACACTGCTTTCCCCAGGCAGTCACAGCTGACTGCACCTGGGCTGGCTCAGACAGGAGTTATTTATGGCAAGCAGTGCTGCTGCTTTGTGTCGTGAAGAGACATGGCCAGAACACAACAGCATGCAGCAGACATGCTGCCATCATGCAATAAAGGCAACCAGAAGTCACTTAACAGCTGTCCAGCTCATCTTGGAGTGGCCTAAATTTTAGGATCGATGTCTGAAATAAAGACGCTTTGACCAGACAGTAATATATACAAAAATAAAACAAGTGGAAACAGCAGCCTTATACCAGAAGTCACTGTATATCCACAAGGGGCTGAGGACTCCTCACACCAGCACTGACTGGAGCTCAGGGCCAGGAGGTGGGACCATCATCCTCCCATGATACAGTCTTGTGATTTTCAGACTGAGGCCCCTCTCACACTCAAGTTGATACAGACCAAAGGCAAAACACAAGGCACCTCTTCAGAGGCACTTGTGTATCCGGCAAGATGCTAAGAGTCCTTAAATCAGTGTAAGTCAGCTCCTTCAGCCCCTGCCATCATAAGAAGCCCTGTTCACAGCATATGCATGATGGGTGATAACAAGGTCTCTATCTTAACACTGTCAAAAGCAAGATAAAGCGCTGGAAGTCCCTCCTGTTCCAGCCCTCCCAGGTCCGCACTCACCCAACTCAGACACATCATGGTGACTTCTCAATGCAGAATAAGAATGAGCACATCAGAAATGGAAAACTACGTGCCAAGCCAACCTTCTGGCTTGCAACATCCGCTGCAGCAAGTCCAAGCAGAAGATCAAGGGGAAGAATAAACGGCTGGTTATGAAACCTGATGAAACACCAGTCCCATTCAGCATTTCCCAGAAGCCATGAGTCTGACCACTTTTAGGCAAGATTAGAAAAGCAAAAATAACCACCCGCTCTGCGTAGCCCAAGGAATTCCTTGCAACTAGTTCAGAAGAAGCAGGAACAGCATTTGTTCCAATCAATTACATCACTAGATTGAAACTGCACATCAGCTCCACTCCCAGCCAAAGCACCAGACCTCAACTGGATCCAACTGCAGAGCCCTGTGGCGCTGAGCCACCGTTCTGCATCCCCACCATGCCAAAACCCAAGGCCAGATAAAAGGAAGACACTGCTTGGAGGGGAATTCAGCCAGACAATGAACTTTTATAGGTGTAATTAAAGACAGACAAGCCTCAAGGGGAAATTGCGTTTTGTACGGTCATGAATTGAAAAGGAATCAAGAATTTGTGATGTGTAAAGATAAAGGTTAAGGAGAATAAAGAGCTAAGCCAACTAACCTAGGATGAATCCCTTGTCTCTCACATAGAACCTGCTGCAGAGGACTGGCTCAAGGGCAGATGAAGCCACCAGGGTGCTAGGCACCATCATGAACGGGATAGAGAACAAGCAGACAGCATCATTTTGCACCGTATGAAACATCGGTGTATCTAGACCTTGACCACTGTGTGCACATTTAACCTCACTACAAACTTCCTGAGACACAGAGATGAGGGAGATGAAAGGAAGGTAACTGAAGCAATCAAGGGACTGAGGCAGCTGCCTGCTGAGGAAAGACTACACAGCTGGAACTCTTCAGGCAGAGAGGAAAGGCTGAAGGGGGACATGATCAAGTTTTACAGTTCCATGTGCAGTGGGTAAGGTGAAGATGGAACTGTTGCGTGCCAGGACACAAGAACTGGGAGCACTCACAGTACCCAGCAGGAAATCAGTTTAAAGCACACAAAAATACTAATTTACCTGGCAGGTAGCAAACATCTGACATTTGCTGCCAAAGGAGGTTACAGAGGTGGGCAACAGGTTCAAATGATTAGATAAATTAATGGAAAACAGCTGTACTCAAACAGCTTCTAAAGGGAACAGGCAGGGAAATCCCTTCTAGTATCCCTAATCCAAAGGTTGCACAAACTAGGGGTGGACAAGTGGAAGAGCCACAGACAGTGGCCAGGCTCATGTGCTCTCCCCCCAAACAGCATCTCCCCCTGCTGCCGTGCAGCAGAATATGGGGCGAGACAGACCAGCGGTCTGACTGCTAGGGCAACTCTTAACCTGGACTTAACTTTGCTACCCAAAGCCTGTTTGAAAGCAAAGCCTCCTCAAGGCTTGTTCCTTAGTGCTGAACTTTATGTGTACCCATCCAAACAGTGCTTCACTGAGCTCACGTTGCACAAACCACAGCTGCTGAAGTTTCCAAAGACACCTCATTTTGTCATTTATACGCTACAGTGCTGTTTAAAGAAGGTGAAGTTCCACTTCCTCTCCTTCTCCCTCATTGCTCCCTCACAGATGTGCAACCCGTTCAGCCAGCTGACATTTGTGACTTCACTTAGCTCGGATAGTTGTTGGGTCATTTTATATATATACAATTTTTCCCCCTCCCCATCTGCAAACGTACAGATAAAAAGAAACAAATCATGGTTGTCAGTAAAAAGTAGATTTTGCTTCTACATCCAAAGCACTGTGTTATTTAAGTTTGCCACACTGGTATTTTCATAACCTTTTCCTTGGGATGAAGAATTACTCATGGAGTATGTCAGAACTTTTCAATGTTAGGCTTTAAGTAGTAATGGGAAAAGGAGCTGCAGGAGGGAATAGTTATCATTCATTCACGCTGAACTTCAAATGCACAGTCATAAAGCAACAAGGTCATAAATTAGAAAGCAACTAGCCTTTATTTCAGAAACTTCCACCTCCGCATCTGACATCTGGCATCACTCCTGCCAGTGACGTTTGCAGATCTTATCTTTTGAGGAGGATGTTTGAATACTGGCTACCAGGAAAGCACTGCTTTTGTTTGAGTGCTGGCGTACAAATGGCTGGAAACACACCACAGAATTTGGGGCTTGCACATCTGTCACAACTTCCTAGCCAGCTCACAGCTGGATTCATGAGTCATTGTGTCCCATGGTGATTCAGCAACACTTTGGCCTACAATAAGACTGAGCTCCAGCCTTCCACAGCTGAAGCCAGTTGTACTGAGTTGGCAACAGAGCCATATGCATGAATCTTGGCCCAAGCCAGTCTTCTAAGCAGGGCCAGATGATTCCTATATGCCAAAGGTGCCACTCAGGAACCTGAAATAGTCATCTGCAGACCTGACTGCCGTAACAGGATGACTCTCCCATTCACTCTCCACCATGTGGGTAATGCAGGCTGGAATATCCCAAATAATGCTACAGGATATGCCTGTGCTTGCTCCTGCCGTCACTACGCTGTCTTTGCTGCATATTCTGGATTTTGGGTGGCTTACTAGCTAAAGTAGAGGGCCAGACAAATATACCAGCTCAGTGCCTCTGCATCCACTACACAATAAATTCACCACCCTGATAAGCCACTCAAGAGGGGACACTATTACTAGAGACTCATCACAGCCAGATAAGATCGGGCTGCTGGAAACCCAGCCCCATTCACAGGGAAGCTGGGCTGGAGCTGCACCCACAAAACAGCTGCTGCCCTGTGCCCCATCCCAGCATAGCACTTGGTGCTGGGCACATAAACTCCTCCTGGACCCTGTAAGTGACAGTCTCAGCCAGAAGAAACACAGTCATGGATGTCTTCATCTGGTCATGCTTATCCATCAGTGACAAGTCCGCTTTGTAAGCGCAGACCAGGTTCTGCACGCTCCTTCACACCCTGCGCGCGATACTCCAGGAGGCCTCTGAAGCACAGACACCTCAGAGGGTACTCACCCCATGGAGCTGCTTAGATTCTGGCAAGACTCTGTTCAGTAAGAAAGGAAATCCCTCCACAGAGCTATTTCACTGAATGAATCTGAAAGAGCCTCCACTTAAACAACAACAACAACAACAACAAAAAATCTCAAAATACTTTTCCAGGAAATCTCCTGCCTACAAAAACACTCCACAAAATTTAGGCTCCTCTGACCAGACTTTGATCCTGTGCACCCTCTTAGAGATTAATATATCCCCAAAACTCTCAGTTTCCCCACCATACTACTTCTAAAGTCCTAGTGCCATGTTTCCTCAGAGAATCCACGTGCTAACAGAGCACCTTGAGGGAACACCAAACAAACACAGGCCAACATGAAACATTAATAAACTCCCCAACAGCAGACTCCCAGCAGCCTAGTATCTGAACAGTAAAGCAATGAAGCCTCTGAAAACCTGGTACCACCTGGATCAGGCAAGGAAACATGCCACTTCAAAGATGCCATGAGGACTTTTCCCAGTAGTGTTTACCAATTCAACAAGCGCAGATGCCTTGTTATCATGAGAGGTTTGGTAACTCCCTTCTTATTACAGGCAATCATGTGCTTCCATCAGGTGCTTCCGTCACTCCTGCTGAGTTCATACACATAAACAGAACTGCCACACAGATGACAATTAACATCTTGAACCAGCTGGTAGTTTCTGTGGAGCTATGCTCCAGCAGAGCAATCTCATTAAATCAGATCTCATTCACTAATGAGATTATGAGGTTCATTAATAGAAGTAGCCAGGTAGATCTCCTAGTATTAGAACTCGGTAAGGCTTAACTTATCAGCACTCTGCATCCCTTTTCTAAACAGTTCATTGTTTTTCAGTGTAAGAAAAATGTATTACACAGATTAAGAAGGGGTTCCCCATGATGTTATCACCAGCATAAATGCTAATCCTGTAGTGGACTTCCACAGCACTCATATGGAGACCATTGCCAGGTAATTCTGGCCTCAAATTACAGATTTAGAAGTACGAAACCCCTACTAAAAACAACCCCCAAAGGTGGAATCAAAGAAGGTAGAGGGGATTATTGCACAGATAGAGCCTATTCTTGTAGAGACTTAATAGGAAGCACCAGGCCAGAAGCACTTTTTACCGCTCTGCCCAAGCGCAGCAATCAGGAGTTTCTGCTACGCATCTCCATCTTCTCACCGGGGAGATTTTTCACCCATGCAAACCCTTCAAAGCCACAGTCCCCCCCCAACGCCTCAGATTCAGCTACAAGGCCACATGTCACTAACCAAAGGCTGAAGGAAGCCCAGCCACCGAGGCCACCAGTGATCTCTGTAGCATTTAGGCCTGAAAAACACGGCACTAGGTCACCACCTAAAGCAGCCGACATCCCACTTGTAGGAAAGGAATACAGGGAGCCAGGAAATGCCGGCAAATCGAGGCCAGGTATGGGGATGCCATTTCTTGGGCCACCAAGAGGACAAGCCCAAGCAGTGGTGCCACTCCCGGCGCTCCATCCACTGGGTCCCATCCTAGCAGCCCCAGTCGAGGAAGGGGTGGCCAGGCAGGAGCGCAGCCATCACTTCGTGGTGGGGTCCCACTCCAGCTCCACGGTGGTGGAGGGCCCGTTTGGGGCTGTGCTGCCAGGTGAGGGGAAGGTGACAGGGACATGGCAGCCAGATCCTCACTCCGCACCTCCAGGTAGGGTAGACGCCCCCCACTGCCAACCCCGCGGCAAGGGACGGGGCAAGGCCAAGACCGCCTCTCCTTACGAGGGGGTGGGAACCAGACCCCAACCGGCTCCAGAACGGGGGACAGACGGACTGAGGCCCCCGCCTACGGACACTGACAGCAGAGAGACAGGGCACCCCCCAGGCCCACGTGGGACCGTCCAGAGTAACGAGGGGGGGAGGCACACTCCAGGGCTTTACCAATGCAGGGAGGGAGGGAGTCCCCACCCCGCACGGGCAGCCCCACTGCGTGGATGGGGGTCTCCCCCCATCCCACCCGGACAGCCCCGCTGCAGGCGGGGAGCCCGGCGTTCGGGTGGGGGAGGCACCGCGCCGCAGCCCCCCCCCCCCCCCCCGCAGCCATCCCCCCAGCGCCTCCTACCTGCGTCCGTTACCGGCGCTGCCCCCGCCGTTCCGCCGCCGGACCGCACGGCTGCGCATGCGCACCTAGCGCCCCGCCCCACGGCCGGCTCCGGCCCGAAACCATCTTGTGTCCTGGCAAGTGAAGCCACCCCCTCCCGGCCGCCATCTCGTGTGAGGTCACCTCCCCGGAGCAGGAGCCGCAGCAGGGACAGGCTCCCCTGGGGCCTTTCTAGCCGGAGAGGGCTGGCTCCTCTATGATCCATCCGTCTCGCAGGGCGTCTGTCACCATGGAAACATGGCCGGGTCGGAGAGATCCAGCGGCGCAAACGCTGCGAACGGCTCCTCGGCCGGGCAGGAGCCCTGCCACCAACGCCAAGTTGGGCAGTGAAGGCTCCCCTGGGGCCTTCTACCCCTTTCCTCGGCGTCGTGGGGCTGGAGAACAAACAGGGCTGGTAACCACCAGATGCCTCCTGGTGAAGCCAGCTGGACTTGTGGTGCCTTCTCACCTTAAACACCTCAAACTGCCCCAAAGGAGCGTTGTGCCAAGCTGCAAAATGACAAAGTGGAAACAAAACAATGAACATGGCTGCTCAAGGGGCAGGTGTAGCCATCCCTGTAATCCAGCAAATGCCCTACTTGTCTTTGGTCTTAGTCATCAGCTACTTATGCTTCTCTCCCAAGGTTCACTTACATGATGTCCCATATACTTAAGAATATAGAGACCATCCTTGTCCTTTATTATTTAAGATATCTCTTTGGAGCTTTCAAAGAAGCAACTCCCCATTTTCAGCATATGCACCACCTTCCACTTCTGACCACAACAGTCGCTCCCATCCAGCTATTCACAAATTTCACCAGGGAAAATTGACGCAAAAGCCAGTTACTGTGTGCTGAAAAATATCATCACATCCTATTACTTCCCAACTGTTTTTGTGTATCAGGCTTACTAGCAGCTTCCTAAACAGGTAATTTTTATAAATTCGTAAAAAATGGGCAATTAATTGCAGTCAACAGGTTTTATAATTAGCAATCTGTAGATACTTAGCTTCAGCTATTGAGATCACTTCCAGAACAAGGCATTAAGCGCCCTTAAAGAGCGTGCTTTGCTGCAGCAGTTGTGCTGAGCAATGATGAGCTGACCTTGCAGACCCAGTCATCCTTTTTAAACCTGTGTGGGGATTTGTATCTGTAAAGGCCCACGACAGTGCAGGTGCTTACAATAAGGTAGTGCTGATGGGAGCCATTTGTATGGCTTCTTACTTAATTACAACCTACTGAATGAGAACTGAGTACAAATACTAGCTTAGCTGTCTGTATCTGAGTAGGAGTAAACAGCTTAGGGGGCTAGAACAATGAAAAATTAAGGTTCATTTCTAAAGTACTTAGTGGTGGGCTCTATTCCATGCTATTTAATCTGTTACTTTAAAATTCACAGTTTTTTGAGTGTTGCTAATAGCATTTTTTCTGCTTTGAGAAGCAACCTGAAGTTTTGGTGAGTGCTTTTGAGGTTTTCTATGTTGACATTATGTGCTGGCTTTAACTGTTCCTTTATCGTTGTCCTTGCTTTGCCTGAGTTCTTATGCTCAAGTTCAATGTGTTGTTTTTTTCCTGTAAGGCATCTCACTAGTTAAGACACATACCTTGCATTAGCTTTAGTAGCCTTGTCTATAGGAAGCTAGGCTTAAAGCTCCCTGTCTGAGCATGTAATATAATTGCTGAAGGAATGAGCTTCCTGTTGCTTTCCTTAACTACAAGGGCATGTTCGGACAGGTATTGCAGCCCTGGTTGCTATAGGAAAGCTTCTGTAAGGTGTGATGTGGTATCTTAGTGTATCTCCTGGCTCTGTATGTGCCATTAAAGGCACATCAGTGAAAAGAGACTGTAGAAAGCAAGCTGCCTTCTTAAGATCAGATTGTATATCCTACTGTTTCTTGCTCCTCAGTTAAGTGGAGGCATCATCTTGGCTGGTCTTTCTCAGGATGTAAGTACATACACACCAAACAAATGTCTGTCTCTGTTTTTTTTTTGTATTTATGACTGGAGATGGGTCTATGATCCAGTGTTTTACCAGTTACAATGGCAAAACAGTACTAATGCAAGATAAACGTTTGTAGTAGTAGCAACGTACAACTGAGGTGTTCTGCAGTTTGCCTGGCTTTTTGAAAACACAAATGCTTAAATCCCTCTGGAGGTGATGTCTCTTTCACCTCAGCACATCTGCTGTTTTATCTAGTAGATGCAAGTTTATGTATAGTAGCATAACTTGGTTGGGGCATTGATTCATGCCAGTGCTCTAGCCTGTAACTTTCCTAGCATCTCCTGCTTGTGAAAGATACTAATGTAAATTGTTATTGTTATGTGGTGATAGGCTTTAAACACTTTAGCCTAGAAAAAAAAAGACATAGAAGGACTTCTCTGAGTGATTGTATTCTTGGAAACACAAGATTGCCTTTTGAGTCCCATTAAAAAATCAATGTTATTTGTGAGCTATGTTCTGAATTGTCTAAAGACCATAACAGAAGGTAGTTGGATTTTTTTTTTCTTTTAATGTATTACAAAGTCATAGATCAGCAGATGCTGCAGCTGTTTGCCTTGGGGGATGCAATAAGAGCACTATTCCCATGAGTAATTCTAGCTCAGATGTTTGAACTTAAGCTAGAAGTGCAGTGTGTGTTGCTGTTGTAACAAAAGGCATTTTTATACACTGAAGGGATGATACCTAATACGACCCCAAAGTCTGGATAATTTGTTTTCTGTCCTGTCCCACTACTTGGGGTGTTGCTTCCCTGGGAAGATCTAGTACAAGTGCATAAGAAGTTAAGCCTTCCTCACTTCTAAAAGTACATCTTCGATGTAGGGTGCACAGGAATGGGATCCAAGTGTATTTAAAACTTAAGTAGTTAAAGTGCAAATGGTTTGTTGTGACATTGGATGCTAGTGTGTGTCAACAGAAGAAACCCACTGTGAGCATTAGGTCCCTCTGGAGAAGCAGGCTGTGTAACCAGCTAAGGCCTTTGCAAGGACACCAAGAGACTCTCCCAAGAACACTTCAAGGGCAAAGACTTGTAATCAAGCAGCTGAGAGCAGGATGCTGTGAAAGCACAAAAACAGAGTGCAAAACATGTTGCTCTGCTATGCAAACTGTCTGTCTGCGAGATAAAGTGCTTGTAGGTAGCTGGAGCTAGGTAGAGGAATCAAGGCTAAAGTTGAATGATTTGTCTTGGAGTGTGTAAAGTAAATAATATATAATCAGGAGGAACCAGATAATTATAGGGGTGTCTGAAGCAACTCTTGCAGGGTAGAACCTTGCAAGGCCACCTGCACTGTATCAGTAATACTATGTAAGGCTGAGATTGCCAGGCTAACAATATGGGAAATGCCAGACTTAGTTATGGATGTAGCAAAACCAAGACCAATGGGGAAGAAGTAATTAGGGGTGGATTGTCTGTTTGGGAGGAGTCTAGGGGAAGGGAGGCATGAGCATGGGAAAAGTGGATCCTGAAATGAGAGAACAAGGTATGAAATTAGATGAAAGAATGAAGGTGGGATCAGCTGACTGTAGGAGTGCAGACATCTATGGATGGTAGTGAAACCTGAGGATTCAAACTCACTGGGATGCTGGAGTGATGCTCCTTGAACAGCCTGCTGGACTCTCTCTCCATCAGGTCTATGCTGGAAAGACTTGGAGTGGGAGGGCAGAGCAAACAGGGATAGACTTGCATCCTAGTACTAAGTGGTGTGGGAGGGAAAGGTGACACACGTGCAACTCAGTAGCAGTCGTGTGTGGTTCATAAGGCTTGATCAGTAGCTTCATAGTCGTGTGCAAAATGATATAAATAACCATGAGCTACTAGAGGTGTGTTAATGAGGTTATTGATTGTTCAGTTGACTTATTGGTGTGTTTGATTGATAAAAGTTAGTGTCCTGAGTTGGTTGTCTCAAGACTGCAATCTGAAGGCGGGGGACAGCTGGGCACTGAAATGACAGCTGGGGTCTTGTCCAGGATCTCCCAGTTTGGAAGCCTGAGCTGACTGAGACAGATCTTTGAAGGAGTGAGTGTGTGGATGGAGATGATGGATATCAGATGAACTCTTGAGTGAGAGGAGGAGGGGGTCTGTTTGTGCAGGCTATGTTTGAACATGGAGGGGATCCTTGGGACTGAACACTAGAAAGTGCAGATTAAAATATGCATGATTAAAGAAAAGAGTAGTGCCGAGATACCATGCTGTCTCTGGGAAAGTTTAGATCAGAAAAAGGTGGTGGCTTTTGGTAGGGCAGACTGGGATCCTGAAACATGGGGCAGAGGGATTTGAACCTCAGGCGATGAAGACGTGATGCAAAGGGTGGCTGCAGTGGTTGCTAGAGAGATGAGACTAGTGGTGGTGGGAGCTTTAATAACACAAGCTATGCCACGGGGAAAGGAAGACGTGACAAGAAAGGAGAAAGCTTGGAGGAAAAAATGAGGGATGGTGTGTGTGTGTGTCTAAAATCTAGATGTTGGTGCATCAGACATTTCTACCCAGGGAGAAGCTGGAGGGGTGACAGTGTCACAACTGCCTTGGTAGCAGGCAGGGGTGGTTTCCAGAGTCTTGCCTGCTGATGCAGTGACCCTGTGGTAACACTCATCATGTTTTATTCTTGGCTGTGCAGCTGTTTCAGACCTGCTGTTATCCAACAGCTGCAGCAAGAGTAGAAGGAGGGGCTGCTCCAAACCTCTCCTCATCAGCAGTGACTTGCATTTGGACCGCTATTTGAGCTGAGTTATGCAAGGCAGTGGTTTTTAGATCATCCCAGTCGAGTAAAGACTTGCTCTGTGATGATTAGGGCTTTTCCTGGTGTTTTGACCTCATACAGAGTCTGGGTTTTGCACAGACCTCAGAAATAAATGCCAGACTCATATTAGATTTCAGTGCTTTCTGGGAATGCTGCTTTGAATAGCTGAAACGGATCTATTCCCCCTTCAAAGGGCCTATAAAAGTGGTGACTGACTGTAATATGCCTTAACTGCTATTTCCGCAGTTACCAGTGCCAGTTGGAGCTCTTTCCTTTATGGTGTGCTAGTAACAGCAGGGTGAAGACTGGGGTCTTCTGGTTTCAGAAGTTAAATCCTCCCTCTAGGCTGAGCTGAAGGGGTTGTTCATGGTGCAAGAGCTGGGAGAGGTTCTGAGCCCACCTCTTGGAAGGGAGCATCAAATGCAGTAGGTTTTGCGTGAATGCTGTGATGGTAGGGTGGCAGCTTGCTCCCCCTGGGGAGGGAGTTAGTGTGTCTGAGGTCCTCTGGGCTGTCCATCCCAAAAGGAGCTCTGATACCAGCTGTGCTCATGGTTTCTTTTCAGTTGGCTTCGGCAGCTGTATGAATTTGGACAGTGAAGTAGTTTCTGATATAAAGGTCCCCCCTGTGGTGTGTGTGGGGAAGCAGAGTCAGATCCCCAGTATTGCTAGGGGAGTTCCTCAGACTGGGTGAGTGGCGTGGGGAGGGGAAGGGGATGAGGCTTCTTGCAGGCCTTCCTTCAGTGCCAGTTGTACCACTCAATGTGCTAGAGAAGCAAACATTCTTCCTGGCTGAAGAGCCTTGTAGAGCAGCACTTTTTTGCGTTTTAGAAAGCCTGTATACTGGTGCCCTGCTGCTTAGGGCTGCTCCAGGTTCCTCAGCTGTGCTTGGAAGCTAAATCTTTATTAGACAGCTTCAGGGATGAGTGGGTGAAGGAATTAGTCCAGTCTGGAAACCTGGGCTGCTTGTCCCGCTGCCAAGGTGAGGGTGTCACCCCTCAGCTGCTGCTTCTGTCCAGCTCTGCACCCCGGGGGTAAGCAGGGAGGCCCACAGCCATTTCCATCCATCTCTTGTCCTGTGCTGCTGCTTTCTTTGGCACCAAAATACCTTTTGTATTTACCTTTCAGTAAAAACATACACAACTGTCTGGATTGGTGGGTTTCTCCTGTTTCTACTAATCTCTATTTCTAATCTCAAACTCTTTCCACCTTGTACCTTTACTGCTCTTTGGGGAGTCGTTAAGCTTTAATGCAAAGTACCTGCTTTTCTCTGCAAAGCCCTTTTCTTTCTTATGGGCTGTTTTCAAGCTGCTTACAGTATCGGTTACCTTCCTTTACATGTTACCTCCAGACAGCACAGAGGATTATAGCAAACAGCCTCACCCCTTTTCTGAGAAACAGTGACTGTATGTTCTCCTGCCTCACCAAACTTTCCATCTAGAAGTATCTGGGTGTAAGGAGACACTGATGTGTAATAGCTGCCCAGCTCCCAGTATGCAGTGCCAGCTCTGCCTGCAGGAAGTAGGTTATTGCTACATGCACCATGGCTTCACAGAAAATGAACTGCATGCAGAACCTGTGACCGTGGTGGCACTCAGGGTGCAAGTCTGAAGCAGGTAGCTCGTCCTGAGCTGGCCTGCTGTGCTGCCCCAGCGTGGGAGCTGGCAGGCTGCTGCCTTCGTCCAGCCTGCCTCTGTGCTGTTGGAGAGGCCACAGGAGTGCAGTGTGTGAGCAGCAGAGACGGCCCTGCTTCATCTCAGCCCACCACACAGCATCTTTTTCCCTTTCTAGATGCTACAAGAGCTTGTTTCTTCCAAGAAGCCAACTCTCCTCTCGGGTTGGGGTGGGCTTTACCTGGCAAATTGGAGGCAAGAACTGCTGCCTGCAGCCCTGGTTTGGACTGCTGTTAACTGCCTACTGCCTTGTGGCACCTTTGTTGTACTAGGCATGATGTAGGAACCTCTTGTGGAAGTATTTAATGCTCCTTGGAGTGCTTTGCTGGGACGGTATGGGTTTGCTTTTCTTTTGGAGAGTGCAGCAAAAACTTGTGGTGCTGTTTTACCAGGGGTTGGAGGGTGAAGCAACAAAATCAGAAAGTGATTCTGTGATTAAGTACCACTAGTATGAGAATCTCCTTCCCTAGGTGACAGTTAAGGGCTGAAAGGACCCGGCTTGTAATGAGCTATTGCACTTTCCTTGAATTTCTCTGTTTCTGCCAGGTGTGTCTGGCTTCAAGAGCATCCCTTTTAGGAAGGCAGCCAAGTGCCCCTGTCCTAAGGACCAGTACAGGTGGCAGACAATCAATGCTATTGTGTTGTGCTGCATGGCTTTCTGTGCCGCTCTCCCACCTCTCCAAGAAGTACTTGGGAGTCTTTTTCTGGGTGACTTACAAGACCTCAAACAGAGCATGATCATACATTGGCAATAGGTGGGATAGAAAGGACAAAAATAAGAAACCTCTGTTGTGATCTTTTCCCACGTACTATCTCCAGCTACAAGGATGCTGGATAAGTGTGAGACTGACACCAGAGCTGTGGAAGACAAACCTTAGCTCTACGAGTATGTTCAGTTTTAACCTCTTACTTCCAGAACAGTTGTTGAAGTTTTGGGTTTTTTCCAAGGGAGGCCTTTGCCAAGGCTTTGTCAGATGGCAACAATTTTGCAGAGTCTGCCCAAAATAGACTAACTGGAAATAACTCATGACTTCTTCATCCCCTTGGTTAGGGGAAAGTGTTGCTTTTTCAGTATTCATCCCTGTACCCTTGGGAGTTGATACAGCACAACAGCAACAGATCTGTGGTTTTTGTGGGGTGGGGAGAAGAACAGGGCAGGAAGAAAGCCATAAAGAAGAGTCTGAAAGTTTGGGTGCTGGAACAGTGGAGGGGAAAAAGTAACTTAATGGGACCTCCCCATTCTCTTTGTTTGGGAGATGATCAAAGGGCAATGGTGTGAGCCAAGAATAGTCTTGGTCAAGACTTAAGAGTAAAATAGATAGCCATGTCCTCTCGTGTGGGCTGAATGTCTCTACAGTTGTGTTGGCTTTCAGTATGCTCCCTGAGGAAACATCTAAACCTGTTCAAACTGCCAGCCTGACCTGAGGATCCAGTTAACTTTTTGGTTGCTGCGTCAGATAGACAGAAGACTTGGTGACACTCTCTGAACTCTTGGTCTTGATGAAACCAATCTCTCCAGGCATGTGAGATACTTGTATGAAGGTTCACACGTTGGACACTGTGGCACACCTTGTATGTTGGTCTGTGCCCATGCTACAGTCAGGCTCACTTTAATCTCTCTCCTAGAGAATGTGCAGTCTGGCATGGACTTGAATATTTACTTTCCTCTGTTTTCTGCAGCTCCTTGTGGTTTTTGTGTTCCATGACTGCTTAAACAGTCCCCCAGATTCAAAGCTAGCTTGGGTGACAGTAAAGCTTTACCGCCCTGAAACGCGGCAAGCAAAACCGTGCTCTTCTGTAATGCTAGGAAGTAATTTCTGCTGCTTTACATATGAGAAAAGCCCTACCAGCCTTGGTAATTTCTGTATTAACTAGTGATGGATTTGTTACCTGTAGGAACTGTGTAACAGAGTCGTGAAACAAAATCTTCTCTGTACTTGAGCTATCAAGTGTACTTTCTGGTTTTGTATTGCAGACATTGCTCGATTGCTCCATAGCAACTCTGTCTGGGTCAGCTGGCACTGAAGCACGTTCCAGATCAAGTATTTTGGGAGCTCTGGTGTCAGTCTCCTTGACCTGCACCAAGATGTGTGAGGAGGCAGAGGCTCTGCCAGATGGCTGGCTGGTGGGTGAGGGAGGAGTTGCTGGACTCAGCTTTGGCAAACCTGGGAAGAGTCTGAAGTATAAGCAGAGGTGATTATCTCATTTTAGCTGGTTGTGACCTTCTTGGGAGCTTCCCCCCCCTTTTGTTTTTTTTTTTTTGTGCCTGGCTTTTTATTCAGGTCCAGCGAAGTGGGGCTGAACCCTTTTTCAGCAAGGCCAAAACTGCTGGAAAGGCTTGAAGGGAGAGGCTGCCTTATCTCTTGCTGGCCTTCCTTACTGGGTTGGTCCCTTGTCGCTCCCAGCTGGCAACCACAGTTCCCAGTGCCCTGGCTGGGGAGGCTTGTGTCTGTCTCTACCACCAAGGAGCTGGCTGTCAGTGGCTCTCGGGACCAAGGAGGCATTGAGTAGAGCTCAGCTTGAGCTTTAAGGACTGCTCTATACTTTATTGCTCAGGACATCCAGGTTCCAGGCAATGGATCTGGTGATTTTTTCCCAAGGTGTAGCAGAGCTTGAAATTGGAGCAAGGGAAGAAAGTGGATGGATGGTAGTCTGAAGAAACAGGTCAGCCAGGATCCCTCTTTCTTTTCTGATCCTATATCGAAAAGCCTCCAGCTCCTGAAAAGCAGGGGAAAGAGCTGGAGGCTGTTGGATATTTAGTTCCAAATCCAGGGCAGCCTCTGGCTGCTGGCACTGGAGAAATAAGGGACGTAGGAGGGGAGAGGAGACTGAATGGGGGTTGTACCCTTTTCTTAAAGGGTACCACTAGGTAATGTTGGTGTTTAGGAGTTGTGGGGTTTTTTTAAGCATCTGGCTTTCAATGTCCTCTGGCCATCAGATGGTCTAACAAAAGATCACCTTCCTGGCAAGCCATGTTTTCCCTGAAGCATTACTGGCTCTCACTTCCCAGTGAGCGTGTGACAGGGTCAGGCAAGCTGGTACTGGCTCTCAAATCTCTTTTTCCCCATACACATGGATTTGTCACATCCTAGCTCAGCCCTGGAGAGTCCCTTGCTCCAGCTGTGGTATCCCAAAACCTGCATCTGGAAGCTGAAGCAGCCTGGAGGTCAAGATGAATAACAGGCACTGGTGTAATGGCAAGGTAAACTGTGCTGTCAGCCCCTGGGAACACAAGACTGCAGCTCTGGATGGGGCAGGGCAGGAGCCTTGTGCCTCCTGCATACCAAAACCTTGTTGCAACACACCTAATAATTCAGAGCTGTGCCATGCCCTGCAAGCCAGGAGCTGGGATTCAGGCCCTTGTGCCTGTGAAATGTGTGGTGTCGGGGCAATCCTGAGAGCTCTGGTGCTCGAGCACAGGGGGAGAGCTCTGTGTTGGGGGGCAGGCAGGGACAGGGCCATACCTGGCAGATCTGAGGTGGAGCCCCTGAAAGGCAAAGCCAGGCAGAGCCCCAGCCACTGGGCCAAGGCGTGCTGTGACGGGTTTGCAAACTTCCCTTGGGGCTGTGAAGTATTGTCTACATTGTGTTGTCTGTCAACAGCCTCCCCCCTGGGTGATCTGCTTCCAGGGAAATGTCTTCACTTCTGTGGTCCAGCATGTGACAACACTGCCCTGGAGTGCTCCCAGCCATGCTTAATCCTCACCTCATCCCCCTTATTATCTCTTCAGCTTGCTTCCTCTTGTGGGCCATTCTGCCTGGCTGAACTACCAGCTTCTTCCCCTTATTTTTTTTTTCAGTGCAAAATCAAAGCAATTAATAGCTGTGCTCGGATGCCTTGGTGCTAAAACCAGAGTGATTTAGCCTGCTACCTCTTTCTCCCCAGCTGCTGGAAAGGTCCAGGAGCACTGATGCTGCCAGCAAAAATGTAGGGTGCTGCAGTGGATAGTATATGGAATGTTTGTAGGATTTTTTTGAGGAAGAGCTGGTCATCAACTAGCTGAGAAGAGCTTCCCCAGGGCTGTTCCAAACTGTCATGAAACAGCACACTGATCCAGCAGAAGAGGTAACCTGGGCTTGATTTGTTTTGCTCAATGGATGTGATAGTTATGTGGTCTCTCTGCAGATCATGGATCCATGGAAGTGATCCTGTGGATCTCAGTAGGGATGCAGGCCTGAACTGGATTAAAAGAGGCATTGAGACTGCTTTTTAAGAAGAGACCATTTATTCCATTTATGCATCTCGTGCTGCCATTGACACACACAGTACCCCTCTGGATTTTTGTGATGGTTCTAAATTAAGCAGGCAGCGTGTTTGGAAATTAGCTAATCATTAGACCTTTATTGAAAGGAGATTAAGCATGCTTAAACAGGGTGCAGTGGAGCTCCTTGCAGCAGGAGGCTCAGCTCTAAATTGCTTCAGAGTGGTCAGGCAAACTCGGGAAGAGACCTTTAGGAGACTTCAAACACAGAGAGGCACCCAACCCTGTTCTTGCTTGATGAGTGCCTGAACTATGCTCTGTTGTAAGCTGGGCTAAATGCAGGAAACATCACAGTGCCTGCTCTCCTCTTCCCCAACACCTGCTAGTGAGCTGGGGAGACCTGAGTCAAACCTATTCAAGCTTGCTTGCTTTATTTTGCATGAAGCTCATAAAGCCTTTTATTGTAATGGCTTTAAATTAAGTAGGTTGTGAACTCTTTTTTTTTTTTTTTTTCCTTCCTTTCTTCTTTCCTCCTATCTGAGGATGTGATGGTTATGATGGGCTTTGGCTCCTAGGTTGGAAGTCTTGTTTAAGGGTACTGTCTGGTATTGTCTAAATACTCTAGTGCTGTTCCCCTGTGCAGGGGGTAGACTTCTAGACTTCTAGCTCTATACCCATAGCAAAAACAGGCTTGAGCTAGTGCAGATTACAAACCTCAAGGGACAGGAACAACTTGTGCTAGTTAAAAAAACAGAAAACCCTCCATTGTGTAGTACCCAGCATTGCTTGTGGCAGGCAGGTTTTTAGGGGACTGCCAAATTTTCTGTTAAACTGGAGGAAAGCACTGAACCGAGGGATGAGTTTCATTTTACCTTCTTGGTCAACACCGATGTGAGAGGCAACTCTGTAGTTAAGGCTGAAGGAAAAAGTTTACAGGATCTGAACTGCGTGAAAGAAAAAAAATCTTGCTGCCTTCAGTTCTGTGCGTGGTCTTTTCCTGTCTCTGGTAGCAGACTTTTTTTTTTTTCCTATGCTATGTACAGCTTCCCTTCCTGCCCTTGGGGAGAGGATAATGAGTCATGGGAAGACATTGCTTAATGCCCTGGAGGATGCTTGGATTATCTGGTGAGGACAGGCTAGGAACAAATTCAGCTGTGGCTCAGAGTTGCTCAAGGTAAATGCACACTTAAATGTGAATGATAACTAGTGAGACCAAAACGAGATGCCTTTACATGAGAACTTCTGAGAAGAAATGTAGATGTGCCTGGATTTTGCTCTAGAAACAAATAATAGACACAGCTCTTATTTGATTATCAGAGCAGAAGCAGGGCTTTGGGAGGATGTGGAAAGAGTCAAGGACAGTTGAAGTTTTTTTGTTTTTTTTTTTTTTTTTATCATCATCTTGTCTGGGCAGGATGACAGCTGAAATGATTGCAGCAGGGATGGGCCGCGTCCTTTTTCTTCTTGTTGCCTGCTTTCTTTATTTTTGGGCTGCTTTCATTTGTGCTTGCCTTCCCCATTTTTATGCCTGCTCAGGGGTCTCTAGCTTCTTGCGCCGTCTGTCTTGCTGCTTCCCAGCAATGCAGAGTCATGTCACGAGGATGTGAGGCCATCTCTTCTGCCCTCAGTGGTTTTTATGCGAGCTTATTCCCATCCTTGTAACTCTGAGATCTGGGTGGGTTAAATGATGAGTCTTGCTGAGCAGCTAACAAGCGGTTGATGGCAATGTGACTCTGCTTGTTCTTGGCACATTATTGCCCCTTCAAGCTGCAGATGCAGGGAGCTCCTTTTATTAACTAGTTGGTATGCTTGTAGTGCTAGGTGTATCTCCTTATTCAGCCTGGTTCTAGAACGTATATAATGAATGTAAATTGTTTCTCATTGCCTCCTGTCCTCACAGCTTTTGAGACTCGGCAACTGCTCTGGAGAAATGTCCCCTGTGTAAAACCCCAGCTCCTGTACCATGTACCAGTCTGGCTTTGTGCCGCGGGAGTATTGCCCAACCATGATCCCACCTTCTGCCTACGCCTACCCACCGCTGTGGACTGGGAGAGCAGAAGACATGACCAACTCTGTGATGTTCCCTCCCATCCACACGCACAACTTCTACAGCCGACCCATCACGTTTGTGGTGGATCGGAACAGCTACCCTGACTATGCAGGAGGTCAGGTGGAGTATCATCATCTCTACAGTGCCTCTAATCCCTACTTCCATCCATACTACACCTGGCACTTCTCCCCCATGGTCCCCATCCCTCTCTACAATCCCTATGCTGCCTACCAGAGGTCAGATCAGTATCGAGACACGTGGCCAGAAGGCTTCACAATGAGAGGGGAGCTTCAATGGGGGAAGCTTGGAAAGGTGTTTGGACCAAGGAAAGACCTCCCAGAATTTGTGAAGGATGATCTCCGAAGGGTTTATGGCACCTATCCACTGACCAGTGTCTCCATAACCTACCGGAAAGGGGAGTTCTTGATCAAGGGAGACCCCAAGGTAGGAAAGCAGGAATATGCAGTGGAAAAAAAAGTCATCCAGCGAGCTGTGACCCCCAGTGCCAGTGAGGCAGATGACAGCAGTGAGGACCGGAACCGTAAGAAGAAAAAGAAACTGAGGCATTGATGTAGTCAGTCACCTCATGGACAGATGCTCCAGAGCCCTCCTGGGAGCCTGTTGGCTGCTGGCTTTGGTGCAGCTGGCAAGTAGCACAAGCAATGGATGCAACCTCTCCTGTTGGCTTTTAACTGCTCCCATCCTCCACAAGCTTACGGCAGCTTTACCCTGTTTGATGCACAATGCCCATCCTGTGAAGAAACCATGTGGCACCTGATTGTCTGTCGGATCAGCTCTTCGGTCCTGGTTTTGAAATGAACATTTGATTCCCACTAGTTTGGTTGAGTAGTCACAGTCTGGTGGGGGGATTTCCAGACGGTAGCCCTTGATTAGAAGCTGGGCTTCTTCCTACCCTGTCCAAGGGAAGGTCCTGGAAGCTGGCTCCCTTTCTGGCACTCTTAAGAAAGTTGAAGCGGGATTTCCTCCAGGCTGGGGGCAGCGCAGGTCTCAGGAGAGGGGTCCTTGAACACTGTAAAGAGCAATTGTCTGCACATCTTGTCACTGCTGTTTATGACCATACCATTGTACTTAATCACCATGTGATGCCCGTACGTAGCACTTCCCTCCACACTGGCGGAAAATCATGGTGTCCCTATCCTTGCACTTGGTAACCTGGTGCTCAGTTCTAGCCACATGTCATTGTTGAAATCGCTACTTGAGGCCATGCTCTGGGTTTGACTAGTCTCTGGTTGGAGGTACTGGCTCTCCAGCAAGGTTATTGGAGTTGTGTGCATTGCAGCACTTCCACAGCTTGGTCTCTTGGAAGGGTGTGCTTCAGAGTTGTGCTGGAAACCTGGAGGGTTGTGAGGGGCTGGGTCCAACTTGCTTGCAAACTTCTGTACCTTTTAAGTGATTATAAATAAACAATAAACCCCCCCCGAATGCAAATGCTTATTGCTGGTTTTTAGTTGCCTGACAGTAGTCTCTCCTGTGAACAACTTGCAACCTGATCTGACACCTCTCTGAAAAGTTAGGGCTGACTTCTGACAGGGCTCTTGCCCTGCTGTGGTGCGTTATCCTGCTTGCTCTGCTTGGCAGTACTCTGCCTTGCCCCAGTTTGTTGCCTGACAGCTTCCTCTTTGGGGGCCAGCAGGGACTTTCTGAGCCTACAGGAGAAATGGAGGGACCTGCTCTGGCCCCCCGTAGCCTCCCTTTGACATGCTATGTGGGAGAAAGGCCTTCTAAGGCAGTAGGGAACTGTGTGCTCCTCATCTACATAGCAAATAAGAGAGCCTGTGAGGGTGAACTTGGAGGCACTTGGTGGCTCTGAATTGCTCTAAAGTCAATGGAAGTGGATTTTTTTTTTTTTTTTAAATAATACAACAATTTTTGTCTGTTTAAGCAAGTGCCAGAATGTCTCAGCAACTATGTGGATTTCCCCTTCCCCAATCAGCTTCTTGGAAATGGGTTAACTCTGCTGCCAGATAAAGCTGCAAGAGGGCTGAACCAGAAAAACTGCTGCAGAAACCTCAGACCAAGCTGATGCTCCTTGGCTGTGTTGCAAGTGGTGGCCATGGGACTTACTGAATGGGCCAGAAAGCGCCTCCACTAATGACTGGTGGCTAATCAGATATGCCTTTGGTTACCCAGCATAGGAAAAATGCAGCAATTCCTATATTTTTTTTTACTTTTCCTTGGCTAAGCAGGGTCTCCTGCCCAGGTAGAGGTGTGCAGTTAGGCATCTCCTGTCCTGGTCTGCAGTGAACCCAAAGTTTGTGCGCTGGATCCTTAGGTGGGCAGTGCAGTGCTGTGACAGGGTGCTGGAAGGAGTTTCTTCCCAATCCCATATAGCTGGTGCTGGGCTGTCAGAGCAGGATGGTGTCTGCCATGGGAAGGGGCTGCTTTAGCTGAGATCCTGGAGTAGGCGCAAACCAGCTCTTCTAGGCAAGGTGAGGGGTAATACAGCGTTTGCCCTTTGTTGATGATCAGATGCTATATAAATTACCAGGACTTACATAATAATTTATCCTAAATGCCACTCCTCTAGCCAGTAAGCTCCTGGGGGCAGCTTTGCACCGTGTTATAGTGGGAAATGTCACCAAAACTCACGGTGGGCAACCAAGGTCTCCTTGGAGGTATATGATGGATAGATGGAAATAGAGCCCATTGCCTCCACAAAAACTTTCTCCAATGATCTGTTCCTGCTGGGGACATACCTGGGGCCTGCAGTGAGAGTGCAGACACAACCCTTAACTTCATCCCTCCTGTCCTGTTTATCCTTCTCCAAGGTTTTGTTTGGTTTTGCTGCCTGTACTCTGAACAGGAGATTGCTGGGCACACCCAGGCTGTTGTTCTGACAAAGTGTATTTTTAGCAGAGGCTTACAATCACATGCAGTACATCAGGAGGCAGCAACATATTTATTTTCTCAAGTGCCATTTCACTTCCAGATGGAAGAAAACATTTTGTAGTTGGGCTTTTTTTCCCTTGAGGGAAAGCCTGCCCCAAATGGCCACCAACTCAAGTGGCTCTCTGAATGCAGGGTTTTCCTGTGGTGGCTGTAACTCACTCACCTCCATCCCTATTCTGGTATCTGTGCAGGAGCAAAGATTTACATGTTCCTTGCAGGAACAGCTCACAGTTGCATTCTCTTCCTGAAGGTTTGAGGCTCATTTGCTGCCCAGCTGCAGAACTGAATCCATAGGGCATTTCTGGAGGCTTTAACGCCTATGGAATTCAGTTCTCAGAGCCAAGCAGCCAGTGCGAGTCAGCTTCCCCCGGCCCCAGCCTGCTGTGTTTCCATCTGCAAGGGGGGAAAAAAATAGCAAAGAGCTCATCATGTCGCTGACGTGACAGTGTAGGCAATGTGCTGACACACATTTTTGCAACTGGGAGCTGCAGCAAGGAGAGGTATCTGGCACCTCTTGTTTTCGCTCCAGAGATGGCACACACAATGTGGTTTTCTTTGGAGACTTTGCTCAAGTTGGCTGCTATTTTTTTTCCACTGCTTCCATGTATCATCCTGTCATTCAAAGCCTCTGCAAAGCTTCAGGTCAGCCCTGAGCTCTGTAAACCTGCTGGAGCGGTGAGAAAAATAGGATTTCTTCCAGTTGGGGCCGGTATTCACAGGTGCGTTTGGAATCCCACCTCCATGTTTGCCCTGTGTGCGGGCAGTAACACATCCCTCAGTCTAAACTGCTCTTCCTCTGCACGTGCATCTGAGGGGTGCAGCCGTTCCGGGGGTGGCAGGGTTAATTCTGCAGCTTAAAATGAGGCCGTGAAAGGGCTTTTCCAGGCAGCTCAAGGAGTGGATCCAGGGAGGCCAAACTGGGATTTGCTGGTGCATCCCACAAGTATACACATGCCCTTTGCTGCCTGCTGCCCCCACCCTCCAGTTTGGCCTGCAAATCTTACATGCATGGAGGGGCAGACTTGGGGGACATGTGGGGACCCCGGTGAGCAGCCACAGAGGTGCTGATGCTGTTGGCAGATTTGGGCAGCCACAGTCATCAGCAGTAGATGTTAATTTTCAAACCCAGGGACTGAGCTGATAGCTGAAAGGCAGGGAGAGGCTTTTTTTTTTTTGGCTCTGCAATAGTTTGACATGGTTGTGCTGACAGTGGTTCAGGGTGGCTTGGGCCGGGGGTAGCTGCTGGGAGAGGGTTACAGCCCTTCACCTGCATGCTGGCAGTGCAGGAGGGGAGCCCTCAGGACTCCGGGATCAGCAAAAGAGACAGGAAATGTCACACGCCGCTTTCGAGCACGGGCTAAGATTTTGATGGGGGAAGCACCGAGCAGCTGCGGGCACGAGGAGCTAACTCTGCGATTGCTCAGCAGTCAGCCAGGGGCTCTATTTTAATCCATCCATGGGGAGTCCAAGTTCAGCTGGGTCAGTGTGAACTCACCCATCCCGAGTGTCCCAAAGGAGCCAAGCCCTGTTGCAAAAGCCGTGGGGTCCCAGCCCCAGCACATCCCAGGGACCACCTGCGGCAGTACTGCAGTGGCTACTTGGAGGGGCAGCAGGGGAAGGAGATGGGGTAAAGCAGAGCCATACACCAGGGTCGTCTCCCCGCACCCTGCAGTGGGTGGTCAGGGTCAAAGAGGCAGCTCAGGGACCTGGCTGTGCACCATGCTGTTTCCCAGACCACTGTGGTACGGCAGAGAGTTTTCAATAGAGCCCCCTGAACTGAGAAAAGTGGGGTGATCTCCCACCTCCTCCTCCCCCCACTTTGCAGGCAGGTGCCTGTGTAAGGCAGGAAGGCAGCCTGCCAGAGACCCTGCAGCTGGGTGGGAGCAGACCTGCCAGCCTGCGATCGCTGGTAAGGATGGGGTGCTTTGGGGCTGCTCCTTGGTCAGATTGTGCCATGGGGTGGTTGCCCTGTAGTCCCTGGCTCTTTAAACACATGGAAAGCCTCTGTGCTTCATTTTTTAAGCTGTAAAACTCCTCGAGGAGGCATTTACCCCAAAAGGGTTGAAGGATCGCTGCTGTTCAGTGCCAGCCACCCACCTTCAGTGTTCGGCTGCTCTGAGCAACCACTGGTTTCAGGAACCAAAAGGTGGAGGTGAGGGAAAAGCCTGCCTCCCCATCTTCCTCCATGGACTGCCTTGCAAAGAAAGGGGAAGGGTTTCAAGTAGACAGGTGTGTGAACAGGATGGGGGGCAACCCTGACAAGCCCTCCCTGATGGTGCTCCAGGAGTCATCCCCTTTCCTCACTCAGTGACCCCAGGGAAGTGACACGGGTGCTGAGGCAGCTCAGCAGCTGCCTCAGCAGCATGCCCTCCCCAGCGTGGGGCAGGGACAGCTCCAGCAAGCTACTTTTGGCATCCTGTCTGTTGGGGGGCTGGGGCACCCCATCACCAAAAGGCACAGGGGGAAATTTGACCTGGGTGCGATGGGAAGCCCACGGGGACCAGTCTGGGAAAGGAGAGGTTGAAATGCAAAGTCAGACAAGCTCCAACTCTTTTCTTTAACTCCTGGCTGTTCCTGCAAGCAATATCCCCACAACATGGCATCCACAGCACCCCTGGGAGCGGGGGGCCCCAGGAGCGGGGAGCAATGTGGGCTCTCCCTGGGGCATGGCACCACAGGCAGCCACGGGGTGCAGGAGGCTGTGACCCCTCTCCAGCGGTGCTGGGCTCGTGCTCCTGCTCCTGCACAGTGGGCAAAGGGACAGTTCTACCCAACCTCCTCCTTCCAGACCCACCCCTTCTCCTGAGAGCGGGTGCTTCCGTGGTGTTTTTGGGATGCTCATGCAGGTTCTCAAGTGCTGCATGTGCTGGGCACATCTCCCCTCTGGGCTCTGCCTTTGCTCCTTGGCGTTCCTGTCCTCAGCTTTGCCCCGCATTCCTGCAGGGCCAGGGTTCAATTTGACCCTGTGTTTTTGGGGGTATCTCTGGCCCCTGGTCCACGCCGGAGCTGGGAGCCAGGTAACACCAGGGAGAACAGGGCTGAACAGAGACATGGGAGCCACCTGGGTGCTGGGTATTTTGTTGGCATGGCGGTGCCCTGCCCTCGCTCAACCCCACGTTTTCTTGAAGACATGTCAGGATGCAGCACTGACCTGTGGGGTGACCAGCACGTGCTGAGCCTGTTGCCCCAGCTCAGCCCTGGAGAGGATTGCATCAGCCCAGCTGCCTGCCATGCAGGTGGGTGTTTCATGGCCCTGCTGTGATCTGCCTCCCCTGACTCTGCAGCGGGAGCTCTTGGCACCCTGCACTGCTTAAATCCTCCTTTCTGCCTGGCTTGGGGCATGCAGGGTCCCCATGCTGGTGCTGGTACACATCCCCTTCTGGTGCTGGCTGTCCCAGGCTTGTCCTGCCTCTGGGAGAAGTCTGGATTTGAGACCCTGATGTTGATCCTAGCAGCTGGGTGATGTCCTGTTGGAGCTGACAGACATGCCCAGGAGTGGGTACAGGGGAAAATACAGGCTCCAGCGCAGGAGCCAAAAAGTCGAGAGCTCCTCAAGGCTCCTGATCTCAGCTTGAAAATGCTGGTGAGTCAAGAGACACCCCAGGCGAGTGGGTGCCCAGCAGGATGCTGCTGCTGTTGCTGCTGTGGGGTTTTCTGCATTGCACTGAGTTAACCTGCAGCCCCTCACAGCCCCTGCCCCCGGGGCAGGCGGCTCCGAGGCCCCAGGGCAGCCAGCAGCGATCAGAAACAGCCAGCCAGGAGCTGGGGACAGCCAGGCCCTGGAGGGGACCCACGGCAGCACCCATGGGTGCATCAAGGTGCCATGAGAGCCACCCCAGGGGGGTATCCCCCCAGCCCCGTATGCCCACCACCTGCCTCTTGGCAGGGCTGTAAGGTACACTTTGCCTTCCCTGCAAACCCCACGTTTCCTTTCTCTACAAGGAGTAGGGGAAATACCATCAGCAGAGATGAAATACCTGAGCTGAGCAGCCTGGCCCAGACCTCAGAGCACAGCAGAGGCAGCCTCACGAGCATATTTCCCAACAGCGAGCTGCGTCGGGAGGCGATGGGAGGACACGGGGAAGCAGACAATCATGCACGGCCAGCCCTGCCACCTGGAGATCAGTGCCGCACCACTTCAACCGTGAGCTGCTGGTCGCATTTAGCCCTTTCTGGCTTTCGCCTTCCCTCCCTCCCGTGGGGGACGCAGGGCAGGCTGGGGGGCTCCCCTCTCCCTCGCTCCCCGGGGGGAGATGAAGCACAAGCGGCTGCTCCAGGAGGAGACGTGGCTGCCTTGCCGGGACCCCCCAGGTACCGCCACTGCTCAGTGGTTAATGATTTATTGCTTTGCGTGTTAAAAAAAGCAGCAGAGCCCTCCTTTTGGTGTTGCCAGCTAATTAGCCCAGGAGTTATTAATTGTCTAGGACACGCCTGGGGCCAAGCAGCGGAGTTGTGTGGGTGCTGCACAGCCACCGGCACCACACTGACATGGTGGCCGGGCCATTAATCCAGGGGGGGTTCACTTTGTCTTCCCAGGAAGTTTGCAGGAACAGTTACACGCCTCCCACTCCCCACCCTTTAAAATATTAGCGGAACAGGTCCAGTTTTGCAGATTACCAAAAAAGCCAGGGATAGAAGTGAAGATGCTTGTGCCCTATGCGTGGGGTCTGGCACCTCCTCTCCCTCTTCCCTCAGCTGGGAGCAAGGACATTGCCATCGGCCGCGAGACGTCACTGTGTCCCCGCTGCTCGGCGCAGGGAGAGCTCCCCTCCGCAGCACCCAGGCTCTGACTCCTTGGGGAGAGCAGCAGCAAAGAAATCACCCCGCACCCAGCCGCACCGGCCCCCCCCCCAGCTCCAGCACAGACCCTCCCGTGGCAGTGGCGTGACCCCGGCACTCACCCGGCAGCTCCGGCTCCCGTCGAGGCGGGTCTGCGAGCCGCGGGACTGGAGGCACTGTTAAATATTGCAGCTGACTTACTCACTTCTCTTCCTGGACGGCAGCGTGCAGAGTTTCCACCCACTTCTTTCACCTTTGGTTTCCAGGCTTTCTGAGAAAAGGGGAAGCCGTGGGAGGGAGCAACCGGCATCCCCGTGCCAGGGCCACGGCCCCCAGCAGCCTCTGCTTCCCGGGAAAGGGGGGATGCTGGAGAGGGGGCTGCTTTCCTGGGAAGCTGTAGTATGGCCTGGAGCGCCGTGCTCATGCTGGGCATGGCCCGGAGCACCCTGTGCTTATGCTGGGCTGTCCAGCACCCCATCACCCTCCTGGGTTGGGAGGATTTTCCTCCCTGGCTGAGCGGGGGGGGGGGGGTTCCTGAGCACTGCCTCCCTGGCACACGCTCAAGGGTGGCTGCCTGACTGGTCCAGCCTCCCCCTTTGGGAGTGAAAATCCCCACCCCAGGACTCAAGACGCATCCTGGCCTCACCCTGCCAAAGCCCACCCGCCTCCTCCTTCGAGGTAGCGCCTCTGCGAGTGGTGCCAACGCTGGGGTTGGGGTTCACCTCCACCTCGCTGACACCTGTGGCGAGCGGTGCCGGTCCTCAGCCCGCGGAGCCCTGCAGCAGCAGGCGCTGCCCTGGGCCTGGCAACGCGCCCACCAGCGTTCAATCCAGCAGCAGGCCTGTCGGCACTGCACCGATAGATGACATCCCCTGGGACATTATGGCCGGGCAGGTACCCCCCACCAATTCCCACTGCCTCTGGTGGGGCGAGCGCATGTGCCCAGTGGGACGCCTTTTCCGTAAGGTCCCATTCACCAATGTCCTCTTCCCATTCTTTCCTCCCCCCCCCCTGGTGCTGCTGAATGCCTGACCATTGTTTTTGCTGAGAAATGACGTCAGGTCCCCCGGGGTTCCCCTCTGCCAGTGGTTTGGAAACGAGAGTCTGGGGCCTCAGTGCAGGCTGCGGCGCTGAGCTGATGGCAGGGTGAGCGCTACTGCTCCTCCTGCGCCGCGGGGAACAAATCGATAAATAAATTGGCAAATAAATTGATATGAGGGGGGGATGAAATGCCCCAGCATGCCTGTCTGCCGGCACCACCCCTGCCTAGGCTGGAGAGCCGCCCTGTGGGTTTAGATAACATTTACAGAGTGGTTTTGTCTTTTGGAGGCTGCTGGGCATTTCTGGGGTGAGAAGCACCTAGAAGGCTGTGCCACAGGGGTGACCAAGCTGGAGCCACAGATTTATCCATACAAGCCCCTAAAAACTTCAGGGCCTCAGGGTGTATTTTTGGGTGCCCAGGCATGTGCTTGGCTGCGTGCCCCAGCTTTGCGTGGCTGCCGCTCTCTGCCCTGCATCTCCATCGTGGCGGGGCCAGACAGGAACTTTGGCATGTGGATTGGTGAGCTGAAATGTCTCCTGTTTCTCAAGGCTGGGCCGCCCTCTTGCCCACAGCAGGTCCCCCCCCCAGGCTGTGACATGGCTTATGAGCACCCACCGCTCCCTCCCCACAGCCATCACCCCAGCAGCTCCCGTCCCACGCTGGAGGGCTGGCTGTCCCCCCAGCTCCTTCGTCACTAGCTGCTGCCCCAGCTGGCTGCTCAGCCCTTCCCAGAGCAGCGTGGCAGCATCAGGGCTGCTGGGGACAGGGGCTGGCCACATCCCTGCCCTCCCAGGCGCTGGCTGCATTATTCCTCCTTGCTGGGGTTAAAAGCACATTAAGATAACAGCATCAGACTGACAGCTGCTCCTGATACCTTCCCTAAGACAAGGCTTGTCCCCAGAAGGGTGTTCCCCCTTCCCAATACCACAGCTGGTTCTGGCCACTGCCTCTCACCACCCCTCTTGGCATCCCCACCCACCCAGATGCCCCAGCCAGCTTGGCTCCACACACCTCAGCCTGTTGGGAAGGGTCCAGCGCGCTTCTGAGTTGGAATGTCACTGGGGAATGGGGGGAGAAGCAGGTAGGAGAGATGCACAAGTAGGGCAAACAGGGAAGATGCTGCAGGCCTGATGCCAGGGGGATGGGCTGTGAGCAAGGTAGCGGGGCAGCTCTGACCTTGCACGGGTGGGAGGAAGGGGGTGTACAGCTTCACTGGCTCCCTGGCTTGATGCAGGTTATGGGAGGAAGAGGAGAGGGAGGAAGAAGAAAGTGCTTGGAGTTGGGGTGACCACCCGGCTCCCAGTTTTTATGGGTCTCCTGAGCAGAGGTGGGTGAGTGGGAGCAGACCCCGGGGCTCACCCTGCAGCCCGTGAGACCTGTCCCTTCCCTGTGAAATTAGAGCAGCCAAGGCTTGACACCATCCCCAGGCCGTGTTTCTCCAGATTCCTCCTGGTTTCCCCTTGGCCAGGGCAGCAGGCATGAGCAAGGAGCAGCCTGGCCCAGCTCCCTGCGGAAGCGCGGTGGCTCAGCGTTTATCAGGGGGAAGTGGGAGCTTCCTGCAGCCTTGCTGGGCTGGGAACACAGGTATGTGTGTGTGTGTGTGTGGGGGGGGGGTGGTGTTCAACCTCAGGGGGTCCCATGGGAGGGAGAGCTATGGGGACAGCCCACCACAAGGCTGGGGCTTCACCCTGAGGGAAGAAAATCCACCTTCCATCTCTGGGAAGGGGGCAAAGAAAAAGATGTCAGCTGGATTTTCCTGCCCATTCAAAGAAAGCCAGTTGGAAAACCAAACCACCTTCCAGCTCCTGTGACCGCAGAGAAAGCTAGCCAGCAGGACCAGAGTGCATTTTAGGGCTCAAGAAGTTAGCTGGCAATTAAAAAACCTCGCAGTGGTACAGTTTGAAGTAGCAAGCGGCCTTAAGGAAAGGGCTGACACGTGCTTTCTGAGTGCCTGAGCCCTGCAGTACCGCGGGGTTTTGGATGAAAGCTGATGCAGCTGCCCAGTGTGCCGGGGAGGATACCTGGAAAGTGAACCAGTGAAATGGCTGCAGCCTGCAGGACCAGCCAGCCACAGCCTCTGGGACTGGTGGGTGACAAGGGCTTCCCCAGCTCCACTGCTGGCTGAGATGTGGTCCCTTCCCAGGAGTTGCAGTCCCTTCCCAGGACGCTGCTCTGGGATGTAGCCCCAGGCTCTGCAGAGCAAGGAGGCTGCGGCTGTTGGTGCTGCAAGGCAACAATGGCTGCTCAGCCTTTTAGTAGACACTAGAGAAGCCCAAAGGAGAGCCCATAGCCAGGGTCGTGCCCAGCCAGCACCAGCTGCCCCTCCCCAGGCACAATTTCTCTTCGGTGTAGACTCGCAGGTGTCTAATACAGAGCTAATCCCACACTTCAGCCTTAGCAAAGGCGCAGTCCATCTCCAGACCTAAACCTACAAACATCAAGCTTTGTGTGATTCCGTGTCTGGCTCTTGTGCTTCTTTCCTCTTCTCTCTCCTCTAAGCCAGCAAACTGCCTGCAAACCCCTGTTCCTCAGCCGAGAAATGTAATACACAGGGGAAACCACATCTTTCAGCCTTGCCCTTGGGATGAAAAATGTGGTGATTGGAGCAGTTTGGGCTCAGCAGGTGCTTTTTTCACTGTGAAACCATGACAACAAGAGGCCAGAGATGCCCTCACTGAAAGACAAGCAGCCTTGGCTCGTCCGTGGAGCCTGATCCCTTGAAACCAGATTGGAGGGGCTGCACCAGTGGCCTCAGAGCCAGGGTGGCAGGACAGACGGCTCGGCTGGTGACCAGCCTGCTCTCAGCCCCTCCATTCAGGATGCCAGCCCCGCTTGTGCCAGGGTAGCCCAGAGGGACACGCGTGCAGCCCCTGTCACACCGAGGCATCCCGTGGGATGGGCTGTTTCTGCAGCGTTTGCAGATGCACTCAGACCCCGCAGCCCTAGGATGCCAGCACGAAGAACCCCTGCCCACTGGGCCCTGCACCGAGCGTTTGCATGGCTGCAGAGGAGCTCAGCCGTGGTCATAACCATCAGTGACGTCTCACAAGAAACCTCCCCCTGCAAAGGCACAGCCAGCATTAGGTATTTTCCTGTCACGGTGACTCACTCTGCCTCTCTCCCCAGCAGAGCTTTCTGTACGCAGCCAGGGCTTTGCACAGGCTGTGGCTTTCTGAGCTCGGGTTCCCCCTCCACCTGCCTGGCTATTTTTATCCTGTGTCGGATTTTCGTATCCTTTGAGACCTTTTGCCCTCTGGGCACATGGACAGAAATTGGGTGAGATTTCATAAATTACCAGGACAGGGGAGAAATGGAAACGAACAGGAGATATACATAGGAGTTTGGCTGGTGCAACCATCAAAGATGGCATTTACCCCTCTGGAGCAACTCCTGACCCCAAAGAGATGCTGAAGGCAGCATGTACCCCACGCAGCTCCCCACTAAGCATGCACTGGCAGCACAAACCAGTCCTCTCTGTGCTGGCAGCTCTGGAGGAAGCGTGGCTCGGGGGGAAGGGAGTTTCTCGGGTTGTTTTTCCCCTCAAGGTTCCTGTTTCCCCTCCAGCCCTGGTCCATGGATGCTGGCAGCCCTCCCCATCCCCACATAGCTTTACAGAGGGAGCAGAATGGATAGTTGGAGCTGAAGGAGCCTGGGAAGTGGGGGAGGGCTGAGGAGAGGGGGGCACAGGGAGGCGGGGGTGCCCCCTCACCCCGCTGCCTGCACAAGCCTTGCCTGCCAGCAGCCCTGAAGCTCTTTGGGAGCCAAATCTGCTGGTGGGGAAGGGAGGAAAACCACAGGGCTGAGTCACTCCTCCGAAGGCATTTGCATCTGAGCAAGTTCCAGTCGAGCCCCCCTCCTGCTACCTCTGCACGGGGCATCACGGGCGGCTTACAGGAACAGCCGCATCCTTTCCCCCCAGGATGGAGCCTCCCCGGCCAGTCACGCTTGGCCAGTGGCCGGGCAGCATCCGCCACCAGCTCCGACGGATTTCTATTGGAAGGCAGGACAGCTTCCCGGGGGGGGAGAGCTGCGTTGGTGAAGCAGAAGCGAGAGCGAAGGCAAGTGGAGCTGCAGGGAAGCTGAGCCTCTTCCCAGAAACGGCGAAGCGGGTTGCTGCCTTTCAGCATAACCCAAAAGCCGGCAGGCTGGGAGCGGTCTCTCTCTGAGCTCTGCATTAGCAAACGGGGCAGGATTTGGGGTGGCAGTGAGAAAGTTGTGGCCCCAGCCCAGCGGATGCTGCTCCGGGGATTTAGGTTAGCGGGAGAGTGGCTTACGAGGAGGATGCAGGGCTGGGAGCACCCCAAACACTGCCCCAGCACCCACAGAAGCCCGTGGTTTTGGCAGGGGTGACAGAGGGGTTGGAGTAAAGGTGGCAGGGCTGAATTTTCCCACTGGTAGTGGGAGCAGGCAGGGGCTGAAGAGCCACCCCGAAGGTCACAGAGTGGAAACAGCTTCTGCAGGAATGAAATCACCTCAGAAGGGCGTTATTACCCTCAGAAATGTCGTGGGGGGCTTCTCCCTACGCTCTGCACCCAGGCCTGACATTTCCCCAAGGCTTAAATCACCCTGATGGGCAGAACCGTATTCGTGCTTGAAAAGAGCCTTGCCAGCGTCGGGCGCTGTGCGTGGCTGGAGCAAGATGGGTCCTGGGATGGGGCCCAGCCCAGGGTTGGGCTCAGGCATCTCAGGGTGAAACCAGTGCCCGTGTCTGGATCTGGGACCCATCGCACAGGGCCCGAGCTCTGACCTCCCGCTCCTCTCTCTAGCCACTGAAATCTCAGCATTGCCCAGGGTTCCCACCATCCCCAGCATCGCCTGAGACGGGGGCACGGCGTGCAAGGGGACCCTTTACCCTCAATTGCCCCCATGCCGAGACATTGGGTTGGTGACCCCAGTCCCTGCCAGCCCTCCTGACAGGGATGCTCCTGCCTGACCCCAGTCTCATCTATGAGGTGATGGAGCTTTGCAGAGGGATTTTGGATTAGGGACCATGCTACATGCGATGGGGAGCTTTTGCCTGGTGTTGGACAGGGATCATGCCAGTTCCCACACTGCTCCATGCCCACAAATGCCCAATGATCAATGCCGAGGGAAATGTCAGATCATGTCTAAGTAATTCCTTTCAGCTAGTCTTGCAATTAGTCCCTTGGAGAAAAAAAAAAAAAAAAAAAAAAAAAATGTTGGGCTTAGCCAGCACTTCTCTTCGCAAACGGTGCCCTTGTCTTGTAACTAGGGCACAGTGGGAGGTGAGAGCCATTTAGCTCTTAGCCAGCATCAAGCTTTTCACAGACAGTGTGGGGCGGATGCTATGAGCCTGCTGCGATGCTGGGCTCTCCTGCTGGGGAGGGGAAAAGAGCCTGCAGAAGCTGAGCAGGCAGTGAGGGGTGCACAGCAGCGAGGGGTGCACAGAAGCGAGGAATGTGCAAGGCACAGCAGCTTGCCTGCACCCGGTGACCCAGCTTGGGGCACACTGGGGCTTTCTTTCCCCTTCACATCCCATGAGTGCCGTGCCTGTGTATGTGGACCACAGGTTTGCTCCTGCACTTGTGCTTTGCTGCGGGACAGGTTGGGAGGATGTGGAGAAGGAGGTGTGGAGCTGTGGCTCCCCAAGCCGGGAATCCGTGCCTTGTTGCTCCCGGAAATCCAGCTGGGATCCACCCACTGTTTACAGAGGAAAGTGCAATGAATCATCTGTGTGGGGAAGGAAAACACACCAAACCTGGGCCTTTTTAAGCTTTCCAGGCAAGTAAAAGCTGCCGGGAGAGCACCTGACTGGGAGCAGACCTGGATCAGCAGCCCAGATGCCCTGGTCATGGGCGCAAGGGCTGGCTCTGCATGGAGTGGTCTGTGTCCTGGGACAGGGCACCCATTTCTACCCCAGCCCAATAAATATGGGTGGCTAAACCCCTTGCAGCTGGTGGCAGCAGTGCTCTGCTCCTCACAGGCCAGCCCAGGAGTCTCCTGAAGTGCAGTTTGCCAGGTAGATGTCCTGGCTGGCAGGGAAGAAGTGACACTTGGAAACAAATACTTTTCTCTAGACAGGGGAGTAGGAAATGATTGGTCTGGATATGGGTTTGCTATAGCAAGGTCTGTGCTGCTACAGCTGCCTGAGCACAAGGGTGCAGAGCCCTTGGAGATGGCCTGGGGGTGCTCCACCTGGCTTCCAGAAGGACATGGGTCTGCTGGGGTTCTCTGATGTCTCTGCTAGCCCCTTGGGCTGTCTCAAGTGCCCTCTGGTGCTAGGCAGATGCTCAGGCAGCTAAACTGAGCCCTCAGCATCACACATGAGAAAAGGTTATTTCCATCTGCAATAAATGACAGGTGAGGAAATGTTTTTGCATCTGCAAAGTGCTGTGTTACCTCCTAGCTGCAGCAGCCAGAGCAACCCCTCTCCCCACAGATGTGGCTTTAAACCAAGCTGCCCAGTGCTGAGACCTGTGTGTTGTGCCCCCAGGGCTGCAGTGGAAGGGGAGGGTGATGCTGGATTTGTTTAGCACCTGGACAGCATTTGGGATGGGGCCTGGACCTCGGTAGGATCCACCAGTGGGAGATGGGAAGGGCAGACTGCAGGCACCCGTGGTCAGCAAATAAAGGTCATGGCAGGCAAACATAGCAGCTTACTACTGGATCCCTGTTGTGGCTCTGGAGAAAGCTAGGTCCCTCCCAGAGGTGTGCTTGGGGGTCTTCAGGGAGTTGTCAGGAGCAGAAGGTGGAGGTAAGTGGGGAGACAAGGGGAAAAGACCCCTAAAAGCCAGCTGGGACCCTAGGCAAGGGTGGCAATGGGCTGACTTGGCACAGGGGCTGCAGCCCTGATGCCACCCTGGCTGCTAAGCCAGATTTGGGCCCCTTTGGGTTAGTGAGGTTTCACCTGACAGAAAGGACAGGAGCAGCTGGATCGTGCACAAGGTGTTGAAGTGCTGAGGCAGAGACTCCAAGGAAGCCTGGGCTTCTTTGCATCCCTAGTCTGAGCTGATGCCCCAAGCAAAAGGGGAAATGTTCAGCACTCATGGCTAAGTTAGAGGAATCAGAAAAAATTGGGGGCTGATGGGGGATGTTGCCCTTCAAGACATATGCAGGTGTATCAGCCCTGCATGCTGAGGGAAGGTTTGTGGATGGATGGAGCTGGAACAGCAGAAGGTGCAGGAGAAGAGAGCTCCTGCGCAGACCCTGTGTGTGAAGGGTGCAGCCGAAAGCCACAAAGTTAGAATTAAAAAAAAAAAAAAGGTGCCATGGGCATCAGGGTGCAAAACCTGCTGCTCATCAGGAGTGGTTTCGGGAGTGACAGGTCCTCCCCATGGCAGAGAGGCAGAAAGCTGTGGTAGCTCTGCAGGGACGTGGCCACTGGTGTTGGTAACGTGGCCATGTGGAAATATGTCTGGGAGTGGGCACTAGAGGGCTGCACACTCACGTTAATGCTGTCAGAGTTGTTTTAAACTGCACCGCCTGGTCTGGAAATGCCGATTAACTTCTGCTAGACTCAGTAACCCGATAGAGAAGTGAGTAACTCTGAAGAAACAGCAGTTATTCACTACATGGCCACGGTGGTGATTTTTCTTCATTTTAATTGCACTTTTCCCAAGCTCTGCTGCTACCTAGGCAAACTTACAAGGTGAAAAGAGGCAAGTTGTGTGTGGGCTTGATGCTGTGTGTGCTGAGCTTGCCCAGTTCCCTTAGACCTTGGAAGCTGCTCCTGCAGAGCCCTTGCTGCCAGAAAAGCTGTGTCCTTGGCAGAAGCAGTGGGCTCCTTGGGCTGTTTATTGTAGATAAGCAGTGGCTGGGGATGGTGCAGGCACAGCTGATAGCACCTCAGGTCTGGGAGATCCATTGGGTTCCCTCCTAAGATGAATTTCTAGGGAACCTGGCAGCCCTGAAAAGGTGGACTATTAAAGCGCACTTACTCTGAGTTATGGATCTCAAGTAATATTGGAATAATGTTCATGTGGCAGGTTGTTTTTTTTTTTTTTTTTTTTTTAAATTATTCTGGCCTTTCTATTGCCCTGCAGGAAGTTTCTGCTGCTTTGGGGGCAGCTGTGGCCCCCCTCCTCCGTTTGCCAGCTCTCAGGTGGTTATTTGTTATACTGAGACCTTCTGGGAACTCCCACCTTGGTGCAGTTCTCCTGTATTTTGCTCCCAATGACTTTTCAGTGTGCCTGCACTCTTATAAGGGGACCTGTCCTGGCATCCTGGGTGTCTCCTAAGCAAGATGAAAGCTTGGCTGCAGTTTGAGCATCCCGTGACAAGTCATCTCCAGATCCTGCATGAAAGCCTACGTTAGTAAGCTTGAGACCATGCAGCCTCACCCCATCTTGAGGGGAGCCCTGTGCCCCATCGAAGTGTTCCCTGGTCAGGAGCAGGCCATGGTAATCCTGGTGCACTTCAGGGTATGTGATATATTTTGCTTTTAGCTGGGTGAACACTGTCTCTGGGTCATTTTCCTGCTCTGCACTGGTGAGAGCAGAGGAAGAAAATGTTCCCCTTGGCGCCTGCTGTTGGCCTTCAACCATGTGATAAGTACTGAAAGCATCTCACAGCCTTCCCTCCTTCAAGCAGGGCTGTTCAAGGGCTGTTTCGCTTCTTGTGTCCTGGCCAGGGTACTGTATCATGTGGCAAGAACAACGGCAAATTTAGCCCGCTTTTCTTTCCTCAGTTTATCTTGCTGCTATGAACCAGCTTGTCTCAAAGCTGAGGTCTGCACTGTAAAATGCTTCTGAGACCTGCTGGAGGCACCAAACCCAGGGAGATCAGCACTGCCTTTCCAACCAGATCCCCCTCTGCAAACGCTCTTTTGGGAGTATGGCTGGCTTCTTTCACATAGCACATGGATAAATCTTCAGGTCCCTTATGAGAGACATGGGCTATCCTTGCGGATACAGCAGTGACAGCATGAACCGATGTACTCCGCACATGTTTGTACCGTGGAGGGGGAGGGTGAAGTAAATCTCTGTCCTCAAAGGTGTCAGCAGCATGGGAGGAAGGCATTTGTCAGA
Organism: Tyto alba; assembly: GCF_018691265.1. NCBI lineage: Eukaryota > Metazoa > Chordata > Aves > Strigiformes > Tytonidae > Tyto > Tyto alba. Next base: position 15,327,017 of record NW_024881261.1, read on the forward strand.
GACTGTCTCCATATGAGCTCATCAGACTTCAAGTCCTGCCTCATCCTACATTGTAATAACCTGGTTGGCCAAGGGGGAAAAAGGAAAGTCAATGGTTTTGTCTCCGGAAGCCTGATATAAATGGAGTGTGGGGAAAGAACTGCAGGAATAGCTGGGGATAAGGAAATGTCTGCAGATATTGCTCAGGGCACTGATAGAGTATAAAGGTAAGGGAAGAAAAAGCCAGCACTTGATAGAGAGACTAGGTAAAAATCAACCTGCCCATGGTAACCTCATGATGTCTTTGGGAGGATTCATTAATACTTTTGTGAGTTAAATCCTACAGTTTTCACAGCACTAGCAAGTGTTTGTGTTCCTCCAATAAAAGAATATTTTCAATTTCATTGTACTGTCAGCACAGTCTCACTGATGAGTGCACAAGGAATCCTAAATCAGATTTTCTTGTTCTTATATCAGACTGGATAATCATATTTATTGTCTTGTTGAAAACTGAAGCTTTCAGTCCAGATGAAAGACTTGTCTCTGATCTACACTTCAGTAAACAGTACCTAGGAAAAGCAGGCGAGTCACTTTAGAGATGACTTGTTGATTGGCATTATTTTGCTCTCACATGGAAATAAATCTTGGGTGTTGTTATGTTTGCAAAGACTCTTCTAAGCTTAATTGCTTCCTCTTAGCAGTGTTTAACTCATATCAGTCTTCTGATGAGAATACACCCATACTTTTTTGTTGTTACAGAGCCTTCATGAAAGTGGAGTAATGGGGGAAGTGTAAGAGAAAATACCCTGAACCCCATGAAAACAAGAGTTGGTGTGATGGCTTGAGTTGCTCATGCTGGGAGAGTCCAGGGAGAGTGTAGCTGTGTCAGGTGGGAACAGATGTTTAAGGCTGGTATTTTTTTACTGCTTGGTAGATGAACTGTGATGTGGCTTTATAGAAGCACTTGACCCCTGTTTTCCTGTGACACGATGACCATATTTACTTGGCAGTGCTGGTGTTGCTGGGCAGAAGGGAATCTGTGCACGCCCTCCAAAGCTAAATTGTTTGGGAGATGGTGTAACTGATACAGTATTAATGGGAGTAGTACGAGATGTGATTATCCATTCATACAGGAGGCATTTGATTTTGCTAGGTAAAAACTCAGATTTATTGCCTAAATTTTCATGCAATATTTGACATGGATGGCGTTCTAACAATGTTTGTGATGAGTATTTTGCTAAGACATCTTGAAAGATCACTGGGATCTGAAAGAGGCTGTTAACAGTAACAATTAGCAGTGTATAACTGAGTCTTAACTGCTGGAATAGGGCACCCAAAGGTTCTGCTGGAAAGATTCCTATGTGGGGCTGTTTAGGTATATGTATGTTAAGCATGCTGGAATTTAGAGAAAACATTCATCTAAAGGCTGCTCAGAACTTTCCCAAGCTGCCTGTACGTGCTGTTTATTGGTTACCTCGTCCCACCAGCTGAACAATCGGAGAATAGTAAGGGGGGAAAATTGCTAGTCAGATTTTGTTTCATAAGAGCTTCTTCCTGATATTTGTAAATAAGAGGCAAAGTTAGTATTTTTCTGCCAAAGGAAACATTCTTTTTGTGAGGTGATCTAAGTGGGACCCCAAAAAGTGACTAGTGTTTATGGGGTCCTTGTCTAATATGACTGTCAAACTACAGAAAAGTTGTATTGCAGTAAAAGGGATAATAGGGTATGTACCCAGGATCTGTTTTGTCTGGGATGATTGCTCATGTGGAGCAGGAGGGGAGGAGAACCTGAATTTGTTTCATGTCCTGGAATGGCTGGGAATTGGATGTGAAATGAGCTGGCATGCGGCTTTGAACGCGTAGCAGACTGCTGCATGTGGATGTGGTGGTCAGCAGTGGAACACCCCAAGTGGGACTGAACACCAGCTGCCTGTGGGTACTCTGCTCTGCGGGCACAGGAGGCATGTGCACGTGGATGAAAAAGAAACCCTTTATTTCTTATTCTGGAGTTCAGCTCTGCAGAACAGGCAGAGAACATTAGACCCCATAGGCTGACCTCCCATCTTTCACAGGACATGCAATTTCTTCATGTTTCTCTTGGCATTAGCCCACTGATTTATGCTAAACTAAAGTACATATTTATTCCAAAAAGACAGATCTGAAGACATGAGGAAATGAGAAAACCAACATTTCTCCTGATAATTTGTTCTACTAGTTAACCACTGGCACTCTTTTCCTGTTTCTTATTTCTCATTTCAGTCCGTCTGAGCCTAAACATAATTCCTGCTATAGATATCAGGAGTAAATCAAAATGCATTGTAGAATAGTACCAGCTTTCTTTTCAGAGTGTAGGGTATGGTAATTAGGTCTCTTCAATTTGTCTTGGCTTTGCAGAAGGCTGGGTTTTAGTGCTATTGCTGCTGGGGAAAAGGCAAATCCCATCTCTTCTCTTGCAGCTGGTTTGTGCCCTCCCTCTCACACCCACATGTATGCAGCCCTGTAATGCAGCAGGGCAGGGAATGGGTTATGTTGAAATATATAAATCTTTTTCTTATTGCCTCTGGGTTATTTTCAGTTTGCAGTCTGCTCACCACAGGGCTGTACAGACATCTGCTGGTACGGTGCTGAGCCCAGCATGGTGAGGAGGAGGAGGAGGAGGCTGGAAGTGTTCCAGGTGGGATGTTGTTGCAGCAGGCCTCTCTTTCAGGGATCAAACTGCCACTGAAGCCTTTTGCTGAGGGATGCTTTTCCAGTCCTCAAATTAAAAGTAGAAGGCTGCTGCATTAGGCCAGTGCCTAACACAACTAGCTTTGTATTCATTGCTACATAAGAAACAATAACAAAACAGTTATCAGTAATGAAACAATCAAGCTTTCTTGCATGTATGAGAATGAAAAATACCTTCTTTGCCTTTGAAGGGCCACAGCTGCTCACTCTGAAAGCAGAAATATGGGAAGAGCAAGCATATACTGCAAATGTACACCCTATTCCTCTTGAGGGGGGTTGGCTGAGAGGGAGAGGGAACATGCACAAACTCTTTGAGATAAGTATTTCTGCCAGAATCAACCCAACTGAGATGATGATGAATTAATTTATGGAAACTCAGTTAAAGCACATATGAACTGGAACTATTGGTGGGAAAATGATCTTTGTTTCTACACACACACTCATTTCAGTCAAAATAATCTTGATTAGCAAAATGTCTATTTAATAAGCCAGGAAAATCTACTTTGGAAATGGGTGAAGGTGCATTTAAAGTACTAGAACAGGGGAGCTGAGGCAGTTGCAGGCTTTCGCAGAGGCTAGAGAGCAATAAACTGTTTCGTGCAGCTGTGACTGATAAGGAACATGGATGAAAGTGATTGAATTGATTAGAGTTCTATCTTTACAAGTTAAACTCTTCCCTAAGAAGGAATTAAAGAGAATTCCTTTGGCCCAGCTGATGGAAGTGTAAGAATACCTACTAAGCTATAACCATTTCTTAAGTTTTTGTGGCCCAATTAATGAAGCTGTAAATGTTTCATGCTTTGTATGACTTTTTCTATAAACAAGATAATTAAAATGTTAATAATGACAAGTTAATTATAAATTGGGGCTGTCACAATATAAAGTTAAAGGCATAGCTGAGCTCCAAACCATTTCATTATCAGAGATCGTATTCAGATAGTCAAATTCAGCTAGCCTGTTGAAAATACTAACCTTGTACCTAGAAATGGAGTTTCAAAGGAATAGAATGTCAAGGGGTGTTTTAGAAGGTCACTCCTATTTCCCAAGGTTTATTTTGAAACTGTACCAGCTTTTCTTGTCTCAGGGCTTGACCTGTGGATCAGCACAGACTATTCATGTAGATGTCAGAGTCAACAGTTCATCGTTAAGTGGCAGATAAGCTACTGAGAAAAACTCCTAGGGGCAACACCTATGGTGTAACTCTGAATTTAGACAAAACCAGGTTTGGCTGAAAGCAGGATGCTGTAGTGGAGGAAGCCTGTTTTAGTAATGTTCAGAGTGATGAAAACATGAAGTAGAGCATGGAGGAACATATCAGTTATCTCTCCTCTTTAGCCAAGCTGGGGACACTGAATGTAGGAACTGAACAGAAAAGAGAAGCAGTTAAGGAACAATCCAAGAAGAATGGATTTTTAAATTTCCTGAGACAATATAGCTAAAGGTCCTTGTGGGGAAATAACTTCTTGCAAGGTGTTATGGTTTGAGCCTGTTTGGCAGGCAAACACCATGCAGCTGCTTACCCACCCTCCCCCCGCCACCTGGGGATGGGGGAACAAATTGGAGGGATGATGGGAGACTTGCTGGTTGAGATAGAAACAGTTTAATAATGGTAATAAACAATGACAGTCATAGAAAATATAAGCGGGCAATGCACAATGCAGTTGCTCACCACCCATTGACCAATACCCAGCCTGTTCCCAGCTAGCGATCCCGAAATACCAAGATCCTGCAATCGCAATCCTGGAAGCAAGTGAGAGAGAGAGCCCCTTCCCGACCACCCCTCTTCTATATAGTGAGCATGATATGGAATATTTCATTGGCCAGTTTGGGTCTGGTGCTCTGGCCGTGCTCCCTCCCCGCTTCTTGTGCCCTTGCGCACGGGCAGGACATGGGAAGTTGGAGAGTCCTTGAAATCTCAGCAGCTGCAGAAAACATAGGTGTGCTATCAGCATTCTTCTCATACCAAACCCCACACTGAATCTAAAACACAGCACTATTCTAGTTACCGAAAAGAAACGTTAACTCTATTCCAGCCCAAACCAGGAGAAAGGCCATTGACAATTCTTCCAAATGTAGGTCCCAGAGTGCTGGGAGCTCCAACTGCAGCCAGCTGGAGTGAATGCCTGTTGCACTTGTAAGAGAAACATACTAAAACGTCAATATTGGTTTGTTTTCAACCCAAGCAGAAGATGGTGCAAGGCCTGGTCCTGGCTTGGTAGACTAGTTATCAGCTTATGAGACCCACCTGTGTGAAGCGGAGCTTGGGACCAGGCATTGTTTGTTATGATTCCCAGTTTAAGTGTGAGACAGCAGGAAAGGCTTTGGAAATACAGACATGGGTTGAAAGCAGAGAGAGAGATAACCATAAGCAACTTTTTCGCGATTGATTATTGAAAAAGTATAGCCTTGAGAGCTGGGAAAAGACTGTTTTTGCCTTAAGGAAGGAAGAAACTGCTTGGAAAATGGGAGGAGGGAACAAACTCAGGAAGGGATTTGATAAAAGCATGTGCCAGGCCCTGGGAAAGTAACCTCCCTTCCCTGGGAGCCTTGCAGCACTGTGCAGAGACAAAGACCAAGGGCTGGCCACTAGCTAGACGTTTAACAGGCTTAGAGGGATAAGACCTCCAGTTTGGGAGGGAGAAGAAAGAGGGTGTCTACTTCAGTTTTAGCTGTCCCTGTTGAAGAGCTCTGGGGCCTGAAAACATCTAGGACTTAGACCATCACAGGTCACAGTTGCCAGTATTGACTGTACAGCATCACTCCATGGTTACTGACTTCTCACAGCTAATTTAGGATAAAGGACTGGCTGATTTGAATATATGGTGATCATGTGGATCATCACTGGGGTTTGGATTTCAAAAGTCCCTTCTAATCCATTCTGTGTTTCTATGTTTAAGAACTAATAGGTAGTGATAATGTTCAATAGTGTGGGAATTATTGGCGTGAAGAGTGTTGTCAATGAATGCCAATATAGTAAAGCTGTTTTAAAGCTTAAAATTGGTGTGATTTATCAGTCTAATTACTTCTGTCACAGTGTTCTATAATTCCGTAATGGATATGTGTATATTCAGTTGCAACCACATGTTTGCACTGGCTCATCAGCCTGCACTTGGCTTGAGCACATGCTCTGTCCTGACCAGTGGGACAGTGAAACAAGAGATAAAGGAGCTATCAAGGAATTGGGGACAATAATTACAATGATAAAGGAAGCAAGGTTTCATTCAGCTACTCAAGGCCTACTTGGTTTGTATCAGAGAGGGGCATTTTTAATTTTTAGCACCTACAGAATACCAAATTTCTATGAGAAAGTGCTAAAAGCTGTTCTGGGCCTATATTATGTTTGCCACATGTCTGTATGGAGGCAGCTGGCTCCATATTTTTTCCAAATCCTGCCTCTGATAGGTGTGACCTGAGATTTAAGTGACCATATATTCTTCCACTGTTTGGCTTATCAATTTAGTGTAGTTTTCACTATGCCTGCAGATATCTAACATTTGCAAAAAGCGGATTGATTTCTTTGAATGCTATGTTGCATTTAGCTGCCTGATTACCCTGTGACTTGGTCACTATGAATGTATTTACACATAATCACTGTAAAGTGCAACTTCAACTAGCATAAGCATACCTGATACCACTTTCAAACTACCAAACTCAAAAATCCCTGACAATGTAGCCCTGCAGAACAGAATTTGCCAAGGTATATTTGCCTATTTGAGCATGTACTACGTACATTTAGGTACCTGTCTGTCTTGACATGCAGCCTGCAAAACTGACATGTTCATTTTTTGCTTAAATTGCACTAGTTCCTGGCCGTCTGTATCTATACTGTGCTCACTTGTACTTATGTGAGTTACTAAGGACTTGTTGCCAGAAGAGAAGTCTTTATTGGCTAAAGTTTTACAGGAACCTGTCCAGCGTCCAAAGGCATTCAATGTTTTCATTCATAGTCCATATAATAGCATAAAAGGTATACTTACTATGTTTGTGGAATATGTTTGTTGAACTGTTGTGAATTTGAGAGGAATGATGAGCACTGGACAACAGGACTGGAGTTAAAAGTTATCCTGAGAAATAGTCCGAGGAATGCAATAAGGAACAGTACAAAGGATTGCAGTGAGTTAAAGCAATGAGCTTCAAGACTGTCAGATGGAGAGCAACTGTTCAGCAACAGCTCTGCCAGAAAGAATCTGCAGGTTATATCACATCACAACTGTATGTGAGAGAAGGAAAAATACCCCCTCCTGTATGAGAAGTTTATGCTGCAGGTGTGGGGGTAGATGCTTCTGCTCTACGTGGGGCTGCCATGGGAGTACTGCATACAAGTTTGCACTTTGTTCTTCAGGAAAGCAGAATCACTCAAGGGAATTCAGAAGAGAGCAATTAGCGGTGTGCTGTAGCAATACCTGGTCTTTCTTAAGTGGAATTTGTTCCAGCCAACCCTGTATGCTGCCCAGTTTTGTGTGTTTCTAGCAGTGATTTGGCTTTAGATCAAGTAACAAGCTTATGACTCATCTCAGTTATCTGATATGGGCCAGCGTGGGGGAGCTTGCTGGAGTGCCAGACTGGGAAGGTACAGAAAAATATACAAGACTCTAGGAAGATGAGACATATCCTGCACTTGCTGCCCTATGCCTGTAAAAAAAAAAAAAAAATGTAACAAGATTTAATGTGAATCTTTATGAAAGTGGTAGTTTAGTTTAAAGGAAACATTTCACTCACATTTTCACACCCACGTACTCATGGGCTCCAAGACATGTGTCAAAGCTCATGAGGGTCACTTATATAACACAAATGATAAGATGTTGGATGTCAAATCCTTGTTCCATCTTTTAGGTTCCTCTTGATCATGCTAGATCTAGTTTTTGAACCAATTTTTGGAAGGTCTTTTACTCTCTTAAGAAGTCAGAGTTACTGCAGTGAATCTTTTCCCCTGAGAATATTGCTTCTTCTTCCATAAGTCTTAGATAATATGTCTCTCTGTTGTCTTTGTCTCATTTTGAGTATCCTTATGGTCAGTTTGTCTTCCTGTTAGGATAGCAGAAAGCAGTAGCATGTACAAGGTGACACAACCTTGTTACCATCTTCCTGTGACTGGAGCACAAGTCTCCTGATGGGTTGTTTCTGCTGTGGCCTTCTGCATAGGCTTCATGATGTAAACATCTCATCTGTCAGTGTTGCAGTCAGATTGCTGTTGATCATGTTCTTGGTCATCAATACAAGCTAATCTTCTAGCACATGCTCAATTAATAGCTTTTGCTGGTGCTTTCCTTCATATCATCATTAACATCACTGCTGTGAATCTCCACATTTCTATCTGAATGCCAGCCTTCCTGGAACAGGTAGATGAATATGGTGTGTTGTGATCTCCAGCATTTTGTAGGTCAGAGGTGTCTCTTAGATCTGGGGTAGAAGGAAGCAGTTCCTTCATAGGCTGTCCACAAAGCTTGCTGCCACCCTGGTATTGGTCATAAAACTGAGAGACACTGGATTAACACAAATGCAAGCTGGAAGTGCTAAGCAGATGTTGACTTTGCCAGTCTGCTAATTGTCCCTAACTAATCATTCTACTAGAGTAATTCTGTCTGTTCTCTGAAAGGCAGCTGATATCCCAGGCATATTTGTGGTATCAGCAACAGAAAGAAAAACTTCAACACTTCCTTGTTACCAGCACAGATCTCAGCAGCCCAGTTGGTTAACTTGCTGGGCTAACCTCTTTTTCTATTAACATCTCTTTTCTGCTTTTTCAGAGCCTGTTCCTCTCTCACCAAGCTGTGATGATGCCATCCACTAGGCTTTTTCCTCAATGAAGTAACAACTGTGTAGTCCCCATCTTCTAGGTAAAATGGCTGGTCCTGCAGACTTAGCTGGTTACTAAAGAAAATGTCCTTTGAAAAAGATTTGCTAGTACTTACCACTTTTGATACATCGGTCTTCCATTTGTTCACTCAGTTGTGGAACTTAGATAAAAATAGTAGTAAGGCAGTGTAAGGGGTTTTACTGACTGATTGCAAGTCTTGGTTTTGAACTGTAACAGTGTTTGCTCATTTTGGCTAGGCATCAGATGTCCTGTCTCTGCTTGCTTCTGATGGAGGCTGTGACTCTTATTCTCCTGTCCCAGGAGGCACTTCCCAATTAATTATTTTGAAGGCTGAGCAGCCCCCAACTTCATTAGATCTCAATGAAAGAGATCTATCATGAAAGATAATGTTTGAGGCTGATGCAGGGATTCTCTCAATCTTTGCAAAGAGATGTTTTTTAAGAGTTTGGTCACAGCATAACATGTAAGAGGAAGAAGAGGAGAGAGGTCTGGCAACTTGCTTAGCTAACAACTTACCAACTAAAATTTCTGTTGCATTTTGTGCTGAAAGCACAATGTGTTCATGTGGTGAAGAAAAAGCCAGAAGAACATTGATAAGGTGCTGAAAGAAAACCCTTTTCATTGACCGCTAGGAGTGGATTGGCCCTCATAATTTGTTGAGTTTGTTTGGTGTTTGACCTTTGTGTCAAGAGTGATTAATCTTTGCAGAAATAATCAGCAATTAACAGGATGTTTACCAAGAATATAGTACTGCTCTTCTCTGAGAGACAGCCTCCATAGAAAGGAAGGACAGGAATTGGCTTTGGTGAATGTTAACATGGTAGATGTCTGCTGAAGAAGCCACAGATGAAGCCCATTTTCATTTTTAATTGATTAAGCTGTAAACCAGGCTATTTCTAGTGGTCATGACAAAGGAATTCTGTGTATACGGTTATATGGCTCTTGCCTATGAAGTTTAAGTATAGGTTTGAATAGTTAAAATATAGGGCATAGGAGAAGTAAAATAGGTGGAACTTAACTGACCTAGATTGATTTGAAGTTTTCCATTGAAATGATTGTGGATATGAGTACGCGTGTCAGGAAAATGATTAGTGTGTGTTAAAGGTGTGAGCAAGCTCTGTAGTGATTAGTAAATGTATATTAATGTAGTAGAATTACTAGGGTACACAAAGGCATGACAGCTGCTATTTTCTACACAACATGTCCCCTTCACACATCAGTGCCATGCTGCCAGCTTTTTGTCCTGTCACAAAAAGGGAAATAGTGTGCTAGTTGAGTTCCTGGCTAGAGATGCCAATTCCCTCAGTGAAGTAGGCTCTGAAAGAAGAGCAAATACTTCACAATCTCGAGATACGAAAACTCCCCACTGATGAAACTACCATTTCAGTTGAAACTGATATCATAAATATTCTCTCCAGATGTTCACCTTAATGAAAGTGAAGTCTTCTGCTCTGTGACTGCATGTCAGAGTATCACTGTCTGCTTGGTAAAGGAGGTGTAAATTGATTCCTGGAATGCTCAGTAGAGATTTTGCTGAGAATCTGATCTGATAACATCTGGGAATTAGTGGGAAGGGGAGAAGTTCTCCAGAAAGATGGAAGAAAAGGAAAGTGGGAATGCCAGGGAATGTCTGTATCTGAACTGTACTGTAACTTGTGGTTATGCTGAAACCGCACAGCAAATTGGTGGTGAAGGTAACAAAGAGCAGCTGAAGCCGGCACAGCTAGGAAGCTGGGTCTAGAGATGCCTGGAAAAGAAGTACATCAGCTTGATGAGTTTACACAGGCTTAGCTCAGACATGTTTGTGTGAGCTGCAGCTATGCTTCTAGCTATATACTCAGGTATACATTTCAGTCAGAGGAAGCCAGCCTAAGTCTAAAGAAAACATTCTGTTTTCATGAATGAATGTTTTTCTACTTAAAAAAAACCAAACCCAAGCGTAGCACTCAGCAATCCACTTTACATTTGCAATGCAAAGAGTAATGGTTGCCTGTATCAGAACACTTCCACATAAGTGTGGGTTTTACCCCCTCCGCCAGCTCCTACTTTTTTCAGTATCTATGTTCTCCCAGGAAAAACAATGAAAATCTGCTAAACATTCCCTGTGTCTATCCATTCCTTGCCATATACGCATTCAAATCTGTCACCTGTTTTCTATTACTTCCTATCTTTCCTCATATGTGCTACATAAAATGATATGTAAATGGGTGCTGAGACAGAGCTGGTCTTTGCCTCCTGTGCCTGCCTCCCTCTGGTATTGTATGGGTAAACCAAAGCAATGCTGTGAAGGATAGGAAACCTCATTATTATAGCTGTTTAGCTGAAAGAAGGGGAAGGTTGAAAGCATGACTAATAAACACCTAGGTAACAGACTAACATGCAGGTATCTGCAGCCATCAAACATAACACTGTCAGAGAACACCTGTAATATTATATGATAAGTGTCTGAATATAGCACTAGCATATACAGCGTGAACTGCTAGTAGCAAAGCATTAGATATAGCTTGAAAGCATGATTAACGCATGTGTAATGAAAATGATGGAAAAAATGCATGGTAGAAGATAATCACAAGCAGGAAAATGCATCATGCAATGTATAAGAAATTATTTGAATGTCTATAAGGGACAATGATGGATGAGAATCTTTGGGTTTGGGGTGCTGGAGAGTTGAGCTCCCTGCAAAGCTCATCATTATGTTGCTAACACACAATGTAGTGATTCCTGCTACTTAAATAAAGGAAATGCATGACTGGAGTGGTGGCACACTGAGTTTTGTGGGTGAGCAGCTTTGGAGACAGATTTAGGAATCAGTTCTGCGAATTGTGACCAACCGTGTTCGTAGTGGTTGGTGGGGGAGTGATGCCTGTGCTATTCCTGGGAGGAACAGCACAGTGTACCTGGAGCACTTGTGTCTCAAAACCCACTTCTGAGTTTAAGCAGACTCTGTAGGTATATCTAGATGTATATGGATGGAGAAATAGTTACCAGAAGACAGGAAGCTGAAGAGGGGAAAAATATATGCTGAGAGGCAGTATGTGAAAGTGTCCCAGGAATGGATAAACTCCAGGGCCAAGAGGTCTTGCTGAATCCACAGGAACTGATGATCCCAGGACACAGTCAGATGAATTTACACAAGGCCACCAGCACACATGCCATCAACAATGGGTTGTATAATTCTGGACACATCCAAGAAGGGAGTGGTGGCTATATGCTGGCAAAAATTACTGGATTACATATGCATCTGCAGAAACTAGTGGACTTTCTGAAAATTGACCCTGAAGCCACTGGCGTATCAGTAAGAGCCTGTGTATCTGAGAAGGACACTGTGATCAACTTGCCCTTCCCTACTGGGTAGTGATAAGCGATGACCACATTTGTGTAAATCATGAAAGAATAATTGAATTTACTGTCTGGATAGTTATCTACTATAGGTCTATTATAACAGCTTAATAAAAGGTATGCTAAGAAATATTGGTTGATCTGTTTTTCCACAGACTTGATCCTGTATCAGGGAGAAGGCAATTTACATCACTTAAACTCCAATGGTAGAAGCCTTATGATGATACCTGTGTTTGCCCTTACATGTCACTCCTCACGGTTCCTTAGAGAAATCTTCCTTTTGCAGCCTCACTGCTTGTGTTTGCTTCTGCTCTTGCACTTAATGTTCTAGGAGAGTTTCATGGTCCTCTGCCACTTCAGAAAACTATCTTTTCCCACCGATTCCCTTGACGCAAGGTCAGAGACTTTGGATGACTTACACTTTGCTGTGCCTTTGGTGAGGTCAGGCATATTAAAACAAGGTGGAAATGAACAGACACATTAATGAGACAGGAGGACCCTAGAAATGCAAAGAATGTGGTTAAGGTAAGTATTTCATATGGAGCTTTGAAACACTCATGTTACAAAATGAATGCAGGTTCATGGCTTAAGATGGCCATCCATGTGCAGTACCCTGCATGTCATATGCTATATAACTTTTCAACCTGCAGCACCTCCTCCTTCATTTAGATTAGGGCTGCAAATAACCCCCTGGAAAACTGTATTCTTCTCACAAATTGCTTGAAGAGGAAGTTTGAGTTAATGGTTGAACACAGGTCATAGCCTCTTCTGACTGCTGAGGGTGGCCCCGTGTCTGTGAATGTCTGGTGGCCCATATATCTAACACTCCTCCATGAGCGACTTGCTGACGCTCCGTGCATCGGCCACGTGTGGACACTTTGGCTGCTCATTTGCAATGACGCAGAAGAGCCTAACACAGGTGTTGGCTGCAGTTGCCAGGAGGGATGGAAGCTGGAGTGTGTGTCTAAAAAGGTCTCTTCTGCCAGATGAGCAAGTGTCTCCACAGAACCCCTTGGGTGAGGGACATACAAGGGGAAGGAACAACCTTCCTTTTCTACAAATAAATTGGAGGTATTAACTATCTCTGTGGCTTCTGAAATTGAAAGCAAAAAAAAACTGTTCAGGAAACTGATATGTTTTTTTTTTTTACAGTATGATTTCAGCTTCCATTTGAAGACTTCAGAAATACTTAGTTCCTAGTGTTAAAGTACAGTAATTCTTCGGTGATGGGTGGTTTTCTAGAAGAAAAGCTGAAAGTACTGATGTATTTAAATGAAAATTGGACAATCAGGAAGTCCAGCTATGCTTTCAAAAGCCAGAAGGCAATTTCTTCATAGACTAGAACTGGTGCTTTGATTTTGCCTTCTTTGTTTCTTTGTCAAAAGCATATGTGCCCTTTCAGATTCAGGGTTTTTAACTCTAGAACATTTACGTTAAAATATTATAACAAAGATCACATGGTTGTGACTGATACATTTCAGATGTTAATGGGCTGTGACCAAATCACAGTTCTTCATCACAATGCATCTGCGCTGTTAGCAACCCATTTCCCTGTGGATATTGCTTAAAAACTCAGCACTCTGGGATGCTTCCTGCTTTTGCTGGAAAATAAAAGCATGAGTCATTCTGCAAGGCAATCAAGGAACAGATAAAATAAATAGCAAAGAAAGTCACACATAATACGCCCAGTATCTACTTGTAAAACCTTATCAAGTTTCCCAGATTTGTATTTTTTCAGTTTCTGGTTATTTGTAGGTGTTCAAACTGCATGATGTAAAGGACTAATAGAAATGAAAATCAATAGCATGGGATTGGGCAGGAGGCAAATGATTTTCTAACTTCTTTGGAGCAAGTCATGAGGTAAGTGTCTTCTAACTTTCACTTAATTTGGAGGAAGGGAATTGTAAGCAGTGAAGTGCTCCCAAATTGTCAGGGAAAGCAAGATTCCCCCTTCCTTGGGAATAATTAGTATCTGTATTGATAAGAGTTATTCTAAGTAAAATAAGTTTAAAAAGTAGTTTGAGTGTTATGATTACTTATAGCTATACTTGTGTGCCTACTGACTGTTGTTGTCTATTTGTTTGAAATTAAGGCCTGCTGTAGGGCATGCATTAGTTTAAACAGCATGTGTGCACGTACAACTCTCCTGTTTGGGAGAAAAAACCCTGAAGAAGCCAATACCATTACAGCTGTTGCACCTTTTTCTTACATTCCCCACTGTCCTCAGTGCCGCAATACCCTACCTTCTGCAGTTTCTGTATTTCAGACACTTGCTATAAGCAGGTTATTATAAGCCATGTTATTACTTAAGTAATTACTGTCAAGTCCTTGCTGTCTGCTGCTTATGAGAAACAGCTTTACCTTGCCCTTGTTGTCCCTCAAACATTACCCGGTGTGCAAAAGCCAATCTCATACAGAGCCAAGATACCAGTTTATTCAATAGTTGTGCAAAGATGGGTGCTAGGGGGTAATTCCACAAAGCTAGCACAACACAAAGGAACTACAGCCTATTCATCTTGTTACATGATTAGTAAAAACCTATCTAAGTTTACACCCATTGGTCTGTAATTACCATTCCATCTGCTATTGGTTAGTTATATTTGAATTAGCCTCACTTGCTGTGTAAATTAGCACACATGCTTCTTACAGGTGTGGGGGGCAAATTCCCCTAGTTACCCCACGTGTTTTTTGGGGGTGGTTTCTTTCTGTCTGCCTGCTTGCCTGTCTTTCTGTCTGTTTTGACTTCATGCTTCTTGGGCAATCATCTAGCCTTTGGTGCTGGATGTTTACCTCTTGTTAGTCTCTCATGTCCTCGATAGCACAGTAGTTAGCAAGGCCTACACTTTATCAGGCTTATACAATAGACCCACAATGTATCAGGTTTACACAAAATCCAGTGATCAGTGGTCCTTATTTCTCATCAAGCACACCTGTACAGGCTATACCATCACTAATGATGGAATTGGACTTTCTGTCAAAGATGCTTGGTGTCCCAGCATTTCCTGCAAATTTACCAGTGCATTCTGTATTTGAATTTTGTTGTGTTTTATAACTGTCTCCAGGTTATGTAACTGTAAAAATGCCTCTAGGTCTATTGCAGTTTTGCAGGGTTAAAATATTAAACTGAAAGGTAAGTAAAATATTTCTATTACTACAGTTTCATCTGCTCCTTTGACTCGCAGAATAAAGACTCCACAACCTTTAAGGTTGTAAAGTAGGTATGTTTATTCGGTACAGGGTGCGTGGAGGATCTTCTACCACAAACACGCACACCCATATGACCGGGGGCTACTCCCTTTATGCTACAAACTATACATGTTCATAAGACGCTTATACATATTCATAGACTTCCAGAGAAATCACTTCCATAAGCCGAACCTTCGTCTCTTTGCACCTGCGCAGTTCTTCGTGGTGGTCGTGGGCTGGGGTCTCAAGGATGAAGTAAGGCTCCTTCTTCTTCATGAACTTTTCAGGTTTTATCTCTGGCGCATGTTCTCCTAGCCCCGGGCACCAGATTTCCCCAGTTACAACTTTGGGGCCCATCCAACCCACAGAACCAGCCCCCCCCCCCCCCAGCAACTCCCAAGTTATCAGAGAATGGCATGTCTTAACAAACAAAGGGCATGTTTTAACAAACCATCGGCATGTCTTAACAAAGGGCATGTTTTAACAAACTATCTTAGCAAACAAACGGCATGTCAAAATGCATGTCTCAACCTGCAGGTGCTAGTTTCTCTCCATCACCTTCAGTGTGACATAAAAATATTTCTGGAATTCGTGGCTAACACTGGGCATGAAACTTCATTTTAACAATTTATTAATAGAGAGTAATTAAAATATACACTATTATCTTTCCAAGCAAATATATCTGACAGCAAGCCCAACTGTTCTTCATTTGTTGCTCAGGGAAGTTATGCTAAGCATAAACAAACATGAATTGGTTGTACTGTTGCGTATGGTGGTTCTTGGAGTGCGTTAAACAATGGGACACCCTCCTGGTAGGTTTCTTACAAACATATTAGTCAGAGATGGTCCCTGGGGCAGAGAGCTTGCAGCTGAAGACAGAATGTGTGTAGGATGGGCTAAAGCAAGACAGGAGGAAGGTACGTGATGTGATGACAGCCAATGTTTTCTTCTTTTGAGATTAGGTTTAAGACATGAATTACATGGATGAAAGCTTTTGAAAAACAGACTGAAGGATGAGGCACAATGGAAGGGGGTGGGTTGGAGTGCATAGTTCCTGGCAGACACAGACACATCAGATGCTTGGAAAACTATTTTGACTTGTGCTTTCAGCTTTGCATTACTGCTGCTTCTGCTTTGCAGACCTTCCCTAGGCCAACCTACCTCGGCTAGGGTGTGGAGAGAGGCGTCAGATGGGTCACTCCTTTCTGTTTGAATTGTCTCCTGGTATTTCTGGATACAAGAAAATCATTAGGAAAAGAGGGGCCTTGGTCATGTCCGCTCTAGACAAAGTGCTAAAATAAACGTAAAAAACCCTGATTTCACTGTAAGCTGTCCCAGATAACCTTCAGGGCACTGTTGTGATGAAGCTGTGTTCATGTTATCTTTATTTCCACAGACCAAGGATAGGGATCAGCTTGTACCTGTACAGTGCCTGCTTTTAACCATTAGAGTTATTACTGTGGAAATGTTTTGATACAGCTTTTACAGACTACTTGGGCATGGGTACATTTGCACAGACACTACAGGTAGCAGTACTAGGTCTATCTAAGCTTGCAAATCTGGTTCTTCAGATTGTCCAGTCCATGTTTTTGACCCTGGGTGTTTGTAATGTGGTAGGGCAGCACTAGGGCAATCACACAAAGGTTGCATTTTTAGGCGTGTGTGAAGCAGGGTATAGAGTGAAGCTTGCACAGTAGGCTGTGATTGGGAAGGCACAGGTCTGCCTGCTGTTTTGGTGGCGAAGTGGGCGATTTCAGAAAAGTCACTCCAGCTTTTTAGGCTAGCAACGGCTCCAACTTTGTCAAGCAGCTATGGAGATGGATGTGCGGTCTGCATTTTCTCACAGATGTAGCTCAAGCCCCATGGCCTGCAGCTCACTAGCTGCTCCTGGCCACCTTCCCCCCCCACAGGGCGCTTTTTGTTTGTACAGAAATCCCCCTCGGCCGTCCCCCAGGCTGCGGGCGCCCTCCCTGAGCAGAGACCGTCCGTGAGGTCAAGCGGCACCAGCCCCGGGCGCCACACAGCCCTGCGGGCGCGGGCGCGGGAAGAGGCTCCCGCTCTCTTCGCAGCCAATCAGAACCGCGCTCCGCCTCCCCGTCCCGCCCCTGGCGGCAATGGAACAATGGGAGGCGCTACTCCTTCAGCCGCTCAGCCAATCAGCGACCGAGCTAGGGGAAAAAAAAAAAATAAAAATTAAAACTCATCATCCGTCGCCTCTCGCCCGCAGTCCCCGGAGGTGAGGGTCCTTCCGGTCGGTGGGTTTTGCTGTGGTGCCAGGAGCGGCCGGTCTCCCCGTCACCCTCCGCTTCGCGGGGCCACCCGCGCCATGACTCGGCCTCTCGGCGTGGGCGTGCCGTCGCCGGGCCCGCCCGTCATCGGGTCCCGCCGCCATTTTACGCCGTCGTCCGCGGCCAGAGCGATGTCTCAAGGTTTCAGGTACCGGCGGGGAGCGGTTGAGGGGACGGGCGGGGCGGCCGCCTCGGGGCTCCGTGCCCGCCCGGCGGGGCTCGGCTCCCGGCGTGCCCCGCGCCGCCGGCAGGGGGCGCGGCGGGCGGAGGAGCCGGCGCCATGACCGCGGGCTGAGGCCGCGGGGCGGGCGGGAGTCTCCCGGGGCGATTCCCGGGGCGATTCCCGGGGCGATTCCCGGCTCCGGCCTCGGCCAGGCATGGCGGGTGGGAGCGCGGGGCTGTCGCGGAGCAGGGCGGTGCGCCAGCCGCGGGGGGCGGCCGGCGCCTTCCTCCTCCTGACTCGCCCCACCGGGAGCTGCAGCCCTGAGGCGCTGGCCCGGGTGTTCGTGTGGTGGTGGTCGTTTGTTGGCCGAGGTGAAAGGGGTCTGGTAGGCCGGCGGCCTGAAAGCATACAAAGAAACTGAAGAAAACGCCTGGCTAAGCGCTGGCTAGCATCTTCAGCACAGCGTTCAAAATACACCATCTTACGCCTTGGTGTTTGCTAGCAAGTCTACCTGTAGAGCTAGGTAGGGTTCAGCAGTTCGCCTCTAAAAAAAGGAACTTCTCATTGATTCAGCTTTCAAGCCTGTTCCAGCTGTGACCTGTACTGCCAGCGGTGCTGGAGGCCAAGGTCTCCAATCGAGGCACTGGCTGTCAATGACGGTTTTTCGACATGACAAGCCTGTCTACTGAAATCCAAATTGTGATAAAGACTTTGAGGTTTTTCAGAGGCTGCTGCATTAAGTAAGTTTTGTTTCTTGCAGTATGAGGCAAGTCATAATATTCTTATGCAATTAGCAGCACTTTATTTTGTTCATTTCTGCTGATCCTCTTTTTTGATAGCCCTGACACTCCCAGGAAAGGTGAAAGTTGTTTCCATTTTGTGTTGCTTGTGCAAGAAACTGTAACTACTCTGTGTTTTGGTTTTGCTGTGGTCATCTAAAAGACCATTGTAAGGTTTTATGTATGACTTTATGGGTTGATTTTTTTTGTTATTTCTACAATGTTTTTCAAGATGCTTTCTTTTGTGAAAGAAGTTGTGACATTTTGTAGTTTATTCCTGTGTTGTGTGGCTTTACTTTCTCTGAGCTATTGCTAGTGTTTCCAGCACAGATTTTTAAAAAAGTACTGTTTTTATCTGTTTGGAGATAACCACTGATATGACTGTAAACACTAATTACTTGTAAAAAAATACTTGGGGGTTTGTCCTTTTTAAACAAGTGAATTTCCTCCCCTCTTTTGTGCAGGTTGTGCCCTTAATTTTGAAAGACCTGGAAGGCCTGTTAAGTGCATCTCCTGGCGGTGTAACTTTTTCCTATGTCAAATGAGACCATGTATTTACGGGTTTTACCTTTTATTATCTGGGGATTTAGTGGTCACCCTGGTGTCTTAGTTATGATGAGATCTCATAAAAAATGATGGAATCAGTGGGGATAAATATGTTTTGCTGAATTTATGTATTTTGCTGAAAAGTGTGAACCAGAGCTATGTAGTTGTTGTCAAAGATACATTAAACAACTGTGATTTCCATGCCAGGTAAAAAAAAAATAGTGAAAACCAGTAAATATTGTTGCTTCATCGCTTTTTCATTCTTTTAGGGCTGATTATTCAACCCCTTATTAAAACAATAGTGGAGATTCTCCTGTGAATGGTTTGTGAACAGTTATGGTCTGTTCACATAGAAAATCACATGTTCTTTCTGTATTTTCATATATATGAAAAACAGATTGGAAAGTCCGGTACTTGCTTGTGTTCTTCCCTGTACCATAAAGCATGCTTGCCTTTTTTTTTTTTTTTGCCTTTGCTTTTGTTTGAAGTTTCTAGTACACTTCATTGTCTGTGACACAATATAGCACTTGAAAAATGATTATTTTTAGTTGGACAGTTCCTATCCCTTGAACTTCCAAAAAGCAGAATTACAAATGCAAAGCAGAAAACGTCAATGGATAAGCACTTAGAAGCAAATAGCCAAAGACAAATAACTCTCCATTCAAGTTAACCTTTTATCCCAAGGAGGGGGGGAAAAAGTAGTCCTTTTTTTTTTCAGTGGCAGTGCTTCCATTCTCTCAGTTATGTTATACAAGGCTTTGTATAATTATGAAGCAAATTAACTTTGTTACAAAGCTCTTGCATTCAGAATAAAAGACAGCAAAAACATACGAAATTGTGAATGTGGGAGGGAGATAAGCAGTTGTTCGAAATCAGTGGCTGTGGAAAGAGGAAGAAGATAGCAGAAAGATTTGATTTTTGTTTGACTTCAAGGTTCAGGTGCAAAGAAGAATCTGAGAGGTAATTGAAAATGAGATTTGGATTGCCAGCAGTGGTTAGTATTGCAGGTGGGGCTTTAACCTGGAAGGAAGAAGTACAGTTACTTATGTAGGAAAATAGAAGGGTTTTTGCAAGATACACAGTGCAGAAAGTTGTGGGCACGGGATGACTTTGCAGTGGCAAGAGAGATCACAAGCAAGCATCAGGAATGTCCTGATGAATCCAAGGTGGAGAGCCTTGTGTGAGAAGGTGAGGTCAGGGTGTCAGTGAGAGGTGGTCAAGGACAGAAAGACAAATCAGTCAGCAACAGCAATAACAGCTAATAAACCTACAGTTTAGCCTTCTGATTCTTCTGTTGAACTGAAATTTTGGGGACCCTGTTTCTTCAGCTTGTGGAAATAATGTGGGTGTATTTTAGTGTATGTCAGGTTAAGCTGAGACATGCAAATGGTCTCTGACAAGTAGTTTTTCTTCTCTCTTTGATAAGCCAAAAAAACAGTCTTATGCACTCGTGTATTTTGATTACAGGTGGCTTTTCATTGAGTTATTGAGTATTGTCAAATGTCACTGCTTGCCAGTAGCCTTATTAAAGAAGTATCAGTGCAGTATAAACAGCTTTTTGTATTTGTGTAAGTGCTAAAAATGTAGAAGCCATGTTAGAAAATGCAAAAGTGAAAGTAACGAGCATACGGAAAATTAAAAATTGAGTTCAAGTTCAGTTTGCACAAGTGCGCAGTGGGTTCTTCTGGCCTGAACTTCAAAAACGGTTATTGAGTCTGTGAAAGCAGAGTCGTGTATGGATGCTTGAATATTTAGCTTAGAATCTGGAATAAATGAGTTTTGCCTTTGTAATCGCTGTTACACAGACAGTAATGATGTAGCTTTGTTTTGGAAGGCACAGAAAGATTACAAAAGATGGAAGAAGGTCTTAAACAAATCTATATTAGCCTTGAGGTTGTTAGGGAACTTACTTGCTGTGTGGGAGAAGATGAAGATAGGAAGTTCATTGTTCCTGATGTATTTTAATGTTTGAATTGCATGTTACTCAGACAATCTACCCATTTTTTGAAGTGATATTCTCTCACAGAGAAATGCCTTAGTGCTCTCATATCCCACTTATTCTTGCCAGAGAACATACCTGTGATTTAAAGCTATTAATTATCATATCGTGTATATGTAAAAAGAAGATAGCTGTAGACTGCTGTTTCTGTTGGAAGTCAGAAGATGCCTGTAATTTGTGCTGAGAGGGAGGGCACTGACGTGTGTTTTGTTAAGGGGGCAGTGCTGGTACAAGTTCCTGCTGAGGAGTCTGCTAGTAGTGCAGATAAGAATTTGCATCCCAGCCTGGCACCAGATGTGTGAAAAAAACCAAGAAAAAGTGGTGCACAGAGGGTTTTGGAGAACAAGAAGAAAGTTACAGGATCAGTTGAACTTTATAACTTGCAGAGGGAACTTTGTGGTTAGGCTTGATTGCAACTATTAATGCATTGAAGCAGGTCCCATTTAAGAAAGCTTAGTTTAAGCTGGAAGGGTGATTAAGACTTAATAGGATGATAAAGGAAATGGTTTGAGCAACAAAACTAACAGGTTGGCTTCATTAGCCAAGCAGAATGAAGGCTGGGAGGCAGTGAGGATGATGATGCTTTCTCTGATCTATCAGAAATAAGAGCTGCTGGAATTAAAAAAAAACGTAGAAATAAATTACAGCATTTTAATTTTATCAATATTCACTGTATGGGCATTTAGATATCGTTCTTATAAAAAGATAAAATTATGTTTTCTCTTCAGAAACCAGACCATTACAGAGTTCTTCAAACCAGTTTTAAACCAAGGTAAATATCTGTTTTTTAAATGGAAGATATTTATATGAGTTAATTTTCTAAGTGTGCAGAAGTATAGTCCAATCTCATTCTAAATTGGACCAGCAATATAATGAGTATAGTTTACCAAATATGTCAAAATGCACACATCAACATTTTCATTTACATTATTAGAAAAAAAAATTTCCTATTAAAATTAATTTCTTTAAGTAGCGATGTAATTATTTCAAGTTATTGTCTCACACTTAAGGCAGATTGCTTATTATAACTGAAGCTGTGGCATGGGTCATGCAATTCTTTGACATGAAATAAATCACATGGCACTACCAAAACTAAATGATTAAGTAAATTCATTTTGGATTGCATGTGAGAGAGAGATAAAATATCAAGTGATACAGTACAATAAGATACTTTTTTTCCTAATATTGTGATTGTGAATAATTTGTCTTTTCTCTCTTAGACCCTGGCCATAAAGACAGAACTGTGCTGTGCTCACCAGACAGAGGAAATGTAAAAGATGCAGGAATTGGACTGTCAGTTTTATGTGCTGAACGTTTTGAAAAGAAAATATATTCTCCAAAGAAGTTCAGAAGAAAAAAGATGCCAGACCAAACAGCCAACACAAGTTCTGTAGTAGATGCCTTTCGGAGAGGAATTAAAGAGAAAAAGGACAGTGTAAACATTTTAGAGAATGGCAGAGTGTGCACGGCACTGGGTTCAGTGTACCCAACAGTTGTGATTGAAAACCTCCTTATTACTGCAGGGTCTCGCAGCGGCTTCTTGACCAAAAAGAATAAAACTGCCAAGCCGGAACAGGGGAGGAATGAGAAGTGTCTGGGTGTAACAAGAGCACCATTGTCTTGTGGAAATAGTTGGGAACAGAAAACTGACTGTATGGATCTAGAAAACTCTAGTTCAGACTCTGACAAATGGGTTTCCTTATCACAAGCCGATACTAGAAGTAATCGCACTGTGAACAGCACACCTCAGTGCCAAACCCCAGGTCTTCCCTTGCAATTGCCCAGTACTCCAACTGAGCCTGAACTTAGGTCATCACAGGAAGCTCTCAGCAGAGAAAGGAAGAGAAAAAAACATAGAATGAAACAATCCAAGACACATCCTGTAAAGCCATTCTCAGGAGCAAGTGTATCACGTCAGGTATGTTTAAGAGGGTTAAAGGTGGAAATCAGTGACCCTTTGTGTATGTGTTGGGTTTTTTTTAAATTGTAGGATGAGATTCTTGGTGCTGCCTTTTCAGATGTATTGCTATTCCTTTGTAAATTTTAGGTCATACTTGGGTAAGCCTGTTCTTAACTATTTTACAATAAATGAGAAATCCTAGTTTAAAGGCAGGGGAGATATTCTGGGCTAGATGCAAGCATGGAAATGCAATGTAAATTGTAACTTTAAATTGTATCTTGTAGAAAAAAAAAAAAAAGCCTTTATTTTAAGTGTCATAACCTTGTGTTTTCTTACAGTGTAGTGTAGAGAACAGCCTGGCAAATTTCTGCTAGTTAGAAGCTGCAGTTAATAGCAATTTGGATTTATGCACTTAAGCCACAGTATTTAGATAGAGGTGGGAGTGGTTCTGTTAAGTGTGTAGTATTTCATTACAGGTTGAATTATGCCTACTTTTTTACCAACCAATAAAACCCTTTAAAAGGTTACTGGTTACTTGAAAGGAAGATCATTATTTGTGCCTCCATAATGCACTATGCATGGAGCAAAAAAGATTGTTTTGCTTGTGTTTCCTTTTCTCCTTAGCACCTCTCACTCTGTGTTTGTATGTCTGTGCTTTCTGTCATTTTGTTATTGAACTTCCTAATGACTTGTTTGAGGAAAGCCAGCTGGGCTATGTTGCCATATAGCCCAGGGATGCAAGTGGCTAATGGTCTTAAAAGTGGAGAGATTTAGAACAGGAAGCCCATCTGAAGAAAAGATAAAATTCAGGTTGTGGAGAGTCCTTTTGTTGAGATCTTTGCAGCTGTGTTTTAAGTTTATCTTGAAATGAAGTATATTACCATATTTCTGGAGATCTGTAGAACTAAGTCTGTGCTGGATTCAACACAGCTGAAGACATCAACATTCTGGTTTTAAAAAGTATGCAATTAACTTTTTTTTTGTCCATCTTTATTTTTAGGGAAATGGATGTCCTTTAAGAAAAATACCACGTTCTGGTTCAAGGGAGACTGCCTCAGGTAGAACCAGAGCTGATACTATGGAATTAATTAAATAATCAGGTTCATCACTTAGTGTCTTTTTTTTTAATGGCTTTTCTTCCATGTTTTTATGTTTTCTCCCTCTCAAAAAAAAAATACTGCTGTATAGTCAATATTATTTTTAATATGGCAAGCTTGAAGAGGTTTAAAACTAATTTGGGATTTTAGTGAAAAACTTTTCACTAATTGTTTGTAACTTAATTAGAAGTCATGATATTTCTCTGTCTTGAGCCCTTAATCCCTGCTTATTTTATTGGGTTTTTTTGCATTTTAAACTAATGTTTAGCTTGTATTCTTACTGCTTTTTGTCCCTTTTAACCACATAATTTTGCTCTACAGTAGGTAGAACTGAATATAAAATGCTCATGTCAATAGAAGCTTGAGTTAAGTCAGTTGGATAATTTTTTTTAAAAAAAAAGGAACCCAAAACAAGGAGATTATTCCCATGTGGTGGGTCCATAGCTGTGTAAACCTATCAGACTCCCTGCGGCTATGCTTCACTTTCTACCTGTGCTAGCACTGGGACTTGACCAGTGCTACAAGGAGCTGATCTGGCTGCAAATGGAGTTGGAAAGTTCTCAGCCACATCAGCTCTGTGAAGTAGCTTGCCATGAAGTGTCCGGGTGCTGGTGCCAGTTTAAGGCAGGAAGCAGAAAAGCATGGTGAGGAAAGTGGGCTCTGGTGCCATAGAACTGTCGCCTGGAAACTGATTTCTTCATATTCATAATGGGTTTTTTTATGACCACTGCTAAAATTACTGCACTATTTCCAAAATACTTCTCATACTGTTCATTATTTATAACCATTACATGTAATTACAGAAACCTCCTTCCAGTCCCATGCCTCAACTGGGCTATTGTCTGTTTCCAAAGACTGATTTATTCTAGTGTATAGGAAGAGAGTTCTATGGCGGCTACTGAGCTGCTTTAAAAAAAAAAAAAGGATTTAATTTCCAAGTTAGTTACAATAATAACATAATAGTACAATATTAGTTAAATCTTAATTGTGGCCACTGTGTTCAAGCATAGTGGAAGTACTGTGTTTTCTGATAAAAATTTCAGTTGGTGGTGACTTAAAAATAGAAGTTAGTTTTTTAAAGGGTAAGCTGCTATGGTTTTGATTTCTTTTAAAATTTACTTTATTTTTTAAACATGACAACAGTGGTTTACTTTTTTCTTAAACACTTCACAGATGACCCATCTCTACCAAAGCAGGTTTCAAAACATGAAGCATCTTCTCCAGATGCACTGAGAATGTCATCTGAGATGACCACCAGTATGAGGAAGTGCCAGCCTGTTCCTTCACACTGCCTTAGATCTAAGATGTCTTCTGGGCGATCCAAACAAATAGGCTTTTCTGGGAAAAGAAAACATACTGCTGTGAGTGTGGATGCAAACAATTCAGATCAGTCTGAAGTATCAAGCTTGAATGACTCTGCTTTTAATAGATCATCTGCAAAATGCAAAAATAGGAGGCCTGACTTTGTAAAAAATATCCTTTTAAAGTCTACTTGTGGTGATGTTCTGCAACTAATGGAGGCTACTGCTCTAACTAGACATGATGCTACTCTTCCAGAGGAATACCTCAACTCAAGTGATGAAAATGAGAAAAATAATTGCTCCTCTGTAGGTCCTGGTGAAAATAACCACATTTCTGTTGTGGATACCAAAGAGAATCAATTGCAGGTGGCTAACTCATGCTTTTTCTTGGAAAAGTCTGTTCCTTCTTCTCAGGAAAAAAGTACTGTGTTGCCTTCTCTCCACAACTTAACACAAACAAAAGGTGTGAAATCTCATCTACAGAATACTGACTTATCTCAGGTATTGGATGCTAAGAAAGAGCAAGATGGGAAAAGATCAGAAAGACATGTACACTGTAAAGCTTACGGTATTCAATCCAGCAACAATTTTTCAAAAACAAAAGACAAGACTTCAGAAAATGAATCTGATTCTTGTTCAGTGGAAGGTTCTGGGAAACTCACCCTCTCAGAAGAGCCTGGTAAAAGTGTTCCCTGTTCGTTGACTTTTAAAACAGGGTACGTAAACAGAGACCATATGTCTTCACAACTGTCAGGAGAGTTAAAAGTTGAAAGCACCTCTACAGACAAGTCCAAGCTGAATGGAAAATCAGAAAGCAGCATTGATGGTGAAGATGAGCATTTGGAATGCAGTCTAGATGATGATGATGATGAAGATGAAGTAGTATTCATACCACTGCAAGAAATGCTCTCTTCAATTTCCAAGCCACTGGCAGGAACCCTGGAAGAATATTGTCCTGAGAGTTTTTCTCAGGACACTGTGTCTCCATTACTGAAGCTTCATGTAAGTGGCTAAAACCCCCCCAGAAGTGTTACATTAGCTTTGTTGTATTTTTTTTTTTTTTTTCCATTATTTGTAGTGCATGAAAACTCAGAGTTATTTGCCTGCAAAACTAGTTACTCGGCTTAAGGGTCCTACTCTGTACAGTGCAATGTAGTCAGAGAAAGAGTGTCCTTGTTGCTGTGCTGGTCCTTGAAATGCTGAAAGATGGTTTGTACAGCAGGACTCTGTTAGCTTATTCCTTTTGTTGTTTTTTAGGAATTCTGTTCTTGCTTTTCCCCCCAAAGAAAAAGGCAGGGGGTTACATTTAGTAGATAGATGGGATGTAATGTTTTAATTTTCCTGATCAGATAAAATTTTTGAGTAGAAATTAACTAGAGTAAATTAATCTAGATGTTGAGAGATCTGTGTGCTAGGCTCCAGTCATACATCCTTGTCACAGTCTGTGATTGTTACAAATCTGTGTAAGAGTTCTTGATCTGTAAGTGTGATGTTTTGAGGTTGAATTTCATGGAAATTTGAAGTATTTTAGAAAGTATTTCAAAAAGCTGAATGACTACTACTGTTCACAAGGGATAGATGAAGTGTTTGATTCCCAGTTTACAGGATATTATGTTGATAGAAATGGATTGATGTTTTTAAAGGTTAGCCTATTTGTTCAACAAAAGCTTGTCAAATAAGTAGTGATTTTGAAGTTTTACTATAAAATAATGTTTTAATTAGGAAGGTCCTGCAGTAGGACTTGGTGTGGCATTACTGACAAAATTGGTACGGGTTGGAAATGCCTGCATTTAAATAAAAGGATTTTGTACTGAGTCTGGCTGGGTTGGAGTTAATTTTCTTCATAACAGCTGTATGGTGCTGTTTCAGACAGAAACAGTGTTGGTAAGAGACCAGTCTTCTGGCTACTGCAGAGCCGTATTTGCAAAGCATCAAGGCTTTCTTTTGTTCCCACTCTGCCCCTGCAGCAAGTAGGCTGGAGTGAACTATAAGTTTGAAGGGGACAGAGCCTGAACAGCTGACCCCAGGTGACCAAAGAGATCTATTCCATGCCACACAGTGTCATGCTCAGCAGTTGAAACCAAGCAGGGGGAGTTGGTCTGGCATGTAGCCATGACTTGGAGTCTAGCTGGGCATCCTGCTTGTGGGAGGTGCGCCCTTATTCCCTCTTCCTTCACTTATTAAACTGTCTTAATCTTGACCAATGTGTTTTCTTGATTTTGCTCCTCTTATTCACACCCCTGCACTACTGGGCAGGGAAATGGACAAGCTGTGTGGTGCTTTGCTGCTGGCTGGGGTCAGCCCACTGCTGTTTTCTACAGTAGAAAACAAACAGCAGAATACTTGGATAAATAGTCTCATCTTCCTCTCCTCCTGTTTAAATCTCCGGAACAGTTTATTTGTTGACTGAGGCAGATGTTGATGACTGAGCATCTCTGTAGGCAGATGTTGAACAGCCATAATTATTTTATCTGTCCTTACAATTCATTATGCAAGCATGTTATAGATCAGACTTCCGTGGTTACATAAGTACTCCACAGTCTTAAACAACATGTCTACGTAATTAATGGTCAAGACTGATAAACAGATGCAGCGTAGATCAGATGCTTGTGGAACATGTGTGTGACCACATTTGACCTATGCTGTTTCTGCATACTTAATGGCCAAGTAGGAAAAAACTGTTAAGAACTTTCCCAAAATTTCCATGACCATGGTTTTTGCATATACTAGCATTCTTCCCTTGCCTTGTAAGAAGGGGCATATGTGCACATTGGAATAAAGCCTTGATTCCTCAGTTGTTCAACAGTCATTTTAGACATATTAACCAGATATAAAATAAGGTAAGAGGTCTTTTAGGTTTTCCACACAAAGACATGCTGCTTGTTACGTTTGAAAGATATCTCTGAATACTAAAAATTAATGTTGTATTAACTGGCTTTTTTATTAGCAGGTGGACACTAATGTTTTTAACTTCTGTTACATTTGGGCAATAGAAAATCCGCAGTGAGAGGGTGTGCTCTTACTGAATTGTGTTATCCTAAAATGCAAGAGCTCATAGGAAGAAGGATTGTGACTAGTAGCTTGCAATTTAAGAAGGTGGTGTCAGAAGGGCACTGCTTGTCCAAAGAACTGAATCATGGCCATAAAAGATTTCAAATCTGTGTTGTCTGCTACTAGGTGAATAAAACACTGAGTACTGAAAAGCAAACTGATTTTGCTAGTGGTTAAGACTTTCTCTGTGTGTGGTTTGTTGTGGCTTTTTTTTTTTTTTTTTTTTTTTAAATTCTGTTATCTTCTTCATTTGGGTTTGTATTAGGGTTTTGGAAGCTTTCTTTTGTCTGATGATTTTGGGGGTGGTTTAGCCAAACACTGGTGCTTTGCCTCTAGGGACTCCTGGAAGTAACAAAGAGGTACTGTATCATTTTTGGAGGTTTTTCTGTCTTGTGCACTAGAATGGGGATTCCCAGGGTCTCAGTGGATGATAATAAAAGCTTTGAGGTAAAAGGCTACTGATGCAAGCATTCTTTGTGAAGGTTACCTGGAGGTCAGCCCCAGGGAGAGAGGCAGAGACTTCCTGCTGTTCAGATCCATCATGAAGCACAGTTATTTCTAAATTAATCACTGAGAGAGATTTGACCATTATATAAAATTGTCAAGGGACTGAGAAACAAACTGTTAATCGTGCTGTTTTTCAGGGTCTCTTGAGGTTTTTATCTTCTGGTAAAATATCATTAAAATTGGAAGGGGTTTCCATTTTGGTTATGTTTATTGTCTAATACTGAATGAGTTGATAGCTTGTGGTACTTTTTAAATTTCTTACTATTTAATTTACAGCTTTCTAAGCCTCCTGTTGTTAGCCAGGTGTCATATGTGAACAGCTTAGAACATCTCTTGAAGGAGAAAGAAGAATCTAAAAGGTTTGTTTCTTAAAACTGCTGTCAGAAATTTGGGATTGAGTTGTAGAAGCTTAGATCTACCTTGTTTCCCTGAAACTGCTGGAGTTTGGGTAGCAACAAGCTAAGCTTTGCCTGCTGATGCCAGCAACATACATCTGATGGGTCCTACAAGTGCGGCTTAACTGTAAAAGCTGAATGGCAGGCTCCTTCCAAGCAATAATTAGTGATCTGTGATAGATCTGTCTAACCCTCAAGAGCCAGACTAAATTCACTGATGCCTTCATTGTAGGTCACTGAGTCAGCTAGCAGCTGCTGGTCAGGCATGAAATAGAAGTACTTATGTAGACTGACTGTACTAATTTCTTCAAGAGGGATTTGTAGCTCAGTTTTGGTTTCCAACATTGTGTAGACTACTGTTATCTGAGTAGTTACACAGTTCAGTGAACAGAACTAATGAGTGTTCTTGCAAGAGGTCTTTTGGGTAGACAGTGTAATAGGGTATATCTACTAATAGCAAGTGGTGGTGGTGGATATATATGTGTGATTAACTTTTTTGATTAAAGAATCTAACCCTAGTAACTATGGGCTGTCTGACTATGGAGTAGTGAATATTCCTAAAACTAATACTAGGTAATAAATAAAACACTAGGTATGATGCTTAAAAAAAAAAAATAACCGGAAGATTGAAAGTTTTATGCAATTACAAAAAATTCTATCTGAAGTTGGTTGAGTGTATTTATCTTTGACAAGCTAGTGATTGATTGTGCTGTTGGAAATTCGTTAGGTTTTGGGAAACATCCATTTTGTATCTTCGAATAGCAAAATGTTTTTCATAGAGATGCAATGTCTTGCAAGCTTTTACTGTGTATAATTGGATACTGACTCCTTGGGACTTAGATTCAGAGCTTAAATTTTCTTGTCTTCTGTTGTAAATGCTAAGTGTTTATGATGTGTTCTGCTGCTACTGTTATTTCAGGGTAGATGAACTAGAAAAGCAGTTACAGGAAGACATACAAGGAAGAACAACTATTTCTTCAGATGGAGAAGATGAGAATGCTAGTAGAGATGAAGATCTCTCAGAGGAACACAGGTCCTTCCAACTCCAAAACCAATTGAACCTAGTTCTTCACTTTTCTAGCCTTCTGATCTCTCTCTCTTTCCATCAGTTGTTAATATGTTTAAAGTGAACTGTTTCTATTGTCTTTTGGGGTTGGGTGGATTTTCTTGGACATTACTGTAATTCAGCTTTCACATAGACTGATGTGTTCATCTGAAAATAACAGTCTCAAACAGCAAATAGCTTCTCAATGTTTAAATTCATAAAAGTAATTTTGAATTTTACAGGGCATTTATAAAGAAATTTTCAGTAGTAGCTCATGCCATACCTGACTGCTACCCTGGAGAAGATATATTTGATTTATCAACCTCTGGGAAAATATTTAATCAGTGTGACCTTGACTTGAGGAATTTTCACTTCATCCCTCAAAATCCTGTAGAAAAGCTTCTTCTTAGGTAATGATCTCTTCACACTGTTGTGTTTACTTATATGATTTTCTTCAGTGTTAACAGTTTTTAGGATAAAATAGTATCTTTGCATGCAAATGAGCTCTGCCTTACTAAGTAGGGAAGACTTGACTCCCTTTCCCTGGAATTCTTTCTAGGTTAGCTTTACAGAACAGTGAATTGTTACCTGAAGCTTCCTTCTTTACTCCTGGAATTCATTAAAAGCATCTTAAATGAGACATAAGATAAAAAAAAAAAATAGGAGTTCTGGCCTCTTCCATATTTTTGCTGTGTTGGGTTATCATGGGTAATATGACCAGTTTGTAGAAGATAAATGCAGAAGTGGAGCGTTATAAAGAGCGAAAGCGTAACTATCACAAGACAGAAAGAGGACCTTTGTGGTGAACTGATTTGCGAATTACTAACATTGCATTATGTCTGCTGAAAGAGTTTTACGTATTTTCATCCTGAATGGGCCTGGGACTTGGGGCACCACCTAATGAGGATTGCAGAAAGAAACGATTTCTGACATCTGTTAAAATCAGTCACTGAGCTAGCAGTGAGTCTGTATGTATGTATACAACTGTTCTGTAACTCACAGGGATTTGTATTCTGTATTTATGAGACTGTCAGGCTACAAATAGCTGGACAAAATTTTCCCTAATACCACAAGCACAAATCCTGAAAAAATCTAGTTAATTCATTTGGCATTTTATTCCAAACTTGCATCAGTGAAACAGAGAATTCATTTAATCTCAGAGAATTTTGTATACGTGTGTATGTGCTATTGTGGGTGTGAAGAAGAGGTGGGTGGCTCTTCCTCATCTCCTGATGAAGTGATGTTTGTGATATATTCCTTTGGCTTCTGGCCTCTCTAATGTTTTGAAGATCAGAAGGATATAGGCTTCAAAAGAATCTTGCAAATCAGTGACTGGAGGAATGAAAATTAAGCGAATCATCTCTTGCAGAAGGCAATTATGATTGAATTGCTTGTGCATTCTGCCCAGGTGACACAGCTGGCACGTGCTGGTTATCCAGTTGGCACATGGATGTCTTCCTAGCTACTTGCTCACTCAGGTTGAGGGTGTATAGAGAAGTTAGGACACAGATCTCTCAACAGAGCTGTTTTGGTAGGTACTGAGAATAGAGGAGACTAGAGAAGGGTGTATGGGAAACTGGATATCATTAATTCAGCTGCTTATGACATACCTGACTTTCTGAAGAAGAGTAAAGCTAAAATAATTCAGTAATAAAAATGACATATTTTCTGTTCTTCCAAGAGCTACTTTTTGTACCTCACAAATTTTGCACAGTGAGATTAGACTGTTTGATTTTAATTGCTTTAGTTTGCCCCCAGACTGTTTAAGCAACTATTTTTAAAGTATCAAACAAAGTTTTTTTCTGTTTCTTCTCTTCTGAAAGTGTTGCTAAAGGTCATTGGACAGCAGAAAATCTTATTCATTGGTCTCATTGAGCATAGCAGCCCGTCTGTGTAGACAGGCATAATGGTTCATAGTACAATAGTGTAAATCAATGTTTGTTCGAAGCTATTATTCTCCAATACAGATGTTTCTAAATGATATAGTATGACATCCTGGAGAAAAAGATAGTTGATCTAAATAACAAATAAGGTTTAATTACTACAGTATTTCATATAGGTAAGAGCATAAGAATAATACCTAGTTTGGATTTTCAGATCCTTGTTTGCTGTTGATAATCTAAGGGGTGGGGGAGTTCTTACACTTTTGTGAAAATGCCAATTCAGTCACTAACTGATTTTTCTCCTCTTCTCCCCTCATCTTTGTCTTACAGTTGTGGTGTAACACAGCAGCTTTCTTTAGTTATTACTGGTTTTCTAAGTTCTGCTTACAGTTGTATC
Source organism: Tyto alba (assembly GCF_018691265.1). Classification (NCBI taxonomy): domain Eukaryota; kingdom Metazoa; phylum Chordata; class Aves; order Strigiformes; family Tytonidae; genus Tyto; species Tyto alba. The sequence continues at coordinate 15,359,417 of NW_024881261.1, forward strand.
TTGTGTCCCATACCAATTCTAAAGTGGCTTTTCCAGGTGAGACTATACTATTCATGCAGTTTTATTCTGTCCAGGCATAATAACTGGTATAACTGACTTCCTGGAAGTCAGTTGTAGCAGGGGTAATTGGAACAAGTTTGTAAATCTATTGCATTAAGTTAACAACTTTAACATAAAATAAATAAATCTTTCTGGCTTCTGATTTGTTCTCCAGTCTCAAATACTTTTGATTGTCACTAGGGGTAAAACACTAGGGATAGCTTTTTCTCCAGACTTTGAGTGACTGCAAAGCTGCAGGTCCTTACCCATCTTCATACGTGCTACTGCAGTTGCAAAGGACACAGTACCTCCTAGGTGAGAAGAGACTTCAGGGTATAATAGTGTGGGCCAAATCACAAGCAAATGTTAATGTTATTTCCTTCCACTCGTAAAAACAAACCAAACAAACATGCTGCAGTATGTAAAAGTGCAAAAGTACCATTTCTACATGTATCCCTTTCTAAGACATCAGAGATTACCTGCCTTATCAGATAACTTTCATTTGGAAAAGGTTAATATGCATTATAGCTTGGGAAAAAGACTGGAGCCATTCTCAAAGGAACTGTGGTGTCTGTCTGCTTTCTAGATGTCAGTGTTGGCATCTAAATCCCCAGGAATTTACATTCACAAAAACGGTCCTCTCTAACTTCCATTCTGTTATTATTTACCACATTCTAACTGTGCCTGAAACAAAAAAGGAAGCTGGACTGCCTGTGAAATTGCACCCTAGGTCGTCTGACTGGCTTTCTGCTTTTGCTAAAAGGGAAACATTTTGCTCCTCCATATCCTTCCCTTCAGTCAGTAAAAAATTGTCTTCCACCCCTTCTGTGAGCCCTGGTGTTCCTCTAATAATTAAAGAGGAAGTGTGAGCCAATTTAGCTCACTTAGAGCAGGAAACTATCCAGTGCTTTGGGGAGAAAAGGAAGAGTTTTCTGCTGGGCTAGTGAAGTGCTCCAGGAAACCTGAACTGTACTTCATAGTTGTGTTTTTGTAGTTAAGAGTTCTGTGAAAAACGAAGAATTCATTGTTTCGGTTTAATATTGCATGTGTTCAACTTGGCCATGACTGGAAAAGGTTGTAGTTAACTGTTGCCTCCTGTCCTGATCAGGGAGTTCAATTTGATCACAGATGCAAATAGATTCCAAAGGGATACATGATACTTTCCATTCTTTTAACCCTCTCGGTACCTTCTTATGAACCAACAGATTCAACATGGGGTTACAGCATTCTGATGTTGCAAATAATTAATTTTAAAGTATTCATAGCATCTGTGCACTCCTTGAAATAACCAATATTCACAACATTCTGTTCTCCTTGGTGTATCTTGCTTTAGAGACTTTGGGGTGGCTTTTCTCTTATGTTACTGTTTCTTATTGTATTTTACCAACTAGTTGTTTGGAGGTTTTTTAATGAAAAGAAAACTGATGCCATCATGCAACTTGGTGTTTGACATGTAGCTTCTTTTCTCTCCACAGATGATGTCTGTTCATCCTGACTATTGTGTTTCCACTCAGATTTTAGACAGGTTGATGGAGATAACACTAAGAAATGGTGAGTATTTGAAAGATGAAAAACTGTCCACCTGAATGAAGGCATTCCCTTCTGTTAAGTATAGAAAGGTATTGGGGAGGATGTAAAAGGCACCAGCTCTGTTCTGTGTTTCTGGCATGAATTTAGGCTCTGCTGTTACTTACGTAATGCACAAATGCTAGGAGTTGGTCTTCACTGAGTGTGTGCAAGCTGTACCACAGGATGTCATCTTAGCATGTATTTGCAAAGCAGTACATCTGGTACAGAGCCTTTTAAACTCACGTCTGTTATTTCACAAATGGAATGGACCTGAAGAGGAGCCCAGTCTGCTCGAATGTTTACTCTCCTTTTCATCTTTCACTTTGGAAGATGCAGACATTAATTTCATAGCTTGAGGACTACAAGATCTTTTTCACCTAGTCATACCTAGCATGTAGCACTGCATAGTTTACTTTCCAGATAAATGGCAAAAGTGAAAAGAATCACACACCTGCACAAAAACACTTTCAAGGATCTGCTTCAGTCCCCACTGCTGCTCGTCTTGTGTGTTTTGCCTTACTTCATCTATACTCTTAAATACTTCTCCAGTACAAGTTCCTTTGTGTATTCTCCATGTCTTTGCTTTATTCGGATCCATCAAAAGTCACTAATTCATTTGACCCTTTCAGTTAATATTGTTAAAGTAATGCAGTTCTCTTGAAGTACTTGCTCAGATCTGTCCAAATTGTACTCTACATTTTGAATCTTGTTTGAAATCAGGCTGTGAGCTGATACAAGAGGGAATGTAGCTTCCTTTATTTTGTGCTTTGCTGACATTAAGCTTGATTCTGAATGAACTGCTCAAGCTGATTTATTAACATTTGAAGAACGAAGGCTGGGAGAGATCCGAGCAGATCTCTGACCACGGAGCAGGGTCAAATAGGCTACAGTTGCTCCTGGAAAGTTGTCTAACCACTTTAAAATTGCCAAGTGTGGCGTCTTTAAACCACTCTGAGATACTCTGTTCCAGTGCTTAACTAAGAACGCATCTTTTTTTGTTGTTGTTTTTTTCACTAAATTGAACAATTTGATGTGAACCTGCAGTGTCTTGAGCATTATGTTCCATTATATTTGCTTTTTTTTCTTACAAACTTATCTCTGAGACACAAAATTGACCCAGTTCAGAATTCTAGTGACTTCTGTCATTGTTTGGAAAACACTGCCTAATTTGATGTTACCTTGCTAATTTAGCTTCCTATAGAGAATCCTCTGTACAGTTTTCAGATTTGCAGAAACGTCATCATACAAATTTTTGCAATGAGTGTTGTTTTTTACTTCTATCAAATAAGTCAGTTCCATCTGTTTAGCACTTCAGTTCTAGAAAGCTTGCCTGTTTCCAAATCTTGTTTAGCTCTGCTTCCAGTCCCACTATGATAACACAATCTTACCTGTACCTACATAGAGCGGTAATTTATGTATTCTCTTAAAAGTAAATATTGCCTCCTTGCTTATTCTGCTGTTTGTGATGAAAGAGCTCTGAGGGGAAAATGGGTGGACCTTTAATTCACCTGTTACATAGGCAAGATGTTTCTCTAGCATAAAATACTCCGTTAGACTATATTTTTTTCCCCACTCATAGTTCTGAAAATAAGCATATAATTCAGTGTACCAACTCTTCTGAGATGAAAGCTGATAGATTTGATACAGACTGCTGAGCTTATTTGTTTCCCTTAAAAGGAGCTAATGCTATGAACGAAGTTTAAAACTAATCTGTTCATGTCTTTTACTTGTAGCTTCCATCAATGACGAGCAGTCAAAACCATGGATTCCTTCACTAGCTGATGTGTCGACTGTTTTTGTCAATATGGGTATTGCATTTAGATCTCTCTTTCCATTGCAGCATCTTCAGCCCAACTTTAAGGAGTGTGATATTTTGTAAGTGTTTTCCTTTTGATATTTATTGCTTAGATCCTGTGAAAGCAAACCTTGTGCTTAGAATGTAGAATCAGAAGGTTCTCCTTTATTTCCCCTCCCTTCCATCAAGCCGTATTCTTCTTCAAATTCTCAGCTCAGGTCTTAATAAGAGTACATAAGCCAGAACTTCAAACAGTGCCTGCCAGGTAACGTTGTTCATCATAGCAGAGCATTGTTCTTTGTCCTGCACCTTCCTAATACAGTTTTACAAGAATTGTTACCTAAACAGCTGGGCAGAATTGTAAGTAATTGGTTATAAGTTGAAAATAGATGTGTCCTCTGTAACTGAGGATTGTTTTCATTTGAAGGCATTTTGAAACATGCAGGGCTTTTTTCCCCTCTGATTTAAAGCCTTTGTAGGCTTTTAAATTGTTGATTTATTGCTCAGATTAGTGTCTCTTTTATTAGAAGTCAGATGCAAGAAACAGTGAATAAACAGCCAAGAGGAGACCTAACTTCTGCCGGTTCAGCCTTCTGCATTCTACCAGAAAACAATTTAATTAATGTGATTAAGGTGAGAAAACTCCAGTTAGTGTGAGAAGGTTTTTTGTGATGTTTTATTTTGTTTTTTTTAGGGGGAGGGAAAGGTAGGGGGTGTTTGCTTTGTTTTGTTTGTTAGCAAAAACTCTGGTCTTAATCTAGTTCTGGGCATGTTTTGTGAGTAGATGCTATCCTGGGGTTTCAGCTTCATGTTCAGCAGAGATTATTGCAGGCTTATTAAAAACTTTCAAGGGTTTCCTGACTTCCACTGGCTTCATACCCAACTGCACAGTTCTGCTGTCTCCCTTTTCCAGCTGTGGCACTTTGTCAAATGTCTTTGGTACCTCATGTAGAAGAAACTCTCCATTTCTGTGCTCCAGTGGAAATGGGATGGGGAGTTGATGTTGGGTGGTATGTTTTGTGCTGCCTGGGTGTGTTAGTGCAGCTCTCGGAGGTATGCAATCAGTCCCCGTGCAGCACAAGGTGAATGAGGTGGGAGCTCATGGAGGGCAGGCTGAGCTGTGACTCGCTCTTCTGTGGAAGTGAGCTGCTGGATCCATGCACTGTGTCCCATGAGACTGTAGGCTGAATGAGTGCTGGTCACACTTCACAGGCTAGTTCTCTGTGACTAAAGGTTGTATGGCAAAAATACTGACTTTATAACTGATTTCAGAGTTCCTCGTGGGAGTATTTCAATCCTCCTAACATAATTTCTTTAGATTTTGAACTGTAAAATCATTTAGTTCAGGAGGAAGCACTCAGAACATCTCTACTAGAAACATAATACAAATCTCTTGATTGATTTGTGTTGTCATTAACAAACATGTCCCACATTATATGTAACCCAAGTGATAATACTTGAGTGGAGCAAAATCTCTTGATTTATGTTCTCAGTATTACTTGTGTGTTTAGAAAATTGGTTAGTCATTCAGTTAGATGAGTCTTATCTGTGCAGTGGAGAAAAATCCTTCCTTCTCCTGTAATGTCCAGGGGATATTGCTATTGTTTAAAAGATGAGCCTCCAGCAGGTATTAAAAAAAAAAAAAAAGATTGCAATTACTGGGAGATGGGGAGATGTTAGTACACAAGTGTTGCAAGAACAGTATATCATTTGAGGTGCATATTAACATGAGGGTGGAAAACTTATGTTCTCATCATACTTTAAGATAAACCAATTTCAGATTTTAATGCTTTTTATTTCTTTTGAAGTTTCTAGGTTTCTGTACAACAGTAATTCAAGGTGGATATACTGATCAAGAAATATTGCTGCTGCTTCTATTGCTGTTTAAAATAAGCTTGGAGAAACAGTTAAAGCAAATTCCTTTGACAGATTTTCAATGCCTTTCCATAAAGCTTCTGATAAGTATAAAGGACTGGGATACAAAGGTACAACTTCATAAGTAATTTTCTTGTACTAGATTTAAGAAACTACATCTTAATTTTCAAGAAACTTCAGTTCTGAAGTTTACGGGTTTTTTACTTGACATATCGGAAAAATACTGCTTGAAAGTGTGATATTAACAAGTTGGGAGCTTTGGATTTGTATGAGATTTAGAAGGTGGGTGGGTATACTGAGATGATTTTTATCGTGTTATATTATGCTTACTTACCCTCTTCTGTAATGGGGCTGCTGTATTGAACTTAATCTTTTATTTACTAGAATAGATGTATGTTTAAAATGTCTCTCAAAGAGTGAATAAATGATTGCACTGAGCTGATAAAATGTGATTAAAAGCAATCTGATCTCAACTACTGTAAAATTGCTAAGTGTTTAGCAAACTTAACTACAGGTGCAATGCAGAAGTATCTTTATGCACATCATCTCTTGTTAGATCAATTCCTTTTAACGTTTATGTTGTGTATATTTCTAGGGAGTAGATGTGTACTCCTCTGCAAATAAAACAAATGCCCACTGTATCCATTTTTCAGTATTGGGATTATTTTTGTTGTTCTTTTAAAGATGCCTGAGCTCTGCCTGGCAGTGAGTGAACTCTCCAGTCATCACCATAATCTCCTGTGGCTAGTTCAGCTGGTGCCTAGCTGGACAATACGTGGAAGGTAATGATAATGTAACATCAGAACTGGATAGTATCATTAACAGCTGCTTTATTTGTATAAGCTCAAAGTCTGATAAATGCAATAGGTATTAAATTTGCTTTGGGTGATTCATGTCTGCTTTTAAGTGTCAATCTGCTATGAGTTCAGCATCTTGATAATGTATCTGAGTGAGGAGAATGAATTGGGTCTTCAGTTTCAGGCTTGGAGGTAAGCATCTAGCAGGGTTTACTTGTGCAGAAGAAAAGCTGCAATGACATAAGGGTACTTATATTTTACTAGCCTGTTTACTAGTTTAAGAACACCTATATTTAGAAAATCCAATTTAATAGTTCTGGGCAAGTTTGTCTTGGGAAGTCAGGCATAGCCTCATATACTCTGTATAAACAGTGTGGATTTAAGAAATTCTCCAGGAAAGAAAATTTTTAAATTGTTTTTCAGGGAAGTAAGAAGACGTCTTAGCCTAGTGATCATTTCAAAGCTTCTTAATAAAAAGCATATAGAAATACCTGACGACAGTGACAAACAGGTACTCCATACGTGTGTTGTGTGTGTATAATTTACAAGTTTTAAAACCATGTATATTATTGTTCTTTGTGGTTTATGTTTTAATACTGTAAGCGTATTTTCAAGAACCTTGCAAAATGACCGATTAGTGTTAGAAGTATATTTGCACGTGTGTGTAACCTACATGTTCTGCAGCTTGTAAGTGCAATATTGTCTGTATGCCTAAACATTCATTTTGGACATTGGAAAGAAGTCTACAGTACTTTCAGTCTTCCTTTTGTGTTCAGGTAGAGTCACTCCTTGTTTTTGTTTTTGAGGCAACATATAAACACTTTAGTTTGTGAATAGTTAAAAATTACCCAAAGCATTAAAACTTCCATTTTAATTAAAAATCCCTTTTATGTTCTTGTCTTAGTGGGCAAATACTATTGTAGTACCACTCGATTTCCAATTTTCTGTTGCCACTAAATCAGTCCAACTTGTTAATGGTTGTATCTGTAGATGTCTCTTCTGTATCAGTTCCTGGTGTACATGAAACCTTCTAATCTGCTGAAGAAGATGAGAGAAGGACTGGAGCAGCAGAACGACAATGGAAACCACCTTCATGCAGAACTAGAACAGGAGGTATATAGCTGATAGTGCTTTTTTGCGTTTGTCTTTTCATTCATCTTCTACAATTTTGAGAATGTTTCTTTTAATTTCTGTTAACTGAGGACAGTTCTGTACATGCGCTGTACATACACCATACACTACTTTGTTGCTGTTCATCTGTATAGTTAAAATATTACTCATGTTCAATTTTTATTATAGTCATGGAGGAAGGAAAGAAGTAGTATGTGACAGAGGAAGCTGTTTCGGGCTGTTTTACAAATGGGGAAATCATTGGAGTTTTTTGAATGGCTACATCACAAGGATGTCTTGAGTCCTGTTTTCTGTAATCAGAAGACCATCCTCCCTTCTGATGTAATCAGTGAAAGCTGTTTGATGCTGAGCCAGACATTCACCTGCAGGCTTTAGAGAGAGATTTATGAATCTTTTCTCATAAACAAGTCTTAGAAAGATTTAGTATTTCCATCCATCCAAAAACTGAATATTCATTTGGTTTTTTGAGTCTATCATGGAATCTCTTAGCAAGTATTTTGATCTGTATGTAGATGATGGGAAACTGAAGCTAACTGCTGAAATAAGTTTTCTGTAATTAAAACTACAGAAAGTTTTCTAGGTTACTTAGGTAACTTAAAGTGGTGTAATACTGTTTTAAAATGATTCTAATACATGAATGTACTGTTTCAAATTAGTTATTTAGGCAAATGTGTAGGCATACTTGTCCATTGATCTGGCTGTTGGAGAATCATTCCAGAAAGCAAAAATTGTGCTGTATCTAGATGTGAAGAGTTATGACTGTGCTTTGACTGCTAAAGCTCTTTATTTCTCTCCAGGCATACTACCTAATCTACATCCTTCTCCATTTAGTCAGTGAAGCTAGTTTCTTTGATGTTGTAGATTCTAATCAAAGGGTAAGTAACTTCAGTGGCTAGATCTTTAGATTTTAAAAGACTATTTATCATGCACACTTGGTCTATTTTGGTAAGAGCTATCACATGATAGAAGATCACCAGTGGATAATAGCACTGGGGGAAACCTGCTATGGGCCAGAGTAAATGCAGAAGAGCTTTCTGTGCACTTAGTGCAGAGAAAGAAACCTTTTCTGCATTTCTGCAAATGGAACTACCTCAAAAGATAAGGCTGTGGATCACCAGACATTTATTTTGGTAATCCTTCTCAGAAAGTAACGGGAGATTGACTCGACACAGGAATTCTTAGAAGTCTAATGATCCTGTGAACTTTTGAAGTAGGGTTGAAATTTTTCAGTCTAGAAGAAAACCACTTTGAAAATATCTAGTAAAATATGTTTAAATGCATCATGGTTTTCTGTGCTGGAGTGCAGCCATGCAGCGAGTGAAAGCTAGGGCTGTATCACTTCTGTTCTCTGTAGTGATAGTTCCTTTGTACCATGTGATGTGGACATCTGTTAAGTAATACCTTCTGCTTAGCCTTTCTGTAATCCTGTTTGGATTTCTGTGATGATTTGCTGTGAGTTCTTTGCTGCAAAGTGTTTGTGTATACCTTCTGCCCTGTGGAAGCACTCTTGCCTTTTAAGAAATCTGTCATATGAACTGTTTGAGAGAGGTAAAGCTGTAATGTCTGGTTACCTTTCAGGGCTTAAGTGTCTCGGTTTCCTACCCAGTGCAAAAAGATAATCACAGAGTGTCATCTGAAACAAACCCGTGTTTGGTAAAGAAAATAATTGTGATGATCTTTTGAGATTTGTTTTTTACAACTGCCTTCCTGAAGATTTGTGGAGAATTTGATTTTTTTTTTTTTTTTTTAATGTGTCTGTATTTCATAATGAAGAAAGAGTCTATTAGTCACTGACCTGTTAGCCATCAAGTGGCAAGAGGACTGTGGCTGAATATTGTGCAGGCTAGACTTTGTGTAAAATCAATATAACTATTCAATTTCTGATCCTCTTACAGTTAGATGGGGTAAATTGTTATGGTCTTGAGACACCAGCGTATGTTTATAAGTAGAATTTCAGCGTGTCTCACCTGTTCTGCAGAGCCTCTTTGCAGCTGTTCAGTGAGGGACTGAAAACAGGAATTTTATGAAGAAATTTGCAGAATGTGAAAGATCTTGGGAGCCATTATCAAGAGATTATGAAGTTGCAAAACTGCTTTATTAAAGTAATCAGAAATTTACAAAGAAATAAAATACCAGCATAAACCTTGGACATGTTTTATCTGCTCAGCCGATTCCTGCAAAAGAAAATTACCTGAGTCGTCATTACTGAAAAGATTATTTTCAGCTATTGTGACTTCAGAACTCTTTTTTGCTGATAAAAGATCTGGGTGTCACTGCACTTGCTACTTTGGGGACAGGAAGTATTTACAAATAAGCTAGTAGGAACTTTAAAATTTGTGAAGTATGGCTGTGCTATACTTTGAAACTACTTTTTAAAGCAACTGATAGAGGATCTCATGATTTTGTTTTCTTCCTTTTCCCCGTTCCTTACTGTATATTTCTCATAAAAAGTCAAACTAAAGCTTATAACTTTTAAATTGAAGTAATATTTGAAGAAAGCTTTTAGTTTTGACATGAAGGATTTAAATAGCTGTACACTTTTGTCTTTATTTAGCAACACTTACTGAAGCTTTGTGCTGCCTTAGATAAGCACATAAAATGTGACATTAGGGAGGATGCAAGACTCTTTTATCGATCTAAGGTAAGACATTTAAGTTGGGGTTTTTGTTTTGGGTTGTTTTTTCATGTTCTTGATATGTGTTGCTTTCTCATCCCAGCCCTGAAGATTGCAAGGGTTCCTCGTGGGTTTGTTTTTCTTTCTGGTTTCTCTGTCTGCATCATGTCTTTGCATGTACACAAATATATGCCTATTTTAATGCACTGAAAACACTCCTTTAGCTGACAGCAGGACTCTTAACAATTGTAAAATGTGAGCTTGTCTTCCTTTTAGCCAGGCATCTGAACTTTTAGACCCAGCATCGCTCTGTTTCTTTTCCCGGCAGTCACTGATAGTTGGCTCTCCTTTTAAGAGCAGAGGCTACATGCAGGGCAGGACACGGAGGACTGAAAAACCAGCTTATCTGGCATGGGTCGCTACTTTATTTTCAAATTAATGAGTTAGTTAAAAATGTGGACTTTAAGCCAGCAGTGTATGTGAAGTAGCATCAAGTTGGGATAAATTGCCTTTTGTTGGCTTTGTGGTGTGGGGTTTACTAATGATAGTTCTAATTTTGTGACTTTTCTGCTTTGCCTGCTGTCATAGCAAGCCAAATCAGATCAGTGATGAAGTGATCAACAACTTTGAAAAGCCTTGGCTTCTTCAGCTTTAAATCAGACAATTGCAGTTGTGTGCATCCTTACCTCTCAAGAAGATCTTTCCTTTTTATTCATCCAGATTAGTAGAGCATGGATCTTTTTTATAAGTCTTGCCTTGGATTCTTGTCTCTTGAGTTGCTTCACTTTTGTTTCTATTGCCCTTTCACCGAGAGGGGAAAATCTTGCTATTATTCCCCATCACTTAATTTGTGTAATAGTACAGTAATTTCCAGAGGACACCACTGTGCTGGGTTTTAACACAACGTATGAAGCAAATCTCAGTTCTGGGTGGCCTGGATTAAACACCTTTTGGGATTTATTTCAGAAGCAGACAGTGCTGCATAGTTGGCTTTTGTGATTACAATTGCAGGCACCTTTTTCTAGGTACAGTCAGACTTGTGTAATAAACTGAACTCACCTGAAGGATGAGCTGGGTGGGTGTTTGGAGGCCAGAGGCTTGCATGCTGATTCCAGACACTTAACGTAGGGAGTCATATGCCTGTAATGTGTTTGTGTGGAGTACATGACTTGGAATTCAGAGTCCCAAATTACAGGGATCTGCTTGGAGTTGAGATGGTGATACGTCGTGTCAGCTGTAAAATTGTTCTCTCACAGTAAACCTTGGGTGTTGGATTATCTAAGGTTTTATGGGTTTGGGGCAGAGACAGGGGCTATGATTTTGGCTTTTTTAACATAAATGGCTAAACTGATCAATCTGAATTTTCAGGTAAAAGATTTAGTTGCTAGGATATATGGCAAATGGCAAGATATGATACAAACCACTCGGCTTACTCAGGTACTGTAATGAAACCTTTTTCTTTCTTTTCATATTGCAGGGTGTGTTTAGCTCATTTTTTAGCATTATGAAAATAGCATATTCTTTTAAAGAGTTGGGGTTTTTTTGTTTTTTTGTTTTTTTCATAAATAGCATGGCTGTGGAATACACTTAGATGTATTAGAATAGATTTTAGTCAAAATTCTTACTTTGTGGCTTCAATAAAACCAAGATTTCAGCTTTATCCTTAAAAGTAATGCTTTTGTAAATGGCTTGTATAATACACTAAAATGCTGGTACTCAGTCAAGTCACAGGGACTGTCTCTGATTATAGTTATTACCAGATGCTTAAAAAAACCCCGTTGGAGCAGGAATGCAGTGTTGCACTCCCTTCAGTGGTCTGGCAGCATGTGACTTCAAGACTACTTGAGTTGAAGGCTCTATCCACATATGTTTAATGGCTGTTGATAACTCCTCCCTCTTTGAATGTATTGAATCTCATGCAATGATTAGGAAAAGTCTTTAATGCTCTGTAAAAATGCGCAATAGTAAATAATGTCATGATTAGTCTATCATTCATATTTGCCTTCATGAGACCTAGCTGGCCTTGGTGGAATGGGTGGATAATTTCTACTGCTATCCAGAGTTCAGAGCTGTTTGTTCCAGTCTAGGGTTGTAAGGTTTCTTTTGTAATGTGATCAGACCAACTGTTTCAGTCCTGTCTTGAATATAAAGCTACCCATCTTGGAAAAGCTTAGCCTTCCAGTAATGCAGTGTATCGCTTACATGAGATTTAAATTATATGCTTAGTATTGATTGCAGTTAAAAATTGTGTAACCAACCATTTGTCTATAAAGACTATTAATTGCTACCAGCAATGTGCAAAGAAGACAGTTTGCAGTGTGTGTGATGTTTTTTTGTTATAGAGGGTGAAGGGTAGTAGACAGTAACACATGGCTGCAGAAGCTACTTAGCAATCGATGAAAGTTGATAATGATGCAGCTCTGTCAGAGTTGTTTTTTCAGAGAAATTGGGGTTGATTCACATATGGGGAAACTGGCAAGTGTTTCAGAATAAAATTCTAGTGTGGTGATCTCAAGCTAAGCACTTGCCTACTCTACTTCTATCATTGGTTTTCTGACTTGTTTACTATTTTGATTTTACTCCTTAGGGAAAACTGCATGACTTCTGGGAGCCAGATTCATGAAATCTTGCTTAGTTCAGGGATAACCAGAAAAACTCTGAAACCAAGGAAGATATAGAATGAATGGAGCTCCACCTGGGTCGGAAAAGAAGAAATCAGTCACCTGAGTTAGAACTTGAGCTGGATTCAGGCAAATAATATAAATACAAGGTTCTAATTTGATTGACATTGCTTTTACTACAAATATACTACTTCTGAAAAATTGAAATGAGTAAAATAAAAAAAAGCCCAGCTATTTCTGTAGCTCTCTCTGAATTGGCTAGAAAAATTTTATCATATTGAAAGCTTAAGGAAGTTTTCTCGTTTTCATTGTTAATCAAAAGACATATTTGAACACTATGTATGAGTTTTCTCGCCAGCACACACCTGCAAGCATTGTTTTAGGATGGCTGGGAAAGAACTTCCTTGTGACATGGAATGTGAGTTTAGACAGTTAGACCTCCCCTATTGTGAGGTGAGGAAGTGGTTCAGAAGTGGGCTGAATAACAGAATTGCCTGCACATGTTAATCTGCAAAGCAGAATCAATATGACTATCCAATGTCTCAAAAAATACAAAATACAGAAGTTGCATGTGAACAAGTGACTGCCCTCATCTTCACTCGAAGGTGGAAATGGAGCTTAAGAATGGTTGTGCCCAAACAGGTTAAGTGGATGCTTCTTTGCTCTGTGATTGTTTTATCAAATAAAAAAATGGAATTTGTTATTACAGTGATGCATTCATTTTAACTTCCTAATTTTTCAGGCATTAATTTATTTATGCAGTGAATGTGACTGTACAGGAAGTGTTTTTATAAGATCAAGTTATAAATGAGATCTTATTACACCAGTAGTATTGTTGTATTGCTCTTTAAGAAACAAACGTATTTGTGTTTATCTGGCTTCAGCACTTTCTCTAAATGGAGAAAATACTAATCTTAAAGTCTCAGCTCAAGGGAGATTTGAGGAGATGAGCATTTGGCCCACCTATGTGAAAACTGTGAAGGACATAGGAAGTCTGAATTCCTTCATGTGAAGTCCTGCCACACGCACGAAATGTGCACAAAGCTCCAGGAGCTGTTTGTGAAATAATCAAAGGAAGATGTGATCTCCTTTTGTGCTCTTGGTGCAGATGCCATCATTTAAATCTTACACTGTGGTTTGTCTGTAGGATGTGTGTATATATATGAAGAGAAAGTTAAGGTATTTGGTATAGAAGCACCGACTGGGATTCCCATAACAAGTGAGGTTTTTAATAATATCAACGTGTGTTTTATAGTACTGTTTCCTTTTAAATTTTGTAGATTACTCTGTCCTGTCTTGTATGATAAATTTTCTACAACTTTCCAAGATCCAAATGTAAAATAAGGCTAAAAAAAAAAAAGCACCACCTTGAAATTTTAGGTATGCTTATTACCTATAAAGGAACTGCTCTAGAATAGGCACGTGTCTTATAGGGATGGTATGTTATTTGCAAGTTCATATTAAATATTTTGTCTTTCATTTCAAACGTTAGAGAATTAGCCTAAGACTGCAGCATCTCTGTGCCCTTCACAGCTTAATCATCTTATCTTTGTTCAAACAAAAGTCATGCTTGTGGCATTGTTTGAGGGGAAAGAGGGGGGAGAAAATCCCCTTTTTTAAATCTCAACATGTTATTTAAAAATTGGAAGAATCTACCTCAAAGGGTATCTCTGGCAATAGAACTGCTTTAGGCTAAAAAAAAAAAAAAAAAAATTACATGGTGTTAGATATGTATGACAACACCATCCTTTGCTCTGTGTGTCTTTGACAGTGTGTCAGCCTTCCTTCTGGTAGCAGTTGCTTCCTCTGTTGAATATATTGTATGTAATTTTATTAATGTTTACGTTTTTTTTTCTCACTAATGTTGTATAAAGTTTTTTAAAAATTGCAGAACATGTTTACTGTATGTGATGTGTATATATTTTCTTACCGTGTAAAGCTGAAGTTGCTGTCCTGTATATTTTGGAGAAGGGGAAAGGTTTAGATTAACAGCTTTTGTACTGCAGTTCAAAGCACATTGAAACTGCTGAGGTTTCTTTCCAGATGAAATAACCACTTTGATATTTACTTCTACTTAATAGAACAATGAAAAAATAAAATCAGACATGCTTTTCTAATTAACTGTCCCTGGAAAATAATGGGCATGCCTCAGCCCACAAAAAAATGGCTGCAGGTCCTATTTTGGTTTTACGGCATACGTTGTAATTCTTGTGTTCACAGCTGATTAGCTTACTATAAATGGAGAAAGTCTTCAAATCGTTCTTAGCTCAGCCAGTCCTGTGTTTTCATGCCTAATGCCTGTTGTATACATTCTGGCATTTTCCGTCTCCCCCTCCTGCTTTGTCTGGAGTTTTCTTCCATCTGTTTTGTAGCCGAGTAGTAATTCCCCAGTTGCTGAAGTCTAGACGTGGGTTGAATTGGAGCTCATCAGTGTCCCTACCGAGACGATAGCAAAGCATTGCTGCAGAGTCTTTGCAAGGGATTGCTGAGCGGAGCACTGCTTCAGGACTCCTGGAAAGGAAATAGCAAACCTGCTGCCATTGTGTTTTGCCGACTCATTTACTGGCCCCCAGCCAGAAGTTACATGCATTGGAAAGGCTGTTTGCACAGTAAATGTCTTAACTGCTTTCATTGTCTTCAGATAAGCATTTTGCACTGACGTTTATCTTTTGATACTATGATGGCTGTATTAATAGCCATGTTATCTCATTTCATGTGAAATTAGTTGCACTTTATTGCAGTAATAGACAAAAAAATTAAAGGTTGACTATAAAATATACATTTGTGGCTCTTTGCCTTTTTTTTTTTTTTTTTCAATTTTCTGACATGCCTCTGTGTGCCTTCAACTTAAAGCCAGAAGCTTTTCTTTTTTTAAGAAACCTGCCAGCAAAACTATTTGCGCATCTCATAGTCTCACTGTTCCCGTTGTGGAACTTGGTAATGGATGGGCATTTCAGGAGTGATTAATGACGCGCAGGTAGGTCTGGCTGAAGGTCAGTAGGACATGTGTGCTTCATTGATGCAGCGGCTGCAGGAACGCTCTGAAGTCCTCAAAGCTCACAGTTGAGTTGAGAATACCTTTGGGAAAAGCAGATGACTGGCACAAGCATGTGAAGTGTGCTGTTGTTACTGGCGGAGCAGCTGGTGAGATTGCTGTGTGACAGGATTTTAGAGGTAGCATCTCAGTGTGAGGAAAAAAAACAACTTTTTTTTTTAATAGTGAGGGATGGATGCTGCAGTGGTAATTGTCTGAGCACAGACAAGCCAAGTGTGTCTCTGTCAAAGGTGCCTGTGCTTAAATTGTCCAGCAGCCAGCTCTGGGTCTCGGACTCAGCCTAGCAGCTTGGGCTGCAAGAGAGACTACGCTGCCTCTTAGAGATTCCAGCAAGTACTCCTAGATAGTTGGGTCACGAAGAGGATTCTTCTGACCCCCTGCCACTAGCAGGAACATTTCAAGCCACAGTATTAGCATTGGTCTTGTATGTTTGTTTTTCTTCTTTCCCAGGAGAACTGCATGTATAGCGTAGTAGCAGTGGTTTGGGTTTGTGTTTTGGGTTTTTGTTTGCTTTTCTTCCACTGGCTTCTAGTGTTTGTGTGACTTTCTATCCCATGGGAAGGGGCAAATCAGAAAGGCTGCTGCTGGAGATAACCCTCCTAGTTCTTTTGGGGGCTTATTCCTTGGGTTTACGAGCTCTTGAGAAACTTCTTGCCCAAGGCTCCCCAGTGGGAAACCCCACTGTGCCAGAGAGGCAGGTGCTGGCACTGACATACTAGTGCTTGCTTGCGTCCTGATAAAGAGGAGGCTCTCGGGACTGGCTGGTGTGGGGCAGAGGAGAGCTTGGTGAGCTTGTAGGAGCCTGGGCAGGTGCTGTGGGATCCTCCCTGGGAGCTCCCAAGGAGCTGCCTGGAGAGGACAGACAGTCATTAGTGGATTTAGCTCATTCCTTGTGGTTTAAGTTATCAGAACGCTCTTCGTGACGTTCAAATTACCGTTTTCCCATCTTCCCCCTAGGCTGTGAAATACCTGGATGTTTTGCCTTGTGGATGTTTTGCCAGCTCTCCTGGTGGGAGCCCTTCTTATAGAGTGTTGAAAAGGGCTTTCAGTGCTGGGGCACAGTGTGGGCTGCTGATGGGGAGGATCCTACAGAAAATAAATTCCTCAAAGGGCTTCTCCTTGTAGAGGTGCTTTTAGTTTTGCCTGACACTTTTTTTTTCAGTCAGCACTTCTTTGCCTTTGCAGTAAGGAATTTGAAAGGGAATATTTTATCTAGTGTCAAAAGTAGGGCTGGGTCATAAGAGAAGAAAAACATTCACATCCCCCTGTCTTGATGATTTGGTCTGGATGCTGAAAGCTGGTCCTCATACTTGTAGGCTGCTGGTTAAGATGTATTTTCAGGTGGCTTTTAAGTAAAGTTCAGATATATTATACTACTTTGTGTCCACGTGGTGAGCTGCTACTCACGTTTCGTCGCCTTCCACTTCCCTGCTGCCTCCCAGCTCTCTATAGGGAGGTCATAGGGGAGGGGATGGAAACTCGGCTGGAATTGTTCCCTTCATTGTCACCAGGGCGGCTGCATCAGCCTGGGGGCAGACCTAAAGCTTTTCAAGGCAGGTTTGGCCCGAATGGTGCGTAGGGGAGGGCTCCTGGCCACAGGATACGGGGCCATTTTCACACACCCTTCTCCCAGCACTTCCCTTTGGGTTTGCATTCACTGCTGCAGCTTCCTGAAGCCGGGTGGGCGATGCTCCTTCCCTCTTGCAGAGAAAAGCAGAAAGGGTAAATAGATTTTTTTCGCTGGTTTTGTGCTACCGGGCGAGTCCTTCACCTGAGCAGCAAGTGCTGTGATCTGGGGCTTGGCTTGCAGGCTCCACGGCTTTGCCTCTGGGTCTCGGGCTCTCTTTTCTCAAAGCCTGCTTGGAGATGAAAGTTCTGGCTCTCGAAGCCCAGGCAGGAGCAGGAGCTCCCTTTCTTCTCCAGGCTGACCACCAGTCTGCGGTTGGAATAAAAGTAATAGCTTAAAGCTGCCAGCCTCAGCAGTGGGGAGAGGATGGCTAGGCATTAAGTTTTGTTCTTTATTCACACTGCTGGTTTTTATAAAGGCAGCGTGAATCATGCAAGGTGGCCGTGGGGTCTTCAGACTGCATCGTCCAGGCTCTCAGACCCATTGATCTGTGGGCTGGAAACTGAACCTGTCCCCTTTGCCCTGACCCAAGCTGTGGGGAGAGGCCTGGCGGGTGAGGATGCTGAGATGCTGTGCTGCATATTGGCTCTGCTCCACGTTTGTGGAGCGCTGCCTGCCTCCCCTGTGTACTAACCTACTTCTTTTTTTTCTCCAGTATTTTGTGCTCCAGCATTGTTATGGTAAGGTTTGCACAGCACAAAGTGGTTTACCCTCCAGTTGCTTTTCTCTTATTAGCCCATTTTTCCTCTTGGCCTCATTCTGTTTTTCCCCACAGTACACGAACGCCGTTTGCTGAGAAACTGTGTCAGCCTTCCTCGTAATTAAGAGTCTGGCAGGAGCCAGCGCGACAGTCATTTTGGAGATGACGCTTCCAGTTCGGAGCTGACAGTAAGCTGGGGTGCTGCGGCAGGGGCTCGGCGCTGGGGATGCGGGGATGTTCTCCGGCTGAGCGGGGCAGGGGGACCCACAAGAAGCTCGGCGCAGGAGCAGTGAGGACCCTGGAGACATCTCAGCTGAGGTATTTAAACTGTCCTGAAAAACAGCTCCATGAATGGTTAAATTCTAGGTTATATCACAGGTTTAGCCCTTTGGGAGGGAATCTGCATGTGTATGTAGGGGACAGAAATAAATTGCAGCGGCCCTAAGTTGGCTGCGTCTCTCCAGCTTGGAAATAGTCGTAATGTTGGGAAGTAAGATGGAGAGCTCGACAATCAAATGGCTTAAAAAAGGGTAAATCGAGAGGAGTTATTCAATGGTGCTCTGTAATTTGGCTTCAGACTCCATAGTTCTTTTATTAGCAGGAAGACTCAAAGCAAACAAAAGGAGAGAGGAGCTGGGGATCTGCTTGCCTCAAGGTGTTGTGGATGCTAAAAGCTTAGAGGTTCAAAGAGCATTTTGCAGCTGAAAGGTCCATCAGGGTCTACAAAATCAAAGCGGCCATCGCTGGCTGAGAAAGCTTCAGGCTGCTGATCCCTGGAGGGTGGGGGGTGGGCTGGGGAGATAGCCCAGGTGTCCGTCCTGCTCCTGTACCCCCTGCAAGACGCTAGGATTTTGGTCCAGGGTAGTGGGCTGCCTGCACGCTTTATGTGAACGGCTGAGGGATTTCATGTCATCTCAACAGTTTCCAGACCGTCTGTCGTGTCCTGAGACAGAAGTTGCTGTTGAAGGTGCTGACAGCCCTCGCTCTGAGGTAGCCTAGTGAGGTGTATGGGATCAAATGTCTCATGTGGCTGAAGAAAACCCAGTGACCTTTTTTGATCTTTCTAATGACGCTGTGAGACTAGGAAAACAAGTCGTGTGGTTCAGGAGCTCCAGCAGAACACGATGACACCCAACCAAACACACGCCGAAGTTGACCTTCCCCTCCCCTCCCACCCTATCTGTAGATGTTTTCAGCTAGGGAAAAGTGAAAATAAGAGCGTTTGAGGAGACTTTTTAAAAAGTTCTTTTTATGTGGTACCTTCAAAACAGAATTCAGCGTTTTGCCTCTCTAGTTGCTGCGTCAGATTTGCCTCTTGGGGGCAACCTCACCTCACCGCGCTGGGACCGCGGCTTATGTCACTGCGAAGACAAAAGGGAGCGCGATGTGCCTGGGAGATGATGACTCACTGCACATCTCTCACTGCTTTTGCATTATCAGATAATTTTTGGCAATCGAGGTCATTATTTGCTGAAAGGATTTAAGGAAAGCACTCGAGGCTGTCTGTTTACAGCTTTTCAGAAATGATGCGATCGGTTCTTGAAGGTCCCTTTCCAGGCTTGGAGGCCTTCAAAGTTTTTCCTGCCCTGCCATCCTTCACAGAGAGGACGGTAGCATGGAAGGACATGTGTTTTGAGGCTCTGGCTTAATGGGTAGAGCATAAATCTGTGTGGGGAAGATTTACAGTGATCTCTCTGCTCTTCTTTTGCCTGGGATCCCTTGGGCTATCACTAACACTGTCAGCACTGTGGTGTCTCTGACTTGTATATAGGGGAGAAAGCAAACTTACTGCTCCAGTTCCGTTTTAGCCCCATGTTCCTGAGCAGGCATTGCATACAAACCCTGTCCGTAAATAACCATTTGCATTTCTTTAAAGGATGCTGAGGTGTACGGTGAAATAAAGGGAGTATTATTCACGCTTCGTGCTGCGGTTCCTAATGGCACTTTACATGCTGATATGACCTACAAAGCTTGTTGTTTTGTGCCTGCAGTGCTCTGATGTTCTGCTTACCCCGAGGGTCAGAAATGACAAGAATAAACGATCATGACGGGTGTCTTGCAAATCCCCGCTCCCCCGCCTTGGAAGTGTCCTTGCAAGGGAGCAGCTCGGTGACATTGCTGGCGCAGGCAGAGGGGGAGGCGAACGGGGCGGCCTTCGCGTGAGACGCGAGGGCAGATCGATTTATCCGTACTGCTGTTTCACCTTCTCCCCGAAGCGCAGGGATGCAGCTGGGGCCGGGCAGGGGGGGTCGGCCCAAGCCCAGCGCACGCAGGAGCCCCGCCGGGAAAACTCCAGTGGAGGAGGCTGGAGCGAGAGGGGTTAACCACAGACCCTGGAGTGTAAGGAGCTACCCGAAAGAGGGGTGCGGGAGGCTGCAGCCTGTTTTTGCCCAGTGAAGGACTGAGTCAGCCCTGCTGGGACAGCAGCTCCTGGCTCCAGCCAGCCTGGGCGCTCGGACGGCAGCGACCGTGCAGCTCATTAACCCAGCCCTCCGGCACTCGCTCTGCTGGCCTTGGCACTGTCCTTAATAGCTCCCTCTTCTTCTTTCTATTTTTTTTTTTTTTTTTTTTTTAATAAAGGCAAATTAGCTATATGGATATGCAGGAACATGAATCAAAGGAATGCAGCTGACTCTTGAACGTACCATTTGTACAGAGATGTGCTAAAGCACCAGGACGTGATGGACGCAGCCTGCTCGGAAAACACCTGAGGACAAAAACTGCTTGTAAGGCATCTCACTGCAGCTTCCCAAAATCTGATTACGTATGGGGAGAAAACAAGAAATCAGGTTTTGGAATACATTAACTCAGTTGAACAGTACAGGGAGAAGGTACCAGCAAGAAGCAGATCGATTCCTGAAGGCTGCAGAGAAATTTCACTGACTTGGAGCTTCAGAGCAAGGTTGGCTACACTTAGAAGGGTTATGTTTCACCTGAAATATTTAACACCAGGCATTTGAAATGCTCTGTGAATCTAAAAAGCTCACCAAAAATCTACTTACAAGGAGATTTAGAGGAACCTTGGGCTCATGCCATGCTTTTGACAGGTTAACCTAGAAGTTTGGTTTTGTTGTTTTTTTTTTTTTTTTTTGTGTGTGTTTTTTTTTTTATTATTAAAAAACAAAACACACACAAAAAAAAGGCAAAGCATGGGAAGGGTAAGATTCTGGCCTCCCTCACAGGGAAGCAAAAATTACCATGTAATGAATGCCAGGTTGCTTTTGGGACATGTGCTCTTAGATCTGTTGTTAGGAGGGAGGTGTTTCCATGGCAAAACCATCATCCTAAATGGCACCGTAACTCAGCAGAGATGTGGTGGTGGCCCCAGGGACCATCTTCCCAGTCCATTCTGACTGGGGAGCTGGGAGTGCGATGGCAGGGGGGACCAGGGCAGCTCGCAGTGATGCTTCCCACACCACGCTGCTGCCGCAGCGCCCGGGCTCTGCCGGCAAGGCTGTCAGCTCAGCATTTTTCAGACCTTTCCGACTTTAAAAGAAAGCTACAACAAAAGGCAAGCTTGAAATAGCTCATTTTATCTCAGCAGACAAATAATTTGCTTTGAGCACCATTGTCACTCAGGCTAAATTACTTTTAGATGTTTTTAATGACCGGGTAACATTTTTCAGCTGTTCCTTCTGTGGCACCCTGCTGAGGGACAGTCCCATCTGTAAAGACCAAGGACTCTGATACTGTGGTTGTTTCTCCTGACAGTCGTTTGGCTTTATCATTTGATATGTGATTCCCTGTGGTAGAGATGTTTTCAGCTACAAGCTCTTTTCCTTGCGTAAGGGGATCTGTTACCAAACAGGGCCGGGAGGCTGACTATACGCAGAGCAGCAGGAGGTCAGGGGTGTAGAGGAGAAACTCTGGGAGATTGAAGGTGAACAGTCCAAATCCTATCTGCGCTAAAGTTGACATTACTCCCTGGCTGGAGGGGTTTTAACCTGTCATTTGTTACCCCTACCTTTCATTTCACTGGTAATGCATGGCATGGAGAGCTGTGGCTTGCAAAATGACCCCAACAGGGACACGGTTTGCGACATCAGCCGTGCAGGTCTCCCAAATCCCTCTTTCTGAGGCAGGCACAGCTTTCATATTCGTTCCTGAAGGCAGCTTTTAAGCTGCTTGCCTTTGCCATCTCCAGGTTTCGCAGCGCTTCTAGGAGATGTATTTTTAAATTCAAGCTCATAAATTTTGGAAGCTCCTCTCCTTCCCCCACCCCCTCGTCCCTATCAAAGTGTCAGAGCTGAAGAAAAACTGTGAGAGTGATGGATGCGCCCGGCTCTGCTTGCCAGCGCTCTGCCTGTGCGCGGGGGGTTATTTACTGCGCTGCTTGGGTTGTTTCTTCTTTGGTGGTAGCAATGGCAGTGTTGGGGTTTGGTGCCTGGGATGGAGAAGCAGGCTGCCCGTGGGTCAGCCGAGCTTTGGGCTGGAGCAGGCAGGGCTGGGGAGAGGTTGCTTGGGCGTGGGGGTCAGATGGCCAAAAGGTGAACCCATGGGGACGTGGATCCTGGCTAGCGGCTTGGCCCAGAGGGTGGATGCCAGGGGCCATTACACCCTCCTGGCTTTAGCTCTGTGGGGTGTGGGTTAGCTCATCCAAAAGGGCAGCTCTTAAAACCCACCGGCCTTGCCCCAACCGCAGGGATGTGTGTTGCTGCTCTTGGCAGTGTATGGCAGGGACCCGACCTGCCACGCAGGTGAAAACACAGGGGGCTTGCCCCAGCTGCAGAAACGGAGAGACCAACCCCTGTGCTCCCCAGACAGGCTGGAGCCCACCTGCTTTTACGGGGAGCTGCTGGGAGGGTGGGCAGAGGGGGTTGCCAGTGTCCAGCTGAGCAAGCCACCTCTCGGGTTGGAGCTGTGGCTCTGCCCCTTCCCCACCTGCAGCCACCTTGGTCCTGCCCCAGAGCCAGGATGAGACCCTGCGTTGAGCCCCCAAGCGCCACCCTCGCCTCTCCCATGGAATTCCCAGTGGCTGCTGGCCTTTTCCCCCCCGTGCTGCAGGAGCATCCCGAAGCAGCCCTGCCCAGTTGAAAGGCAGGTCAGGATCCTGCCCTCCCGCAGTCTCGCCAGCTCTTCCCCGCAGGTGCACTGCCTATAGAGCCCGAGCCAAGGAGATGATTTCCACCCGCTTAGAGAGGTTTGCAGACGAGCAAACCAAAGCCCGCTGGCTCCCCGTGCGAGCGCCTGTCCTCCGTGAACTCCCGCGCGTCTCTCGCAGCCAGGCTTGTGGGAACAGATCGGAGGCTGCTGTGACTCAGCTGCTTCTCCCCTGAGAAAATCCTCCCTGGCACCGCGCTCGGCTCTGCGGCTGGGGCTGCCGGCACCTGGCAGCCTTCATCAACAAATAGCCTTGGGCAAAACATCCCAATTTCCACTGCCAAACACTTACAGGGGAGAAATCCAGCATCTGATCTCGCGGGAAGTCAGGGCAGCAACTCTAAGGCTGTACTGAACTGGAGGGAAGAGTCCCGTCCCTACCCCAGACCAGGCCCTGGGCCGGAGCGGCTGCAGCACAGGCTGGCTGTTCGGCTGCTTTCTGGCCTGCTCCTGCCTTTTTCCAGCTCGTTATAACTTTCTCAGACAAATTCTTCTGCAATTGTAATTTTCCTTACTGGCTCTCAGCCTGAAGAAACAGTAGTTTGGAAAGTTCGCTCAATGACTCGAAGGGAAGAGGCTCCCGAGCCTTTCATGTTCTGTGCCTGCTGGAATTTTTTTTTTTTTTTCCTGGGGCTAATCTGCAGAGCATCATGCTTGGCTTGATGAGTCCATGATGCTCTCAGGAAACGAAGCGAAGTCTGGTGAGTGTGCGCTCAGCGGCTGGCAAGCCAGGCTCCAGGCATCGCTGGTGGGTCTTTTCTGCTCCTCTGCTTCACACAGCGCTGCCAGCCCAGAGCCTGGGCAGAGGGGACCGCCGAGATGGCAGACACTGAAGCAGCGAGACCGGCCCCGTGGTGTGGGGCTGGTGTGTTTCCCGCTGGTCTTTTCTTCCACAGAGGGAGGCAAAGCAGCGATGCCAGTCTTGCAGCGTAATTGAGGGACGAAGGGACCTAGAGAAAAGCTGGTTTTCTCATTGTTGCTTTCTCATGTCGAAAGGGAAATGTACCCGTTTTTCTGCCAGTGGTTTTGACGTTCTAACATGCCTCTCGGCACAGTGCGGGCTGGCACAGCTTTGGCATGAGTTTCACAACTCACCTGCGGGTTTCGTAAATCCCCAGCTGCTGGAGTGCTGTGATTCTGTAAATCCCAGCTGGCTTTCAAACCAGTCTGGAGAGCAGCTTGAAACAATCGGCTGCCTGCTGCCCCTAGGACTGTAGAGGCTGGCAAACCAAATCTCAGACACTGGGGTTTTATCTTGCTTTTCTGGCTTGGGGCAAGGGAAAAGGCAGGCTGCAGGCACTGTCGGGGAGGAGCCAGACCTGCCCTGGGAAGCAGTTTCCTAACCAAAGGCTGCAGATCCTGGTCAGCCCCATGAGTTTGATAGGCACCGACACCTCGTCAGTGCTGCAACCCCAAAACTAGGGGCTTCAGGACATGCTGCTGCTGTGGTGTGCACCCCAGCCAGCCTATTTCCAGTTTCATGCTGGCAGTTATTAAATCCTGCTAAATTGTTTGTATTTATGCTGCTGTGATCCACAGTGAAACTCTCTTCCCAGCCCAATCTGGTTCCCAGGGGTGGGAGCAGAGACAAGCGGTGATGGTGAGGGCAAGGGTCTCCTGCCAGTCACCTGGGACACCCCCATGTGTGGGGCATCCCCTGTGGTCCTGAGCATGCAGGGTGAACTTGAGATGGGGCAAGGAGGTGGCAGGGGATGGAGCCAAGGGGCTGGCATGTTTCGGGGTGGCAGGCAGGGTGGTGGGGGGTGTCCCTTGGGGGTCAGTGTGGCAGCGGGTGCTGAGCTACAACCACACCAGACAACACGGCATCTCCAGCAGAGCCTGAGGCGCGGCGGTGTGGTGCGTTAAGCAGCTTAATGCATGTCGTCTTGTGCTGTGGCAGGGTCCCCCACGTCCCTGCAGGAAGGCTGTGGGCTGGAGAATTGCCCCTGGCTGAGGGTCCAGCAGGGAGCACCTGGCCCTGGTGCTGAGCTGCAACCTGAGTCACCGGCTCCCGGGCTCAGGGTGAGCACAGCATGTGTGCTGGGAGAGCTGATCCGCGCTAATCCCATCAATATTTCACGGCGCTGTGGCCCTGTTATAATTCCTCACGTCATCTGTGATGCTGTCTGGGACGGGGGTGCAGTGCCAAGTGAAACGCGAGAGCTGCCATGGTTTTGCCCTGGCTCCTTGGGCATTGGAGGGGCAAAAGGGGCTGGCTGTGGGCATTTCAACCCACTGCCATGGGTGGGGCTATCTGGCAGAGATGGGTGAACCCAAACACGCCGGCTGAGCGTGGGCATCGTGGGCATCCGCCTGGTTTTGGCATGTGCCGGAGTGGTGGGGCTGTGCTGTGATGGGCAGCTGGGCAAAGGGCAGCTGACCCTGCCGTGGATGGGGGTGTTGATGTGGAACAAGCCAGCTCTGCCCAGTCCTTTTTCTGTGGGACACGGTGTTTAAGTGACAAGAAGAAATTAAACGGTAACCAAGCTCTGGGCTGGTGATCAGGGCACTAAAGCATCTCCTTTTCCTAAAGGCTGTTTGGATTAATGGGGAAAGAGCATTAGGGATAAAATCTCCTTGCGTGGCTGTGGGGAGGGTGGTTTCCCAAGGTGCCATGGCATGACCTGAAGGGCCCCCTGCTCCAGGCTGTCCCCTGGGCTGCGACGGGGGCTGGGGCTGCAGGGCTGCTCCAGTGGGAAATTCCCCTTCCAGCACAGTGCTGGCTGTGGGATGAGGTTGGAGCACAAGCACGATCTCCTGGCTCGGCAGCACCGCCCTGCAGGGTAGAGGTACGCAGGCACAGGAAAAGGTCGGGTCTGCTTCAGTTCCTGCCTGTTGCTTCCTGCAACCCACCCTGGCTCTTGGGAAAGCAGAGCAAATAAGAGCAAGTCCCTGGCCTTAAACCTCACAGGGCCCTGAATTCCTTCAGTTAATCTCACGAGGGCAGCAGAGCAGGGGAAGGCTCTGAAAATAGACGTTTCCAGCTGCCTCTGACTCGCCTTAATTAATTAAAGCCTCGCAAGCTCAGGCCTGTAAGTACGCAGAGCTGAACGTGCCAGGCTCTGCTCGCTCTTCACTCATGCACTAATTACCCCACTGCAAGGCCAGGAGCTAACGCAGCTCCAACGCGCGCTGGGTTCGGCTGGCAGCCGTGTGGGAGGGCACCTGCCTGCACGGCCTGTGCGGGACGGGACGTGTGTGGTGCCCTGGAGAGGGGGGGAGCCCTGTCTCAGACCTGGCACCCCCCTTCCCCAGCACTCATGGACTGTTGCTCCCCGTAGCCAGGCTCACAGCCTCCAGCTGCGCCTCTGCCAAGGTAGAGGATGGGGTTTGGAGCGGGAGTGGGTGACCAGCCGCCTCGCAGCACCCAAACCCCCCATCCCTAGGTAAGACAGGCTAGCCAAAAGCATCCCTGCCTCGCGGGCAGTGCCTGCTGCTTCAGCCTGCCCTCCTGCTGCCCGTGCAGCTCCTCGGGACCGGCCGGGCAGGGCTGCGGGTGAGCCCGGCTCCCAGTGCGTGGGCATCCCACTTCTGCAGGGTGGGCGGCGAGGGAAGGCACCGTGAGGCGTGGAGGAGACGCTGGGGTTTTGCCCAGGGAGAGGAGGAAATGGTAATTAGCCACTGGAGCATACAGGAGGTGAGGGAGGGAGGATGGAGAGCACCGGAGGAGGTGGGTAGCACCTCTGCCCTGCTCTCCTGGGCTCCCTGGGAGTGGGGACAGGGAATGGGTCCTGGCGTCTCGTGCCAGGTGAGGGGAGGATGGCTGCTTGGCGAGTGTGTGTGAGGGTGATGGGAGCCACCCAGTCCACAGGAGCACCCAGATGGGTCCCTCCTCAGCTGAGACCCGTCAGTGTGCGAGGACTGAGGGATTTAAGTCTCCACTACTCTCCTTCCCACCCACAGTTTTTAGGAGGCAGGACCCTGACAGTCAGAGGCCTTGAGAGTGGTGTGTTAGCAGGGGTCTCCATGGGAGCACCCTGCCTCTGCCACCCTCACCGACCCTAAAAGGTCCGTGTGGTGGTGAGAGCTCAGCCAGGGCTGACCCTCATCCCCAGACGATGCTCAAGCAGCTTCAGCACAACCCGCTCAACACCAAGCCCTACTGTGGGGTCTGGCTCTGGGTCTGCAGTGTGTGGGGTCAAGGTGGCCCTTCTCCCCTTCCTGGAGACCTCACCCCTCATCGGGGGTCGGTGCGGAGTGGAGGGGATGAGCCAGCACCCGAGGGTGCCAGTGCTGGGACTGGGCACCACATGGCTGTGTAACCACGGGCTGGGGGCACCCGGCCACCCCGCCAGCTTCAGGAGCTGTAACCCAACGTGCGCCGGTACAGCATCTCCCCACCTTCCGCTCCAGCTGATTTCCAGTTGCCCTAGATCCAACCTGCTGATTACATGCAGCGCTTGGGGTTTTGCTTTTGGGAGGCCTGCCACCGTGACGGGTGAGGAGGGAGGGTTGGCCGGGTGCTGGAAGCTTGCGAAAGGAAAGCAAACACAGGCCTGAACCTGGCAGCTCCTGACCGGTGGGGGGGAGGAGCCGCAGAAGCCACCCAGGACAAAAAGGTTCCACGCAGGGCCCTAGAGAAACCATTACCCACCCGTGTTTCCAAACAAGCTTCCACCATGGGTAAATGCAGACTAAACGGGGAGGCATGTGCTAATCTGAGGGAGAAGATGGGGCGCGGTGCCTCGGTCAGGTGTGCCATGCGGGATGCGAGGCGCCTCGGTGGGCACCGTGGCACCAGCTGGGTGGCTGTGGGGTGACGACACCGTGTGTGCCGCGTTGGCAGAGCGGGATGATGCTTGTCTGCATTTTGGTAACACATTTTTTTTTTTTTTTTAATGGTTACAAGCCCAAGTTACCAGCCCTTTGCCTCCCTGGCCTTGCAAAGGGCTTCAACGCCGGCTCCTCGGCTAGAGGCCGTTTTGGAGCCGTAGAACCCAAACTGAGCAAACCCCCCCAGCCCACCCCCCTGCGCCGGGTGCTGACCCTTCGCAAACCGGAGCGGGGGGGGTGTTGCATGGCGGTGTCTCCGCTGAGGAAACGCCGCCACCTGCCTCTCGGTATTTTCTGGGGAGACCCAGCGCGGGGGGGGGTGGTGGGGTGTAGGGGGGGGTGTAACCGGGCTCCCCCCCTCCCTCGGCGGGCCCCAACGCCGGCGGCCGGGCCGGGGTTGGGCACCGCGGCCTCCGCCTCCGCGCACCGGGAGGCTCCGCGCACCGGCGCGGCCGGCAGGGGGCGGGGCGGCGCGGGACGGATCGGCGGGGCCGCCGGGGCCGCGCTGCGCCGGGGCCGCGCCGGGTCCTGCCGCACCGGGGCCGCGCCGCACCGCACCGCTCCGTACCGGGTCCTTCCGCGCCGCACCGGGTCCTGCCGCACCGCTCCGCTCCGTACCGGGTCCTGCCGCACCGGGTCCTGCCGCACCGGGGCCGCGCCGCACCGCACCGCTCCGTACCGGGTCCTGCCGCGCCGCACCGCGCCGCTCCAGGCAAGTGCCGGGGAGACGCGAAGGGATGGGGGGGACGGGGGACGACGGGGGACGGAGAGCCGGCGGATGGGTGCTGGGTCCGCGGGCAGGGCCGGGAGGGGCTGGGACTGGATGCGGCCGCGTCCCCAAGCTGGCTCCGGAAAGCTGGCGTGCGGTCGGTGGGTGCGGGTGCTGAGTCCGCAGGGCAAGGTCCCGGCGTGCTGGGTCTGAGCGCTGAATCCGCAAGCAGGGTTCGGGAGGGGGGGGTGGGGTGGGGTGGGGTGGGGGGGTGGGTTTTGGGGGTGCTGGATCTCCCGGTCCGTTTCCACGGGCAGGATTGGGGGTGCTGAGTCCACACTGGGCAGAATCTAGGGTGCTGGATGTAGGTGTTGAGTCCCTTGGAAGGGTCTGGATCCAGGTCTGGGTCTGCAGGTAGGTTTTTGGGTGCTGGATCTGGCTGCTGAGTCCACAGGTAGGATCTGGGGTGCTGGGTGCACAGGCAGGGTCTAAAGGAGGAGGAGCAGGAGTCTGACCTGCTGGGATCAAAGTCCAGGGAATGATGTCTTGGGGGAAGCAGGGGGGCAGAGCCTTGGGGGCAGGATGGGGAGGGGTTCTGGGGAGCTCTGATGCAGGTGAGGATTTGGGGGTGACGAGCGGGAGGGGACGTGGGGATATGCAGGATCTGGTGGTAGCGCAGGTGGCTTTCTGTGGGGACAGGTTTGGGTTGTGGAGTGAGGTGGGGCTGGGGGACCTGGGCAGGTGTGAGAGGGGGACATGCTGGGGGTGCAAGGGAAGACGATGATGGGAATTGCAGCCAGACAGGGCACCAGCTCCTGGGGAGAGGGCTAGATACAGCCCCTCCCTTCCCCGGCGGATTGGGGGGGGGTTTGCGAGGACGAGGACTGCTGGCAGTATTTGGGGAGGCTGGGTGTTACCTGGGGGCAGCTGGTGTTTCAGTTGGCTGGGATGAGGTACCAAACCGATGCAGGTGGTGTAGTGGAATCCCTGCCTCCCCCCCACTGCCCCTCAAGAGGTGGGGGGGCCACAGGATGTGGCTTCTCTGAGCCCTGGCTCCTTGGGGTGCCTCGCTGTGGGGGCTGCAGATGCTGCTGGGTGGAGGGGACTGGCTTGTGCTGGGGGCTTCTTTGCACTGGGGTCTAGCTGCGTCTTCCTGCCGATTCAAGGGTAGAAGAGACCAGCGGGCAGCCCTGGGATTTGGGGGTCTCTTTGCCCTCCCCATCAGTAGCCAGGTGGGCCAGTGACTTGCTCCTGGCCTTTAAAACCGAGAGCATGAAGTGGGAAGGGGAACCGTGAAAGGGTTCTTCAGGTGCCAAGAAAAACAGTCTCCAAAGACAAAGAGACTGCCCAAAATGGATAAGGAGTGCAGATTCCCCCAGAGGCAGGGAAATTATTAATAACAACGATGGCATTTTTTGTGCTAGTTGGCCTACCACTGCGGGCTCTGGCTGCTTTGCCTCCTTCGGCAGCGGGCGCAGGCTGGGACCCCCCGCCTGAACCCCGAACCCGGGCAGGATGGCCGCGGCGATGCTGCGTGCGTGTCCCTCGGGATGCGTCTCTCCTTCATCTCACTTTGGTCAGACTCGCTCTGCCCAGAGGGACAAGGGGCAGGGAGCTCCCCCCCCCCCCCAGCATGCCGAGATCCCTATCTTGACTTTGTTTTTGTGTTGCAACCGGAGGGGAAGAAAAAAATAAAACAAAACCCCAACCACCCTTTCGGTTCCTGCAGATGAGGGTTTCATGCTGTAGGCTTGTTCTCCCCCCCACTGCCCTGCCTTTTCCAACATCCATTTGAACCTTTCACCACTTTCCCCACCAGGAATGCAACAGGTTTGCCGGAGCCGGGGGGTTTATTCAGCAAATCTGGCAGGTCGTGTGCCAGGAAAAAGCATCCAGGTGTGCTCAGCAGGGCTGGCGAGGGGGAGCTCTGCCGGCACCCCGTGCAGGAGGGCAGCAGTGGGTGCGGTGGAGACACGGTGCCAGCCTCGCCTGGCCGCGTGTGGGGAATTTCCCTCCCTGCGCTTGCCCGCCGGCTCCGCTTGGCACCTTGACGGGACTTGTTGGGAAGCGGCTCATGTGATGGGCGGTTTGGTGAGGGGGAGCCAGTCTTGGGGGACCCGCTGCCTCTCAGGGAGGCGGGGAGACAATGCCCCCGGAGTTTTTTAAGTTCTCTTGCTGTGAAAGCCCCCCTGGCAGCGGCTGGCTTTCACCATTCAAAGGTGAGAGCCCCCTGCCCCACTGGTGCTTTGGGAGGAAACGCCGCCGCCGTCCCTCCCTGCCTGGCTGTGCCACTGCTCCTGGTGAGAGGTACAAGCACCAGGGCTCTGCTGTAGCAAGGTCATCACCAAACCCACCCTCTCCATCCTCCTGGGGCCTGAGCTCTGCTGTTAGGAGCTGAAGGAAACTGAGGATTTTGGCACCATGTTACCCACCAGTGTGGGGACCGGGGATGCAGCTTGGCGATTCATGGTGTGCTCCGGCTTGTGCTTTTCTTTTTGCTTAAAAGCTCCCCCCAGGTACAGCCCCATCTCCCCTTACCTGACGGAGGGCTCTTGTTTGCCTGTTGCAAAGCCCAGCCCATGCAAATAAGACGGGGAGCTGATTTTGGGGCTACAAAGCTAGCAGTATGCAAACAACTGTGGGAAAGGCCAGGTGCTACTGCCTTGCGCCCTGTGGTTCTGAACGCAGAGTTGAATATCAAATTGGGTTTGACCCTAAATTTGAAGCTTTGTTGGAGGGAAACAAGAAGAGGTTGTTAAAGCTAGAAGCCTTAACATTTCCCGTCATCTGGTCTTGCGAGACTTTTGAAAAGGAAACAGTTTATCTTTGGAATAAATAAAAGGGAAAGGGACGGGCTTGTGGCAGAAAGACCCGCGTTCACGCCAGACGAGCTGGGTTGTGCTCCAGCTCTTGCCCCTGCTTCCAAAGGGACCCCAGGTCATGCGTGATTTCTGAGCCTCGGTTTCCCCTCAGGGAAGCCCCACGCCGCACCGATGGTGGGAACCCCAGGCATTGCCAAGAAACGTCTTTGAAACTCAAACCTGGCTTTGGAAAAAAACTGGAAGACAAACCGGCTCTAAACAAACACCGGAGTTAATTTCTTGTCTTGCATTGTACGAGCCCAGTGAAATGAAACACAGTGCAGCCACAGGGACGAGCAAATGCATTAAAATGCGTCAAAAAGCCACGAAATCTGCTGGCTCTGAAATGTCCCTTTACATTTAGGGTTGGGATTTTTTCTTGTTTTCTTTCTAATTGTTCCTGCGAATTTAATTCTACAATTATTTTCCTCCTTCTGCCATGGAGACAATGTGCTTCAGCCACAAAGCCTTTGAAGGCTGAATTGCTGATCGCATCTAGCGCTGAGCCATTTGGATGCGAACGCCCCCTCGCTGGGAAACTTTGCTGTGACGTGGGGGGCTGTCCATCCAGCTGTCCGTCTGTCCATCTGGTCTGTTGAGGGGCTGCTGGCAAGTGGCAAAGCCTGGGCTGCTGCAGCGGATGCGGGAAAGGATGGAAAATGTTGAGGTGGGGGGGGTTAATGTTGGTAGTGCCGAGTATGCATCTTCCCTGCCACTGTGGAGGTGGGAGCCCTGGGGGTCTGCACCCCACATCCCGAAGCTCGGCAGCTACACTCTTTCTCCTCCGTGGCCTGGATCTGGGGGTGGCTGGTGACAGGGTGAAGTCAGAGTCTGGCCATCATGGCTCGGCATCCTCCAGATTCACTTCCCGGTTCCTTCATGGTGCCCAGCTGGGCTCTCGGGTGCTTCCAGGCTGCGGGGTCAGCCCAGGGCTGCTGCTGTGGGGCTTCTGCAGGGGGGGAGACATGCTGGATGGGAGGGAAGAAGCTGCAGGGACTATGTCCTCACCGTGGGCTTGCAAGAGTCGAACGGCCTCCGGCATGTGGGGAATTGCTCCTGTGAAGGGGACATTTGCTGCTCTGCTTGGGTGTGCCAGGTACGGGCTGGCTGGGGCGTCCTTTAGTGCTCCCAGTCCCACCACTGAGCTGCAAGGGTTTGCCATTCAGCCTCCCCTCCTCGCGCCCTTCCCTCCCGGTCCAGCTCTGAGCAAGGCTTTTGGGGCGCTGGAGCCAGGCGAGGAACTGTTTCAACTAACATCGGGCGTCGGTGGGTTTTCCGTATAAATGGGGAGTGGAGGAGAGCTCTGTCCCAGTGTCCTGGGCACCGTGCTTTTGCTGTCTGCTTGTGGTGTGTCAGGAGCTGCTGGAGCGGAGCCGTCCCCGTGCCTGGCAGGTGGCTGCAAGCAGGTGATGTTTGACCATGGTACAGGCTTGAGCAGCTTTCCTTATTTTCTCAGTTAGGTTTTTGGGGTGGGTTTGGATGGGAATAGCAGGAGAGCTCTTATGGGGACTTGGCAGCGAGTTCTGTTGCTGCCTGGCAGACCCTTTGAACCTCCTGCTCCGCATCAGACCCAACCTGATGGAGGAGAGGAACGAGTTCTTGTAAGATCAGTGAAAATGGTTTGCTGAGGAGAAACTAAAACGCCCCAATCCCTGCAGCTGTGCAGGGGGACACCGTGGCTGAGCCCTGCCCCTTGGTGAGTGGGTGGCATCCCCTGGAGGGATGCTTCAGGGGGATGGAGGTAAAGGCGTGGTGCTGGGGGCCACTGGGGCAAATCTGTCAGAAATCAGGCTATTAGTAGTCTTTTTTGCTGATGGATCAGCTTGTCTTTTCAGGGATGTTTAGATGTCTGGCTCCCATCGGCACTGGTGTGCCTTAAACCGGCTCACGTCCCCAACCCGCCCCGCTCGCTCTGCCATCCATCACTTTGCTCCTTCACACACCTCCTCCCCGCCGTGATGTTGGTGGGATCAGAGCTGGGTGCTCTCCTCTCCCGGTTGTGCTGGGCTCTGCTGGCGATGGATGGGACCATGCTGTGCTGTGAAAATTCAGAGCCTGTTCCCATGGCCTGCCAGTGCTCACCCCCAGCTCCCCTGGCTCCACGATGGCTGTGCCATGCGTGGGAGCTCTGTGGCGGGAGCAGGGCTGGATGCTCCTTGAGAGGAGCCGATGTTGCAGCTCTCCCTCCCCTCCTCTGTGCCCAAATCCCAAATTTGGGTAAAGGAGGGATATATCTGCTTCCCAAATTGCCGAAGCTCTCATGCATGTCCGCTGAAGCACCTCAGGGTTGAGTGTGGTTTTGCTTAAAGAAAGCAACTAAAATAAACTTGTCAAGGGGCTCCTGGGAGGTCACTGTGCTCCTTCCCTCCCTGTCCCCAGCCCCCAAACCCTGCACAGAACCCCTCTTCCCGGAGGGCTTTCAGCACGTTAGCATTTTTTTCTTGCTGTTGTTGACAAAAATCCCGGCTGGTTGAGAAATATCTGTGCAGCAGCGCCAGCACAGTCCCACGGGTCAAATCCTGCCCCTGCAAATCTCTGCCGGGAAAGGCAGCTCATCTCGGGCTGGCCTTCGGGGGTGCTGCTGGGGGGGGACCCATCACCTTTCAGGGCACCCTGGGCATAGGGCCACGAGCAAGCCCCTGTGGTGAATGGACAGATGGACACGACAGGCTTGAGATGGACCTGATGTTTTATCATTTGCTGGTTGGGCTCCGCAGCAGAGCGCTGGAAGTTCGTCAAAGGCTGAATTAAAGTTGCCTGGCAACCTCCATCCCGGCTCCTCTTCCCACATCTCGCAGGATTTCCCACTCAAGGCCTGCCGGCTCCGGGGAAGGGGAGCCCGAAACGCACCACGCTTGCAGCCAGCCGGGGGCCAGGCTCCCCTCTCGCGGGATGGCTCTTTTCCCGTAATTCCTTGGCTTGTTCCCACGCCTGGGAGCTGGGAGCTCTCCCCACCTCGTCCCCCAGGGCGGGCGCCTTTCCCCCCTCACCCCACGCTGGGAACGGGTCGGACTGTTTCAAGTGAACCCAAGGGCAACTTGAGCAGGTCCCGGGGGAGGGTAAACCAGTGCTGAGCCAGTGGGAATGTGGCTGGGGGAGCCAAGTGGGCCTGGGGGGGTCACGTACTGGGCTTGGCCCCGATGAGTAAAGCTGAACTGTTCGCCTGGGTTTTGGAGCCTCTGAGCTGGGCTGCCGTGAAAAAAGTGTAAATGGTGTCTCCTGGTGCAGACCCTGCTGGGAGTTTTGTTAAGGCTGTTTTGCAACCCCGTGACTTGGAGGAGACCTGCTGGAAATCCTGGTCCCCACTGGGAACGCAGCAGCCCTGTGTTGTAGGAATGCACAGTGCCAAGAGGGACAGCCCACAAGGAGGGGAGAAAGGTCTGACAGCCATTCCAGGAGCCTGCTTGGGCTTTGCTAGAGCTCGGTGGAGCAACCACAAGCTGTCTACGGAGCAGTGGGATGGGGAAGCATCCAGTCCCACTCTGCAAATCTGTTCTGCCATCCAGGATGGATACTGGGGGTCAGCCGGAGAAGGGCTGCTCCCACCTGGCGTTTCAATTCTTTCTCCCAGGTTCCTTTTAAATTAAAAATCTGGCATCGTTTTTGGCTGTGCTGCTGAGGAAACAGCCAAGGGGGTCCCATAAGACTTCAGCTGAGGTCCCCCCGTATTTGCCAGCCCCACTGACAGCGCAGCTTCCCTGCACAGCAGCGTGCGGCTGGCTCTTGCTCCCAGGTTTTGGTGCCTCGTGGCTTTGAGGACCACGGGGCAGCGGGAAGGGGCCACCAATGGCCAGCAGAAGCTCCGGGTGCAGTGGCCATCCAGGGGTGTGGCAGCGTTAGCTGGTTTCTTTGACCGGATCCAGGTTGGCAGGACCTGCCGCCAGGAAATTCACTCATCAAAAGCTTTTTGCGCCTCCAGAGACGCTGGTTGTGGGGATTTTAAGGAGGTGCCGACTGGGCCGGCTCGTTTGGGTGTGCTGTGCCGGCTGGCTGCCGGTGGGAGGCTGAAGGCTGGCACAGTCACGCTTGCACAGCTTCCGTTGTGACCCAGTAAACCCAGTCAGACCTGACCAGGGTGCGCTTGCTCGCTCCCCTGCACGCTCACGCACGCCTCCACCCCCCCCCCCCCCCCCGCTGCTTTCCTGGTGCTCCTCGGGGACCAGCCAACCCATCCCGCTGGTGAGAGCTGGTGTCTGGGCCGGGCTCGCCCGGCTCTGTGCCAGGAGCCGCGGCTGCACCCGCTGGATCACCGATAACTGGCTTTGGCCCCCATGGACGTTGCACGTTGCAATTACAGCAACTGGTTCCTGGCTTCGCCCTGCTCTCGGGGCGGGCATCAGCCCCACGGCCAGATCCTGCCTCCACCACCCTTCTCCTTCAGCGTCGCCTGCCAGGGCAGGAGCTGGGGCTGGATTTTGGGTCCTGTATCAGCTCGCCCTGTGCTGGGAAGTAGGTGAGGTGCTGAGGGGCTTGGGAGCTCACTCCTGGGGATGGGATGGGTTTTTCTGGGCAGTTTTTCTCTTAAACCGCAGATTTCATTGGAACTGCTGCTGCTTTTCAGCCTCGTCTTCTTCCCTTTTTGTGTTTCTTTCCTGGAGAAAACTCTGCAGTGTTTCTCCTCCTGGCTTTTTCCCGTTTCCCATGGAAGTGCTGGGCTTCAGCAATCTAGTTGCCCCCAGCCTGACTGGTGGCTCCCGTGGACCAAGACCTCCTCTGCATTCTGCTCCTGCCCCCAGCCCTCATCTTTGCTCAGGGATTTGAACTTGCACCTTGCCAAGAGGGAAACGATGGACTTGGGGTGTTTGGTACAGGTGCAGCCTGGGGTGACAATCCAAGGGAGACCAAGGATGGTTTCAGTTCCTTCTTGCTTTTTTTTCTCCACCCTAGGTATAAAGAAAAAAAAAAAACATTAGAAAAAAAATAGAGACGCTCAGAGCAGCCCTTCCCTTTGAGTAAAATATTAACTGGCTCTTACAGCTAACCGATTAAATGTCCTTTAGGACAAAGTTAAATCTGATCTCAGGCAAAGGAGCCTTTGGAAACGGGTGCAGCTGCTCCCCTGCAAAAAGCAGAGGAGCCCAACCCCAGTGGCAGGGGAGTCTGCTCCCCACTGCCCCAGCCCATCTAGGAACCCTGCACAGCCCCACAGCTTAATTTATTATTTTTATTTTTTTGCTGCTTTGCTGGCTCGGTGCTTGCACTGGTTAAATGTTAGCTGGGGCTGGCTCGCCGCGCGGCTCTTGCCCTGCAATAAGCACCATCCCTGCCTCCCTGCCCGGCCGTGCTCCTTGCTCCAATCCCTGTCGCACCCAGAGCTGGACAGCAGGCAAAGTTCAGGGCTTGTTTGTTTGGGGGAGATAAGGTGAGGATGCCTGGCAGCATGCAGGCAGCTCACAGGACTGTTACTCATTTATTAGACATCGTTGTTTGCCTTGTTGTAAGAAGGTTTCTCCTTTCCTCTGCTTTCCCAGCCCAGGTGCCTGGCAGCTCTTGTGGCTTGTGTGTGATTCCAGGCTCGTGTCCCAGCGCAGCGGCCTGGGGAAGGGTCCCCACAACTGCTGGGGTGCCCCTAGTCCCACTGATGGGATGGAGAGGTGCCAGCCCGGGGCTGGCTGGAGCACTTTTTCAGGTGTTTTGTTGCTCCAGATGTGGCCCGGCCAGACATGGTACCACCAAAGCAATTTGTCTCCCATTGACCTCCATCACCACTCACCCTCCTTGCATCGCCTTGCCAGGGCCATCACTGGTGGGCAGACCCTCGGTCCTGACAGGGCTTGTCCTGGGAACAGGAGTTCCTCGGAGGGAGGATGCTTCGGGTCACTGTCCTCTGCTCCCTGGGGAGCTCAGCCCCGCAGGCAGCACCCTGCCCGCTCCCAGGGCTGGGTGCTGTATGGGTGCTCTGTGCAGGGGGGAACGTCTTCCCTCTGCCCCATTCCTGGAATGGTCTGGGGCAGCAGCCAGTGCAAGTGAGAGGTCTGGGTCTGAACCCATCCCCTGACGGAAACAGTGGTTTAATGCAGGCTCCAGGACTGTGGCTGGATCCCACATCCAGCCCTTCGCTTCTCCTTTTCAGCCCCAAAGCCCTTTTCACTTTCATTTTACTTTGTTTTTACCTCCCCTCCACGTGAGACCCAGCAAGGTATTTGCTTCAGGGAAACTGCAGCAAGCGTGTTTGAACAGCTTCTCTACAGGGCCAGGTATTTGGTTATATATATAAAAAATCCCAACCCTAAGCAAACATATAGGTGCTGGTCACTTTATGGGGAGGTCTCCTGATTGGAGGTATCTGATTGTCTCCTTCCTCCTTAGTGCCAGCAAAATGACCTGGTGGCTTTCCTGGAAGCAGCTGAGAGGGGTGTGGGGGGGGTTTTGGGAGGGATTGCATGCATGAAAGCAAGACTGATGTAGATGCTGAGCTTCAAGGCAGCTTGGGATGAAAGAGAAACTGAAACCTCATGGGAAAACACTGTGAGGGGAAGACTGTTCTCACTTGAAAAGACTTGATGAAGATGCCAAGTGGCTCCTGTATGGATTTTCCTTTGCCCTGCGTCGCTGCATGCCTGCGGCATCCTTCCCCACGCCTCTATCCTCAGGAGTCTCATCTCAAAGGTCCTCAAATTCAGGAGATGTCCAGCTGTGTTTTTAGGAAGGAGTGGAGCCCTTGGGCTCCCTGGGACCCCCCTTGCCACCCATCCGGCAGCAGCCACTCCGGGGAGCGGGGCTTAGAGTACCTCTGTGGGCCAGGAGACCTGTACAGGGACTTGGTCCTGAGCCCTGCTCTGGTTTTGGGGGTAAATGTGCCTGCTTTTCAGGTGTGAAAATGCAATGGGGGATCAGCTGGCTCTGCCAAAGCATATCCTTTGGTCACGGGGAGCTGCAGGAGGACATGACTGGGAGCGAAGGAGGGAAGAGCCCAGAGCAGACCTGGAGGAAAAGGAGCCTCCGAGCAACCGAACCAAGCGACTGCCGCTGCTGCGACCGAGCGGACGCTGAGCCTGGGGAGGGGTTGCTCTGCTCAAATTCCCCTCCCTGCCTTGCGCTGGCTGCAGGCTGAATGCCTTGCGCCGTGCCTCGATTTCCCCTTTGGCAAACAAGGGCTTGCTTTTCCCTGAAGCCATCCCCGGGCTGAGGCCGTGTCCAGTCAAGCGTCCACGCGTGTGTGCAGCTGGCTCCTTCCTGTTCTCACTTGCTCATGAGGTGCTGGCGGCAGCAGGAGTGTCTGACCCGGCGTTTTGTGTTTCAGGAGGGTTTGGCAACTGGCTTTGTCCCGTGGAGCTGGGGAGCCCGTCCTGAGGGTCGGCTGTACCGGCCTGGAAGCAGCGGGCCGGGGGGCTGCCCTCGCCGGGGGCACGGGAAGATGAGCAGAGGCATGGCCCATCTCCTGACCGCTCTCTTCGTGGTGGCGGCGGTGGGCTACCCATCACGGCGGTCTGCCACCGACCTGGATGCCACCCCCAGGACGACAGTCACCTTTGATGGTAAGGGGGTGAGGGTCTTGGTGGTGGTGGTGGTGAGGTTTGGGGTCTTGCCAGCACCAGATTTGGTGCATCGTGACTCTGTCCAGCCTTCGCCAGCCCCCCAAGTCAGGGTGCTCAGCATGGGGGGCTGGCTACAGGTCCCCTGGGCTCCAGATATCGGAGCCCACATGTCTATCTGATGTTGGGTGCCTGGAGTCAATGTGCCCCAAGGGATGGAGCAGGGTAAAGGCATCTCCTCAAAAGCCAGGGGAGGACAAGGGCATGCAGGGAGCTAGCTTTGGCGAGGCCCCACCCCTGTGCAGCAGCCGTTGGAGGGTGTCCTGAGTCAGATATCATCCCCGGGCTGGGCTGTCACGGTCCAGATAGTCATCAGGAAGCTTTCTTCCATGATTTTCTCTAATTGCCACTGGGCTCTTGGCCTCCAGCCTCTGTGGTGTCAGCCAGCCCCGCAACGTCATCGTGCCTGGAGCATCCACATGACTTCGTTGACCTTGTTAGTGAAGCCCAGCTCAGTGGTCGATGGCAGGAGAGGGTTTCATTGCAGCTGGAGTGCCCTTTTCTCCTCAGGTAATGACTCCTTTCAGGGGGAGTCATTCCCTCCCCAGCTGCCTCTGGGGTCCCAAACCCCACAGAACTTTCTCCTCCTGTGGCAGGAGGGTCCTGGTCCCTCTGGCCAGGGCAGAGTCCCACCTCACACTTCTCAGCACCCCAAATTGAGTGATTTCTCTATCTCGGTGGGCAGGGAGCACCCAGCCTCGCTGCGGGAACCCTCCCCTTGCACAGCAGTTTTGGTTCAGGTTTTTTGCATCCTTCCTTTTGGGCTGGTTGGGTTCAGTTCGGAGTTGGGGTCATAGCTGGCATGTTTTTGCTTCCTCCGGCAGTTCCCCAAACAGCGTGTCAGGTCTGTGCTGGCCATGGATGTCACAGCTCCCACCCCTGAGCTTGATTAGCGGGAAAAATTTCCCCTGTGAGCCTGAGCCCAATTAGTGCCTTTCACCTCCTACCAAACCCTCTCTTCCTTTCCTCCTGCCGTAACTGCTGTCACCCAGCACCATCTGCCTGATAACCTCAGTGGGTGCCTTCCCACCCACTCCTGGCTCCATCCTCTGTCTTTTCCCAGTGGCTTGTGCCGTGCCTGCCCCGGGGTCCTCCCTCAGCCTCCTGTTCTCTTTGCAGAGCTGTCGGGTGTCCGGCGCTTCGGTGCGCGCACCCTCAACTACAGCACCCTGCTGCTGGAGGACGACCGGGGCATCCTCTACGTGGGTGCCAGGGGGGCCATCTTCGCCCTCAACTCCAGTGACGTGACCGACGGCTCCCACCGCACGGTGAGCCCAGCCTCTGCCTGCCACCAGCTGCTTGTCCCCTCCTTATCCTGTGCTGCCTGGTCCTTACCCAAATCGTGGCCCCCCTATCCTGTTCACCCTCCCGCTCACCATCTGAGGTCTTGCCTGGAGGTGCTGTCCCCAGGTGCCCCTGGTCCTTCTCCCCAGCCGGGCAGCATGGGGACAGTGGTTGGGAGACGTCCCCAAGCTCAGAGCTGCCTGCTTCAGGGACACCCTGGCAGGATGAGGGGCAGGGAGGAAGCATTACCCTTTTGCTCCCCCTGAGAAGGACACCTCGGGATCCTCCAGGTTCTTGTGGGTGCTCTGAGGTTTCTGCCAGCAGGTTGGAGTGTGGGACTGCTCTCACCCCGGGTTGGGGGGATGTGGGCAGAATGCTGTCTTGTGCTCTGAGCAGCCATCCCCTCTCTAAATATAAGAGGATTTTGGCATCTCTGACGGTTCTGGCAGAGACTGGAGCCTGCAATGGTGGGGGGATCATGCAGTGATAGGGGGTCATGTAGTGGCAGTCCCTCTTCCCCTTGCAGATCCACTGGGAAGCCTCCCCGGAGAAGCAGATGGACTGCCTGCAGAAGGGCAAAAACAACAAGGTAGAGCAGGTGGGTGGGTGCCGGGGGGACACACCACCGCTTTCCCTGGGTGGTGACGTCTGTCCTCCCCCTCCACAGACCGAGTGCTTCAACCACGTGAGGTTTCTGCAGAGGCTGAACAGCACCCACCTCTACGCCTGTGGGACCTACGCCTTCCACCCTCTCTGCGCTGCCATCGTGAGTACCGCTCAGCCCCACGGCTGTCACCTGTACCCTGTCACCCTGCCACCCTGGGGTGGCGCAGCCGTCGTCCTCTCCCACCATCTCCACCTGCAGCTCTGCTCCCTTTCTGCCCCTGTCCCAGTCCCTCCCTGGCTCGAGGGGGAGGCGAGAGACCTCCAGGCTGGGGTGGGTTGGTTTGGGGACGCAGCCACCATGACGCAGGTGCCCAAAGTCCCCACCTTGGTGCTGGGGTTGGACTTTGACCCCACAGCGAGAGGATTGGTGCCGTGGGAGGGACACGTGGGCTCAGCGGGGCCAAGTGGGGTGGGACATGCCAGCACTGGAGCTGGTCCCCAGCCCCTGTTAGTGCAGGGTCCCTTCCCAAAGCAGGGGCTGCAGACTGGCTGCTGGCCAGTGGCGAGCATGCCTGGGAAGGGTGACGGTGGCAGGGAGGGTGACGGTGGCAGGGCTGACTCAGCGGCCCCTCCCCAGGGATTTCCTGGGCCAGGCCAGGGGGGTCCCTGCGTGGCCATGACTCATGGCAGAGCGTCCGGGGGCAGCCACATCCCCCAGCAGCAGGATTTTCACCCCTGTACCATTGCTCCTTATGACTCAGCTGCCCTTTGCCCACCACCCTCCCTGAACTGACGGGCAGAGGGGCCTGGGGCTGTGTCCCCAGTGTGTCCAGGGAACCCTGGAGGGGCTGTGCCCATTCCCATGGCCATGCCACCAGTCCGGTTTGGCCATCACACGCCCTGGGAGTCAGGCAGAGGAGCTGCCAAGCTGGAAGGGCCTCGTCATTATTTAACACACTTTGAACTGTAAACCCCAAAGAAAATAACTCCTGCCATGGTGGGGACATCGCCCGGGGGGACCCATCCCGGCTGGGCAGTGTCTGCTGGCCAGGCACGGCCCAGGAGCATTGATTGCGCTGGCTGGATCCTGCCTGGTGCCAAAGTGGGGTGCCAGGGTTCCCCTTCCCCCCTGAGCCCTCTTCCCACTTTTGGCTGGGGGCTCTGGCTGTCCGTGTGTTTTCTGACCAGCTGGAGGGTGCCGGGGTGGGGGGGTTGTATTGCCTGGACAAGGGCATGGCTGCAGGCATCACTATCCGAGCTAACAGCCTCTGCAGAGCCTGGGGCTGGCAGGTGAGGTGAGTCTGTCCCCTCCTGTCTAACTCGGTCCCCTGTCCTCCTCAAGGATGCCGACATGTTCACGTTGCCGTCCCACTTTGAGGAAGGCAAGGAGAAGTGCCCCTATGACCCTGCCCGTGGCTACACTGGCCTTATTGTCGGTAAGCAGCACCTTTCCCAGCGCTGGCGGGGACGTGCGGGATGCCACCAACCCTGGCCCCATCCCCAATTCCCTCTTGGGGGGGTCCCCAGCCGGGTGGGCTCTGTGTGCAGGGGCCTTAGCAAGCCAGGACTTGGTCCTCCTCCTTCTCTTCCTTCTTTGCCTGGGACATGGGTATGCTGGTGGCTTTCTGAACTGTCGCTGCTGTCCCCGGGGTGGGGGGACATGCTGATGGGTGCCTGCCCTGCCTAGACGGTGGCTTGTACACGGCCACGCGCTATGAGTTTCGGAGCCTCCCTGACATCCGGAGGAACCTGCACCAGCGGCCGCTGAAGACAGAGGAGTCCCCGCTGCACTGGCTGAATGGTGAGACATCCCTGTGCGCCCACCCCGCCGTGGGATGCCGTGTATCGCCTCAGGGAGTGTGGAGCAGGGGTTGGGGGTGGTCCTGGGGTCCTGTGTGGTTTGTCATGAGAGGAAACCAAGGCAGGGAGGGATCCCCTGTCCCGTGGTGGGTCCCCAGTCTCCACCTATTGCTCCGTGTCCCTCAGATGCCGAGTTCGTGGCCTCTGTGCTGGTCAGGGAGAGCAAGGACAGCCCTGTGGGCGACGATGACAAAATCTACTACTTTTTCACGGAGCGGGCAGGAGAGGAGACCACATCCTTCTTTGACAAGAGCCAGGTGGCCCGAGTGGCCCGGGTGGCCCGTGTCTGCAAGGTAGGCATGTCTCTAGCCATGGGAAGCCGAGCACTGCTCCTCCCGGCGCAGGGGCTGCGTTCTTGCACCTTGTGGGAAACTGAGGCACGGGCAGAGGGGGACATACCCCGCCACTGGCCTGGGCAGAAACGCTCTCTGCATCCTCCCAGAGTGATGTGGGGGGGAAGAAGATCCTGCAGCGCAAGTGGACATCCTTCATGAAGGCGCGCCTGGTCTGCTACATCCCCTACTACGAGGTGCTGCGCAGTATCTGCAGCCTGGATGGGGGCGGCTGGGCCAGCACGGTCTTCTACGCTGCCTTCACCCTCTCGGCACAGTGGTGAGCGAGGCAGCGGCCGAAACAGCTGGGGCTAAAAGTCTGCAGCACAGGGGGGGACCGGGGATGCGCAGGCGGGTGCTGAGCACCCAGGGGTGTGTTGGTGGGGAGCACTCGTGTGTCTACCCAGGCTGAGGTGGGGCTCTCCCCCCCAGGAGGACCATGGAAGCCTCGGCCGTGTGCCGCTACAGCATCTCAGCAGTGCAACGTGCCTTCGAGGGCCCCTACATGGAGTACCAGGACTCGGCTCGCAAGTGGTCCCGCTACGACGGTGTGGTGCCCGAGCCCCGGCCCGGCTCCGTGAGTGCCTGGGGGTGCAGAGCAGGGGGTGTGTGGGGCAGCCACATCCCCCTCCTGACCCCTGTCTCCCCTGGGCAGTGCATCACGGACCGCTCCCGCAGGAAGGGCTACAACTCCTCGCAGGACCTGCCCAACAGCGTCCTGGACTTTGTCAAGCTGCACCCGCTCATGTTCGAGGAGGTGAAGCCGACCGGCGGGGAGCCGCTGTTGGTGAAGAAGAGCGTGGCGTACAGCCGGCTGGCCGTGGACAGGGTGAGGGCCCTCGACGGCCACTCCTACGATGTGCTCTTCATGGGGACGGGTGAGCCCACGATGAGTTTGCCGGGTCTCTGCTGGTCGGGGTGGGGGGGACACACCCCCCACGCTTCTTCCTGACCCCTTGCTCTGCTCTCCAGGTGACGGCTGGATCCACAAGGCTGTGGTGGTGGGCTCTGGCCTCCACATCGTGGAGGAGGTGCAGGTGTTCAGGGACCCGCAGCCCGTGGAGAGCCTGGTGATCTCCCATGCCCAGGTGAGGGGTAGAAACGGGAGAACACGGCACACAGGGCATGTTTGTGCTGCGAAGCTGCCACTGGGCTGGTTGGAGGAAAGCGG
This sequence comes from Tyto alba, assembly GCF_018691265.1. Taxonomy (NCBI): domain Eukaryota; kingdom Metazoa; phylum Chordata; class Aves; order Strigiformes; family Tytonidae; genus Tyto; species Tyto alba. The sequence goes on from NW_024881261.1 coordinate 15,403,471, forward strand.
GGACATGACTCCTGGGTCACCCCAGCTTGGGATACGTGCCGGAGCCCAGTGGGGCAGCCTGGGGAAAGGGACCAGCCTGAACCTCCACCTCCTTGCCAGGTGCCAGCTGCAGCCGTTGGCACCGACTGGAGTTGGGGGCACTTCCCTGTGCAGCCCCAGCAAGGGAGAGCTGTGCTGTGGGGCTGGGGGATCTCTGGGCACCACGGGGCACTCCACAGCCCAGCCACGCCATGCCAGGGCAGTGCTGAGCCAGCCCTTTCCCCCCAGAGGAGCCTGTACGTGGGGGCAGCCAGCGGGATCCTGCAGGTGCCCCTGGCCTCCTGCGCCAGGTACGCCTCCTGCTACGACTGCATCCTGGCCCGGGACCCTTACTGTGCCTGGGACAGCAGGGCCTGCCGCGCCATCGCCACCGCAGACAGGTAGGGACAGGCCACCCATCCCTGGCGGGGTCCCCATGAGCTTTCCACCTGCCCCATCCCACGCTGCTGCACGTCGCCCCATGGCAAAGTCACCCCAGTGTCACCCCCGAAGGGCCTGGCATCTGGTGGTGGTTCTGCGGGTGGCCGTGACCCCCTAAGGGTGGGCTGTGTGGCTGAAGACCCTCCCCCCCCACCCCGTGTCTTGCAGCACAGGGCTGGTGCAGGACATTCAGGGTGGCAACGAGGGATGCCGGAGCGGCTCCGGGCGCGGTGAGTCTTCGCCGCCCCTCGGGACCCCAGGGGGGGATGCCAGCATCCCTTTGGGTGGGCAGGATGGGTGCGAGGCACGTGTCCCCGCAGGCTCCCTGCTGTGGAAGAACCGGACAGTGCTGCAAGGGGACGACGTGCTGCTGCCCTGCGACCAGCGCTCCAACTTGGCACGAGCCGTCTGGCTGCTGAACGGCAGCGAGGTGCCGGGCGCGGGGCAGGACCGGCTGCGTGTCGGGGTGGACGGGCTGCTGGTGACGGACACGCTGCCCCGGCACAGCGGCGAGTACCGCTGCTATGGGGAAGAACGGGGTCTCCGGACACTGCTGGCCGCTTACAGCCTCACCGTGCTGCCCGAGCTGCCCCGCGGCCCCACGGCCGCCTCCCGGCCCCACGCCGCCAGCCAGGCGGCCGGCGACGTGAAGGTGGCTTATGTCTCCGCTATCGTCGCCTTGGTGGTGCTGTGCGCCGTGCTCAGCACCGTCCTCCTCTACGTGTCCTGCCTGGAGAAGCGCAAGGGCAAGTACGTCCTGGGGGAGCCGCGGCCAGCCGGCGTGGAGCTGCAGACCGTCTCGGCCAACTGCCTGCGCAAGAGTCGCCGGGAGGAGGAGGAGGAGGAGGAAGAGCTCGCCTACCCTGACGGCTGCCTGCAGATCATTCCCGGCGAGGCGCCCACGGCTGCCACCTCCCCGGTCAAGGAGCTGCCGGCTGCCGCGCCCCCGCTGCCGCCGCCGCCCCCGCTGCCAGCCGAGCTCACCAACGGCGTGGGGGCTCTGCCCAATGTCCTCCGCAAGATGAACGGCAACAGCTACATGCTGCTGCAGCAGCAGGAGGAGCCGCTGGCCTCGCCGCTCTACAGCGCGTCCTTCACCGAGGAGCTCAGCAAGATCCTGGAGAAGCGGAAACACACGCAGCTGGTGGAGAAGCTGGATGAGAGCTCCGTGTAGGGGCCGGGGGGTGGGCGTCCTGCCAGCGGGACCCTCCTCCCCTCGGGCCCCTTCTCCTACCCCTGGCCAGCAGCGTCACAAGACTCAGGCAAAACTACCTCCTGGATGGCAGAGCCGGGCCGGGCCCGGACTTGGCCATTCCTTCGGCTTTTCACTCACTTTTGAGACTTGCTGTACAGAAAAAAAGGAAAAGAATCTATTTAAATTTGGGAGCTCTATTTATGTATAAAAACCCACTGATGGCGGCCACGAGCTGGAGGCAGGAGCTGGCGCCTGGCTGAAGGTGGACGCTGGGGGGTGGGAGAGTTTCTGTCTGTCTGTCTGTCCAGGTGTGAGAGAGAGATGCTGTTGTGGACACGTGGACTCGGCCTGCCCCGCTGGGCATCCCTCGGCACACAGGAGCCGGACAGCTGCTGAGAGGTGGGTGAGGAGCAGGAAAAGGGGCCGGGGGCTGCCATAGCGCCTGCGTCTCTCGCAGGGTGTGGGGTCCCTTCCCGGTGTGGGGCTGGGGGTTGTTTTCCCCCAGCTGCCCACTCACAGGCAAGAGAGGGGCCATGGATGTATCTCCCATTGTGGGAAGGCGGCCTTGGTGGCTGCCAGCCCCTGCGTGCTCTCCCATGTCTGCCCCCCCAGGGTTTCCTCTGCGGGAGAGGATGATTTGGTGAGGGATGGATCCAGGGCAAGGAGCCCACGTCCCCCGAATGTCCCGGAGCAGCTGCTGGAGCCCCCACCACCTGCCCCCAGGTGAAACGCAGGGCTGGGTGACCCGGGGAGGTGGCACCCATGGGGCCTCCAGCCCTGACGGGGCTCTGCCCCCTCTCCTCAGGGCACTGCAGGGGAAGAGTGGAGCGCAGCAGCAGGCAGCAAGACGCACCAGCAGCCACGGCCGTGCCCTGCAGCGTGGCAAGGGACCAGCGCAGCACCTGCATCCTCCCTCCCGAAGTCCACAGTGCCCTCACGGCCCTGGGCACCATTGGTGCTGTCAGAGAACTGGGGTTCAGGCCCCCATGGGACAACATGTGGGAGGGGAAACATCCTTGCACAGTGAGGAGGAGGAGCCCTGGACAGGGGCCTGCCTCCCTCTGGGGCCTCCTGCTCTTCATGGCACTTTCCAGGGGCAGACACTGTCCCTAATTCTCCCCAACTACCTCTGCTCCTGCCGCCTCCTGGGGGAACCCGAGGGACTGGGGTGACAAAAGCGTCTCACACCCCAGGGACAGACGTGATACCGGAGAAGGCAGCGAGGGACAAATTTGCTGGGGTGTGCATCTTCCCCACTGTGTTCCACGCTGGGGCCTCCAGGATCAGAACATCGCCTGGAGCTCAGCCCTGCAGTGGGGGCAGGAGGAGGGTGGCAGCCCCCGGGGTCCCTAACGGGCTGGAGCCCGGCTGCCCCTGCCCCAGAAGAGCGAGGCTTAGTGAGAAAACGCAAGAGCTGGACGCCGGGTCTCTCCCATCCTGCCCCCACCCTTGTTTTTGCTGTAAGAGTTGGGGCGAGCTGCTCCCAAGCCCACCCCCCCCACACCCCCCCAAAGGAAGGGCATGACCCTCTGTGTCCAGCACCCCTCGTGCACAGCCCACCGCGCCCCCAGCAATAAACGCGGCTCTGTCTGGATGTGGTGTGGCAGTGTCTCTGCGGGCAGCAGGCGTTGGGGTGGGGGGGCAGAGGCTTTATTGGGGCTGCAGGCGGGGCCCCCGGACGGTGAGGGCGGAGGGTTTGTTGGTGAGGGGGTGCCACTGGCCCTGGACGCTGGGGTTGGCGGTGTGGAAGGGCTTGCGGATGCGGATGATGTCCAGGCCGGACTGGCCGGCCAGTTTGGTGGCCAGCTGCACAATCTCCTCGCTCGTCTTGCTGGCGATGAGCTCCTCCCGCACCGTCCCGTTCACTGCGGGGAGGAAGGGTGGGGGGGAAGGAGCTCAGGCCGGGGGGTGTCCCCCAACCCGCACCCCCCCCCCCCCCTCCCTTCCTCCTGCCCCAGGGGGGCAGCCTGCAGGGTGTGTGTGTGTGTGGGGGGGGGGGGTCCATCCCCATCCTGGCTCCCCAAACCACCCAACCCCCCCTCTCCCGTGCCCCCCCCCAACACACTCACAGTACTCAGCCAGCAGCAGCGGGGCCGGGCAGGAGCGGGGGCTGACATAGAGAACGACATCGGGGTGCTGCCGGGCGAAGTCCAGCGCCGCTTCCTCCACGAACTGCCTGTTTTGTTGTTTGTTATTTTTTTTTTTTTTTGGGGGGGGGTGGTGGGGGGTTCCCATTAGCCTGAGAGGGTGGAGGTCCCCATCACCTCCCCCCCCCCCCCCCCCCCCAAGGTCACAGGTGGGGTTCACCCTTCGGCGGTACCTGGCGCCGCGGGCATCGGCCGCGCTGGGGCTGAAGACGAGCTGGAGGCGCTGGAGCTGCCGCACGTAGCGGCCGACCCCGTTGTGCAGCACGGCCGCCAGGAACCGGCTGGGCGACCCGCGGCCCGTCATGGCTCCGGCCTCGCCCCGGAACCGGAGCGCCGGGGCGGCGGAAAGACCGTTCGCTTCCGAACCCCCGCCGGGAAGTGACGCGCCGCGCGCGGCGGCGGGGTCAGGCAATGGCGGCCCCCGTGGAGCTCCACGTGAGGGGGGCGGCCTGAGCGGCGCCGGGCCGGGAAGGGGCCCGGGGGGGGGCCCGGGGGGGGGCCCGGGGGGGGGACCGGGAGGGGGCCCGGGGGGGGGGACCGGGGGCGGGGGCCGCGGGGCAGCCGCCGATGCGGGACGGCGGCGGGCGGGATGGCGGTGGTGCCCCTGCGGCCCGGCAGAGCCGCCGGCCGCCTCCTGCCGCTGCTGTGCGGGGGGGTGAGGAGCAAAGGAGCCTCCCTGAGCCCCGCGGTGCCGGGCCGCCTCACCCAGCGGCGCTACAAGAAGGACGTGCTGCCCTCCCCCGAGGGGCCCGTGCCCGCCGTCTCCATCACCGAGATCCGGCAGTACCTGCGGGCCCAGGGCATCCCCTTCCATGACGGCTACAGCTGCCTGCACACCCCCAGCCTCTTCACCGACGGCCGGGAGGACCAGCTGCCGCCGCCGGCCGCCAGCGCCCCATACACGCTTTTCATCGACAAGACCACGGGCAGCTTCCTGTGCACGGCCACCTTGGCCGAGGGCACCTGGCAGGACTTCCAGGCCAACGTGGAGCTGCGGCACCGCGGCGTTCCCGCCACCAGCTCGGAGGAGCCGGAGGAGGAGGCGCGGCGGGCTCGCGAGGACGCCCGCTGCATCTGGGACCGGGCGCTGCCGCTCTGGGAGCTGCTGGATGAGGACGAGACCAACAAGACCAAGGATATGTTCGGGATCTCCCTGGTGACGGATGCCACCCTGAAACGCTTCGGGGTGCGTTACCTGAGGACGGCCAAGTCCCTTGTCTTCCCCTGGTTCAGCCCCCGTGACGCGACCCTGAAGGGCCTGAAGCTCGTGAGGGTGGAGAGGAAAGGAGGTGCGATAACTTATGTGGAAGAGACTTTACCCCGCTTTGATTCCTACCGCAATCTCTTTGGGCTGCCCCTGATCGGCCGCCGAGACACAGAGCTGGTCCTAACCGGGTGGGAGCTGGACGCCCTGGCCCTGTACCAAGCCACAGGGGTGGCCAGCCTGGCCCTGCCGCGGGGGGCCACCTGCCTGCCCCCTGTCCTCCTCCCCTACCTGGAGCAGTTCAAGCGCATCACGCTGTGGCTGGGCGAGGACCTGCGCTCCTGGGAAGCCGCCAAGCTCTTTGCCCGCAAGCTGAGCCTCAAGCGCTGCTCCCTGGTGCGCCCCGGTGACCTGCAGCCCCGGCCCTTGGAGGCTCTGAACCAGGGCCTGAACCTCACCAAGATCCTGCGTGCCGCCCTGCCCGCCAGCCACAAATCCATCGTCTCCTTCCGGCAGCTGCGCGAGGAGGTGTTCGGGGAGCTGGTCAACACCGAGCAGGTGGCCGGCATCAAGTGGGCGCGCTTCCCTGAGCTCAACAAGCTCCTCAAAGGGCACCGCAGAGGGGAGCTCACTATCTTCACAGGTGATGGGCAAACAGCTGGTGGACGGGGGGGGAGCAGAGGGCTCTTCGGTGGCTTCACCCTCCTGGGGGTGATGCCTCATGAGGCTCCCAGGTCCCTTTCTGCTTATGGCTTTGTCTGAGCCTGCCTTGAAGGTGCGCAAGAAGCTGGGGCACGTTCCTAGATGCGCTGGGGCAGGGCATGCTGGTGTGGTGATGGGCTCCCTGCCTGGGCAGAGGAAATCCTGGGGTGTCTCTTACCCCTGCTCCCACCCACCACCTCCTGTCTGAGCCCTCCCTGTGCCCCCGCGCCGGCTGCCCAGACCTTCCCTGCACCCTGCAAGGACCCGCTGGCTGCTGGAGGTGCCGCAGGTGCGCCCAGCCGTGCAACTTGGCACAAGATGCTGCTTGTTTTCGGTGGGAGCGCTGCGGATGGGCTGCTCTTGTTCCGCTCCCCGGCGCTTCCTCCTCTAAACAGCCCCCCAGCACGTTCAGGATGGGTCAGATCATCTCCCCCAGCTAATTCCTCCCGTTGTTGTCCTTGCGCCAGGCCCGACGGGCAGTGGGAAGACGACTTTTATCAGTGAGTACGCGCTGGACCTGTGCATGCAGGGGGTGTGCACACTCTGGGGCAGCTTCGAGATCAACAACATCCGCCTGGCCAAGATCATGCTGACGCAGTTTGCTGCCCAGCGCCTGGAGGACCAGCTGGATCTGTATGACGAGTGGGCTGATCGCTTCGAGGACCTCCCGCTCTACTTCATGACCTTCCATGGCCAGCAGAACATCAAGTATGGTCCCACGCCTTCACCCGCAGTGGCGTTTACCTCTTGTGGCATGTGCTGCAGGGCCTTGGGGAGCTGGGGCTCTTCCCCAGCCATGGGTCACAGATTTGGGGCTGGCAGGAGGCACGTCGGGGTTGTTCAAGTCCCGGGGTTGGCATGTGGGTACTGCCACAACTGGCTGCATTCCTGCTGTCGCGGGGACTGTCACAGCCTCCCTCTGGGGTGGGTGTGAAAGGAGGGGATCTGTCCCTGTGCTAGGTGGTTGCCCTAAAACCAACTTCTGTCCCTGGCAGGATGTGTCCCCCCACACCCTGCTCACCTGGCAGCGCTGCTGTTTGCTGAGGAGGGAGGACAGGCACTTCCAGCTCCTTTAATTCACCAGGCGCTGTGGTGCTTGCACACATCCCCATGTACCCCAAGGGTCCCGTGGGCTGCGGGGATCACGGGATGGTGAGCAGAGGCTGTGTGGGCAGCAGCAGGGTCCTCCTGATCCAGCTGCCCTTACCTGTGGGGGTGGGGCTGCGCCTGTCCTGCGATGGAGGAGATGTGGAGGTGGGACATACCCAGGGCCCAGTGGGAGCCAGCCTGGTACCTCCCAGCTCTGCCTCTCCCCGTCCCCGTGCCTGGCTCAGCATCCCCATCCCTGCTTCTGCTGATTCCCGGGGCTGATCGCGGTCTCCTCCCACCCAGGACGGTGATTGACACCATGCAGCACGCCGTCTACATGTACGACATCACCCACGTGGTCGTCGACAATCTCCAGTTCATGATGGGACACGAGCACCTCTCTGTGGACAGGTAGCCCTTCTCCAAGCTGCCCACTCCTTCCTCCACCACCCTCGTCGTTGGAGCTGGCCCTATCAGGTGTTACAGCAGGGGCTGGGGACCCACGCAGGGTGGCTCTTTTAGTCCTGTCTGGCAGCCCTGTTTCATTAAAGGGTGATCGCTGCCCTGGAGTAAAAGAGGTGGGAAAGTGTGAGCCAGTTACCAGCGACCCCTGTCATGCCCTATCCCCTTGCCTGTGTGGGTCCAGCTGCCTCACAGAGTCAGCCCAGACCTCTGGGTGCTTCCTGCTGTGGGCCTGAACCTGGCAGCACCTTGCTGCCTGCCACCATTGAGCAGTGCCAGCCCCTGACCCCGTTCTTGCTGCTGTGGCAGGCTCGCTGCCCAGGATTACATCGTTGGTGCCTTCCGCAAGTTTGCCACGGACAACACCTGCCACATCACGCTGGTCATCCATCCCCGCAAGGAAGATGACGAGAAGGAACTGCAGACGGCCTCCATCTTCGGCTCTGCCAAGGTGAGCTGAGCTGGGGTGGCCCTTGCTGTCCAGCGGGCACAGCGTGTTCCCAGGAAGGGGCTAGGATACGTTGGGCAGCCATCCTCAGTTCCCACCAGCACCCTGAGTCATCGCTGGGGACTTGAGGGGCAGGATGTCCCCAGGACTCCTGTCACCTGCTGAAGATGTAAGGAGTCTCGATTTGGCCAGGCCTTGGTAGGGAGTTGCAGACAGGGAGCAAACCCTTTGCCAGCTAAAGCTCTGTTGGGGCTTTAGCTGCAGTTAATTAATCCTCATTGACTGTGAGTGGGATGTAGTATGAGATAATTAAAGAAGGAGCCAGGGAGCATGCAGGGATGGGCTCTCTGAGTGCTCCACTCTGACACGATGCTGAATGACAGTGCGGTGGTGGGCAGGAAGGGCTCTGTGAGTGCGCACAGCCCTCCCGTGTGCCCTAATTTCCCCGGGGTGTGCTGTGGCTGCAGCTCAAGCCTGTCTGCCCGGCGGGTCGCTGGGATGTCCTGGGGGAAGACAACAGGTTGATGTCAAGGACGTGCTGGAGTTGCCGTGGTGTGGGATGTCTCATAACAGGGCTTGAAGGAGCTGGGCGGGCAACCCGTGAGCACCTCCGAACCCTGTGACTCTGACTGCATCCCTCCTGGAGATGTTTTTTTTTCCCCCCAGGCCAGCCAGGAAGCGGATAATGTCCTCATCCTGCAGGACCGTAAGCTGATGACGGGGCCAGGGAAGCGCTACCTGCAGGTGTCCAAGAACCGCTTTGATGGGGATGTGGGTGTTTTCCCCCTGGAGTTCAGCAAGGCCTCGCTCACCTTCTCGTCAACTGGCAAAAACAAGGTCAAGCTGAAGAAGATGAAGGAGGAGAAGGCACTTTTAGCCAAGAAAGCTCCAGAGGGAGGCTTGGGAACCACCAAGAAAGCTCCAGAGGGAGGATTGGGAACCACCAAGAAAGCTCCAGAGGGAGGCTTGGGAACCACCAAGAAAGTTCCAGAGGGAGGCTCAGGAGCTTCCAAGAAGCCGTGAGCCCGGCAGATCTCTTCCTCAGATCCTTCTCCTCTCCCATCAGGAGGGACGGGGACTGGTGCTGGGAGCAGGGGACTGGGATATACCAGTCCCTCTCCCCCGGGAGCAGCAGCCACATGCTGCTGTGGCCCTTTCTTCTGCTGCACGAACAAGCCTCTTGGTCGCCAGGATGGTGTCTCTGAGATGTGGGGCCACTGTGAGGGGAGGAATGGGCTTGTCCCAGAGAAGAGTGACCAGGGGAGGGTGCTTTGACAAACACTGGCTGCTCCGTACTGGTGCTGAGTGCTGGGAGCAGAGTCAGTGTGTGCTGGGTGATGGGGGGCAGTGACCTGCAGTCCCAGGGCTTGGGGATCTCTGGACCTGTGGCAGGTTGTTAAATGGTGGCTAAAATGGAGCTGGAATCCTGGGCTGTCACTGGTGGGAGGGACTGTGCTGGTGGGGGACTGTGAAGAGGGACACATGGCGTGAGCCCACCCATCACGGGTCAGGGTCTCTGGGCTTGATCCTGAATGGAATGGAGGGAAATGTGGGAGATTGTGGGTGGCTTTTGCCCCTCCGGAGCTGTGGGCTCTCCGTGGGATGTGGTGGGAGGGTGGGAGCTGGACGCCCGTGGCATCACTGCTCACGGCGGGCTGAAGGCAGCGTTGGCTTGCAGGTGCGACACGGGGCACACCAGCTCTGCCTGCTCGGCTAATGCCTGACCCAGCCCCCTTTGCTCAGGGTCTCCCCCAACCCCTTTTTCCCGGGGGTTATCACCAGCAGTAAAACCTTGGGGGGAGCAGCCCTGCCTTGCTCTGCTGGCCGGGAGGAGGGCAGCCACCCCCGTGCCCTCTGGGCTGCAGGCAGCAAATACTGTGACCTGGCCAGTCCTCGCCATGGTAGGACAAGTCCACGGCTGGATCTTGGTCTAATCCCTTTGTTTTTTTTTTTCCTTCCTAGTTTTATTAAAGCATAAATGTGAGTGCTGTTCTGCGCTACTGACCCAGGGACCCTGGGGCTGGGGCAGGGGGACGCCGGTTGGGGAGGGGGTGGCGCCCAGACGACTGGGGGGATGCGGTGTGGAGGACGTCCCTGCTGTGCAGAGCATCCTGCCCTGGCACACGGGTTATTACCAGCCTCCGCGCCGGGCATAGTTTTAACCTGAGCCATAATGAGGGGCCGGGGCAGGCGGTACACACCCAGCCCTGGGTTTCCGGGGTGCACTGGCTCTCCCAGAGAGCACCCTTGGGTGCTGTCGGTGCAGGTGTGAGCCCCCCTTCCCCGCCAGGCTGGGGCTGATGGCGGAGGACAATCCCGGGGAAGCGGAGGTGTGGCGGGGGGAGCCAAGCCCCCAGCATAGCTGGGTCAGGGTGAGTATGGTGGCATGGGTGGGGGGTGTGGGTGTCTCACCTCTGCCCAAGGGCCCCCTACAGCTCCCTGGACCCCGTTTTGCCCCAGTCTAGCCCAGGGTGGGTGCTGTCATGGGGCTGTGGAGTGGGGCAGTGGGAAAGCTCAGGACCCCCGCCTCCCACCCATCCCTCTTTGGGGCTGGGAGGGGGTGATGGAGCTGGGCCTTTGAGGGGGGGGATCCTGGGTGATCCCAGACCCTGAGAGGGGGACAGGTGGGCACTCACGACTCACTGGGCTGCAGGTGGGTTGATGTAGGTTTATTTTTTTTCTCCCTTTTCCCGCAGTTTGAGGCTCTTGGAGAGCTGGAGGGTGACAATTGCTGCACCATCTCACGGAGAGGGGGGAGATGGGGGGTGTGCTGTCAGACGGGGCTGAGCCTCCTTCCCCCCGACCCAGCCCTTCTTGGTGGGGTGCTGGGCTCCTCAGATAATTTGGGGGGTGGGGCATCTCCTCGGGGGCGACTTTCAGCCCGCGGGTTTGGGGCTGCTTTGGAGGATGGAGAGCCCCCAGGTGCGGGGGGGGGGGGGGGGGGGGCAAAGAAGAGGACGAGTGTGTGTGTCCCACAGCCCGGGAATCCTTCGGAATCGACGTGACTGGGGCTGTACTGGGCGAAGGTGACCCCGTGCTGGGGGGGCTCCCCCTCCGCGCTACCCCACGCACACGCAACCCACAGCCCCCCCGCCGTCTTCCCATCCCCTTCCCGCTCGGTGGGCGTGGCCTCGCCGGGGGGAGGGCGGAGCCTGATGCGGAGGCGGGGCGCCGGGGGGGAGGGCGTGGCTTGCAGCGAGGGGGCGTGTCCTGGCGCGGGGCGGGGCGGCGGGGCGCGGCGCGGCGCGGGAGGGCGGCAGCGGGGCCGCGGTGAGTGCGGGGGGGGGGGGGGGGGGGGGCCGGGGGCCCCGAGGGGGCTATTCGGGGGGTGTTTGTGTGGGGGGGGTGCTGTGTTTTGGGGGAGCTGACGGCGGTTGGGGTGTTGGGGGGGCCGGGCCCCCGGGGGCCGCTTGGCGGGGGGTGGGGTGGGAAGCGAAGCGCTCTGGGGGGCAACGGCGGCTCTGGGGCGCCGTGGGACGCTTTGGGGGTGTTTCAGGAGAAGTTTGGAGGTGTCCTGGGGGTGCAGAGGCCCAGGAGCTCTGGCGGAGCAATTTAGGGGGGCGCGGGACACTTTAGGGGTGCTTCAATGGCACTCTGAGGGGGCTGTGGGGCAGTGCAGGCCCAGGGGCGCCGTGGGGCACTTTAGGGGTGTTTTGGAGGACTTTGGGGGTGTTTTAGGGGCACTTTGGAGGAGCTGTGGGGCAGCAGAGGCCCAGGGGCTCTGTGGAGCACTTTGGGGGTGTTTTAGGGGCACTTTAGGGGAGCTGTGGGGCAGCAGAAGCCCAAGGGCTCTGTGGAGCGCTTTGGGGGTGTCGTGGGGCACTTTGGGGGGTGGTTTAGGGCTCTTTGGGGGAGCTGTGGGGCAGCAGGGGCCCAGGGATGCCATGGGGCATTTAGGGGTGCCATGGGGTCAGGCAGGCTGAGCACTGCGGGGGTCTGTGGGGCAGCGTGGGGTGAGTGGGAGGGTGGGGGGGAGTGTGGGGCAGAGGAGGAGGGCAGCAGCACCCAGGGAGCCTGGGGATGTGGGGGGGTTAGGGGAGGGCTCAAGGCGGTGTCCACCCCCACATGCCAGGTGCGTGGGGAGGGATGAGGGGCTGCTTCCTCCTGCCCTGGGGTGGCCCTGAGGTGCCATCGAGGCACAGGGGTCCCTGGGGACCCGAAACACCCAGCAGCTCAGGGTGGGGGTTTGGCCGAGCAAGGGCCGAGTCTTCCCTTGGCGTTTTGGGGTCAGAAGGGTGGGATCTGGCTTTGCTGCACTCTGGCCGGAGCGGCTGGCAGTGACGCTGCCCCAGTTGCTGTCTGGTTTTACTGGGTGGCTGGAGGGAGGGGTTGCCGGGTGCCAGCAGCCGGTCGGGCTGGCCACCCCCCCTCCCCAGGCTCTTGCCCCCCTTGGGTGGTGGTGGGACCCTTTCGGTGGGCCGGGAGGGAGAAGATGGGAGTCCCTTCCCACCCCCTCCCAGCCCGGCCGCTGAACGCGAGGCCGTGGCGGTGGCAGTGTCCCCTCCGTGTGGGGACCCGGCTGTCCCCAGGGGTGTCCCCCTGACCCTCATGTCCCAGGGGAGTTTTGCTGGGCTGGGGTGCTGCACCTTGGCTGGCTGCATGTGAGGGGGGCCCCGAGATGTCCCTTTGGGAGTCCTGTGTCCCTGCTTGGTTCCTGATCCCTGCTCCTGCCCTTCCAGCAGTGGCAGGTCCCCACAGGGGACCATTGTCCCCACCACCCCTCCCGGGGCGCTGGGACCACAGTGGGGTCCCCTGCCACCCTCTGTGCCACGCTGACAGCGCCTGCTTCAGCCCTGCTGGTTGTGGGGGGGCTTGGGGATCCCCACTGCCATTTGATGCCCTGACCCCCTCTTCTTTCTCCTTCCCGCTTCAGGGGCCGGCTGAGCCGTGTTCGCGGTGCGGGGGCCCGAGTGGACCGGACGGATGGGCAGCAGCTGGCGAGGTGAGCGGAACTGGGGGGGCAGCGGGGAAGGGTGGGGTGGTCACCCACCTTCCCACCCTGGGGGTCTTACAGGCACAGTGTGAGGTCACAGTGCCCGGAGGTGGCACGTACTGGTGGGGGTGACTGTGGCTGCGGGGGGGCTGGCTCGCCAGCATCTCTCCCTTGCTTGCCCCCCCCCGGCCCCCTGGGCGCTGGCAGGCAGATTGATTTCAGGTGACAGCTCAGCGGGCGAGACCATGCGGGCAGCAGCCCCCCCCCCCCAGCCCGTGCCCCGTGCCAGCCGCAGCCATGTGCGAGATGCGATGAGGCAGTGGGGGATGGATCCGGCCCGTCGGCTGGCTCCCGTCACGCAGGCGTATGGCGAGGGTTGGGGCAGGGGGGGGCCGCAGTAGGGCACTGGCAGAGCCCCCCCTCCCCCTGGCTGGTGTGGGGCGGGAACGAGGGGCACCCGTGTGTCGAGGCTGGGGAAGAGCCCTGTGCCTGCATCCTGGACCGTCCGCCAGCCTGGCAGCTGCCCTCTCGGTGGTCTTCTCCAGGGGACCCTGCGCCCCACCGTGGATGGTTGGGGGTGGGGGGCGCCCTCTGTGGGGTCACTGCAGAGAGGTGGGGACTGTGGGGCAGGGAAAGCGGCTGTCCCCATTGCGTGGGGATGCTTCCTCACTCTCCTTGGGGACCATGCTGGTGGGTGCCGTGGGGCAGGCAGCGCCGTGGGGCAGGCGGGTAGGCAGGCTGCCCAGAGCTGGCTCTCCACAGGCCTCTCAGGATTTGCCTCCAGCCCTGGCACGCTTCCCACGGCGGGGTCATGCTGGGGCACAGCAGGGGACAGGACCACATCACCACTGCCCCACAGTGCCACCAGCACCCCACAGCCCCTGGCGTGCTCCACCGGGGTGCTGAGCCTGGCTCGGGGGGTGGTGCTGGCACCACCCCTTGGCTAATCCCAGTCTTATTCTGGTTTATTTGGCACCTCCTTCTGCCTGTTTCTCCTTGGGCAGGCCCATGAGACTGGGGATGGTGGCCTGGGTGTCCAGGGGTGCCCCCAGGCCCACTTGGGGATGCTGGCAGCCCGTGGGGCATGCCCAGTGGTGCCCACAGCTCTGATGCCCTGTCTCCCTTGCCCGCAGGCTGCTTGCGCGCCCCTGCCCGCCGGGGGCCCCCCCACCATGGCCATCGTGCAGACGCTGCCGGTGCCCCTCGAGGCCGCTGTTGAGGGGGCCGCGCAGCTCCGCGCCGCCGCCCGCTCGCCCCCCGCCGCCATGGGCAGTGTCGGCAGCCTCCTGCCCGGCCGGCCCCGCCACGACCACGCCAGCCAGCCCTGCGATGGGGAGCCCCCCGCCACCTCCTTCCGCAAGCAGGAGGGGCTGCTCTGGGACCTCCCGTCCCCCGAGGAGCCCCCCGTGGCTCTGCCCAGCATTGCCCACGCCTACGCCAACGGGGGCTTCTGCGGCGACTGGCTCGATGCCCCCTCTCCCGCCAGCCCCTGCAGCGACTCGGATGAGCCCCGCGATGACCGAGCCCCGAGCGATCCCCTCCGGGGGCCGCCCCCCAAGCTTGTCCCCGTCTCCGGCAAGCTGGAAGAGGTGAGGGAGGTGCGGCAGCAGGGTGGGTGGGTCCTGGGGTCTTGGTTTTGCTCCCCATGCCACGCTGGGGCTGTTAGCTCAGGTGTGATGTCCCCTCCTTTGTGCCGGGCTGTGTGTGGGAGCCCACATGGGCACCCCATGGAGGGGGGATGGAGCAGGCAGTGACCGGCCCTTTTCTCCTTTGGGGTGTGAAGGTGACGGGGCTGGGGGCAACCCCCGTCACCACCCCAGACAGCCCTTCGGGAGGGCGGTGGGTCCTCCCCAGCCCTCTGCTCTCCTCTCTTCCCCTGGCAGAATGTGGAGAAGACCCTGATCCGCCCCATGGCCTTCAAGCCAGTGGTGCCCAAGCTCCGGAGCACCCAGCCGGGTGCACGCCCGGGGCTCTCGGAGAGCCAGGTGAGCCTCACCCACTTGCTGGGTGCCGAGAAGCCCGGCTCCCTGAGCTGCCGCGCCAGCACCCTCTCGGACTCGGGGCGCAACTCCCTCTCCAGCCTGCCAACCTACAGCACGGGCTGCAGCCAGCACCCCGAGGCGGGTGCCCTGCCGGCCACCCCGCACGGACCCCCCGACCCCCCGACGGGCTGCCGCCCCTCCAACTCGGACAGCGGGCGCTCGTCCTCCAGCAAGAGCACGGGCTCGCTGAGCGGCCGGGGCCGGCCCTCCTCCGAGAGTGGCTCCTGCGGGCGCTCGCCCCTGCCCGGCGAGGAGGCCATGCTGGTGCGGGAGCTGGAGGACAAGCTGCGGGAGAGGGAGGCCGAGCTGCGGCTCCTGCGTGACAGCCTGGATGAGAATGAGGTGGCCATCTGCCAGGTATGCCCCCGGCGTGGCCCCGTCCCCCTCCCTGGGGGATTTCCCCTCTGGTTGCAGGGCAGGGACCCCCTTTGGAGACCATCTACATACCCTTGTATGGGGATACGTTTGTCTTTGGGTCCAGGAATGGAAGTTTTCCCCATGGCTGGGCGGTCCTGCACAGTCCCGGGGGGAGCCTTGAATGGCCGGGGAGAACAGCTGTACAGACTGGGGTGCCCCATCTCGGGGTGCCCATTTTCGAATGTGCCTGCCGACCTATGGCTTCCCCCCCGCTGGTGGTGGGGCTGGGGGAGCCCTATAGGCTCTGGGGATGCTGACCTGGGGGGCCCAGCATGCAGCCGGTTGAGGGCGGCATCACCACGTCCCAGACCCCTCCCTTTTTTGGGGGGATGCGTTTGCCCCCTTCCCTATGGGTGAGGGGTGCCCATCCTGGGGAGGGCAGTAGGAGTTGGGGTGGGGTGCCGTGCCACCCCCCCCCCCCAGCATATGTGTGTGTGTGTGTGTCGCAGGTGTATGAGGAGAAGCAGCGGCGCTGCAAGCAGGAGCTGGAGGGGCTGCGGCAGCGCTGTGCGGCCCAGGCGCGGCAGGCGGCCCAGGCAGCGCAGCGGGGGCAGCAGGTCCTGCAGCTCCAGGTGCTGCAGCTGCAGCAGGAGAAGAAGCAGCTGCAGGAGGACTTCGCCCAGCTGCTGCAGGAGCGGGAGCTGCTGGAGCGTCGCTGCGCCTCCTTCCAGCGCGAGCGCACCGAGCTGGCACCCCGGCTGGAGGAGACCAAGTGGGAGGTGAGTCGTCCCACGGCGCTGGGCGAGTTGAGGGGGGAGCACCGGCTCCAGCTTGGGGGGGGGGGCGGGGGGAAAGGGGTTCCCGGCACGGCGCCTGAGCCCCGCCGTCCCCGCAGGTGTGCCAGAAGTCGGGGGAGATCTCGCTGCTGAAGCAGCAGCTGAAGGAGGCGCAGGCGGAGCTGGCGCAGCGGGGCGCCGAGCTGCTGGGGCTGCGGGCTCAGCTGCGGGAGGCGCGGGCCCAGCTGCAGGCGGGCGAGCGGCGGGCGCAGGGGCTGCAGGAGGCCGCCCGCCTGAAGGCGCTGGAGCTGGAGGTCTGCGCCAACGAACTGCAGCGCCGCAAGAGCGAGGCCGACCTCTTCCGCGCCAAAGCCGGCCGGCTGGAGCGAGAGGTGGCGGGGCTGCGGGAAGCCGCCCGCGGGCGCTGCCCCCCACCCGACGAGGGGTGCCCCCCACCCGACGAGGGGTGCCCCCCACCCGACGAGGAGCCCCGGGGCGGCGCGGGGCTGCGGCGGCAGCTGGAGCGGCTGCGGGCGGAGGTGGCCCTGGAGCGGCGGCGGGGGCAGGAGCAGCGGGACGCCTTCGAGCAGGAGCGCGGCACGTGGCAGGGCGAGAAGGAGCGGGTCATCCGCTACCAGAAGCAGCTGCAGTACAGCTACATCCAGATGTACCGCCGCAACCGGCGGCTCGAGCAGCGGCTCCAGCATCTCCGGCTCCAGGGCGAGGACCCCCCGCCCGAGCCCTGTGACCCCCCTGGCCCTGACCCACCCTTTGAGGAGATCACAGCCACCGAGATCTGAGACGCTGCCTGCCCTTGCCCTATGCTCAAGAGGGTGGGGGGAGCCTCCAGCCCCCCGGGACTTTGGGGGCCGTGGGGCTGTGGGGGGGATCCTTGCTCTCCCCCTCCCCGGCTCTGCAAGAGACTGCTGGCACTGGGAGGGGGCAGAGGGGGACAGTAGGCACTGCCCCCTCCCCGCCATGGAGGTGTTGGGGCGAGGGTGTGCCGGCACCCGCCGCGGCGGGGGGCTGTCCGTGAGATGTGGGGTCAGGTGGGTGCCGAGTTCCGGCCTTGGGGCCGCCCAGAGCTGGTTCCTGCTGATCCTCTTAGCGCTGGGGGGATTAGCGGCGCTGGCTTCAGCCAGGGTCACCTTGGGCAGGGGGAGGGCTGGCTTGTCCCCTCCCTCTCGTCCTCGCTGGCACTGTCACCCAGCCACTTCCACAGGAGATGGCGTGTGCCATGTCTCTGCCCGTGCCAGCCTCCCCCCCGCCCCCCCCCCGTGTGTTTGTCAGGGGATTCGTTTCTGTGCCATTTTAAATAACTCTATTTTTATAGGACCTACCAAAACATATCCCACTCTCCCAGCTCACACCCTGCCTGTCTGTGCCCCCCTCACCTCTGCCACAGGGCAGTTTGCCCTCAGTGCCTTTCCCATGCCCTTGTGCCCAGCATCCGTTTCCCCCCCCCCCCAAAAAGCCTGACTCGTGCCCCTGTGATGCCCACCCTACCAGGGGAGAGGGGCACGGCGCCAGGGGTGCAAGCTGGGGACACCCCTGGGGTGGGCAGAGGTGGGGGGCCCAGCTGGGCACCCAGGGAGGTCAAACCAAAGGAAAAGCCTGGCTGTGCCCAGCTCTGGCTTGGTCGCCCCCGGCTCCAGGGGGGGATTTTTGTACTTTATTTCGGTTGTGTCCCGTTCCCAGTGCCCGGCTCGCCCGTGTATCACCCGGAAACGCCGATTAAAAACAAGCCCCTGGCTGTGTTTTTTTCAGGGCTGCGTCTGTGTGTCTGGAGCAGGGTCAGGGACCGCCTGTCCTCCTCCCGTGTTGCCAGTGGTGCCCCCCCTTGGGTCCTGCTGCGGGCAGCTCCACCATGCCCGTGGGGTGCGTCTGGCTCTTGCGCCCTGCTCTTGCGCTGAGACCAGCCACAGCTCGGTGCAGGAATGAGCCATCCAGCTCCTTTGGAGCATGAGGTGGCTCCTCGAAGTGGGGAGTGCAGCATCACTCTGGGGGGGCTCCAGGCACCCGCACCACCAGCTCCATGGGCTCCTTGGCTTTGTTGCGGTAGGCCTGGCGGATGATGTCCACAGCCCGTTGGTGGGTGACGTTCTGCAGGCTCTCCCCGTCCACCGACACCAGCTCCTGCCCAGCCTGGCCCATGTGAAGGAAGGCAGCGGGGTGAAGTGCAGCTGCTTTTGGGGTGCCAGGAGACTGCCGGCACCCAGCAGCAGCGTGGGATGGGGGGTGTCTGGATGCCTGCCCACCCCCCGGTGTGCACTGGGTTCCCCCCCCCCCCATACCTTGAGGATGCCACTGAGGAAGGCGGCTCCCCCAGGGAAGATCTTCTCGATCTTCACCACCGGCTGCGCCCTTGACTCGATGCCGCCGGAGATGCTGATCCCTGTGAGGGAGCCAGGAAACCCTTGCACCCAGGTAGGCTGGGACCCTCACCCGCTCCCAGGCAGAGCACTCCCTCCCCCGGGCTGCCGTGCCTCCGCCCTGCCCTGTTTTGGTAGGTCCTACGTGGACAAGGTGCTGGGGCAGAGGCAGCTCCTTTTCCCCCCTTCTAGTTTTGAGGAAGCGCTCAGTGTTTTGCCCCTTAAATGGGGTGCCCACTGCCAAGGGGGTGCCACCCATCCCAGCGATGCTGGTGCCAGGAGGAGGGTCCCCACCCCACCCCTGGAGTCCCACCCGTGTGCCACCCACCCAGCGAGTGCTTCAGCTTGGAGAGGGTGACGGTCAGCAGATGATACTCCTCTTCCTCCTCTTCCTCCCTGCCAGCATCCTCAGGGCCATTGGTGGCCACCCCAGTCCCCGCCTCGCTCCGTGGCCCCCCAAAGAGAGGTGAGAGGGGGGGCCGTGTCCGACGGAGGGGCTTCCCCAGCACCTTAGCCCCTCCGTCGGGCACTGTCCTGGGGGTCTCCTTGCACCAGGTGAGCCAGGGGCTGCGCGAGTGCCCGTGCCCCTCGCCTGGGGGGGGCTCGGCCAGCAGCCAGTTGGGGGGCCGGGGGCCAGTGGCGGGCAGCGGGCGACTGGTGCAGGCATAGGCATCCACTGGCACATCAGGGAGTGGGGTGTAGGTCCGGGGGTGAGGCCGGCGGGGGCTGGGGGAGGCCCGTGGCCGGGCCGGGCTCGCCTGCAGTCCCCCGGCTTCATCCGGCTCCGGAGCCCCCACCGGCTTCAGCAGGAACCCGCCCCGATAGTCTGCAATTAGAGGAGTTCAGGGATTCCCCCGGAACCCCACCACCACCCAGGGATAGTCCATGACCCCACAGCCCCACTCTCCGGGGCCCCCGTCACCCAGACATCCCCTGGGCATGCCAAAGCCCTGGGACATTTGCCACCTAGGGACCCCCTTGGCACCAAGGGCTCCAGATCTTCCTCCTCCAGGGCCATTCAGACACCCCAGCTCCCCTCCCTGGACCTCTGACACCCAAGGACCCCCAGTTCTCTCCATGGACTCCCAAGTCCTCCCCAAGACCCCCTAGCACCCAGGATCCACAGATTCTGCTACTCCAAGACCTCCCAGCACCCAGGGACACCCAATGCCCTCTCCCCTGGGACTCCCTGCACCCAGGCGTCCCAGCTCCCTTTCTCCTCCCCCAAATTGCCCCCATACCCCCTCTACCCTGCACCCCCCACCACTGCACAGCCCAGCAGCCAGGCAGACCCCGTGGGGCAGCACTCACCAGGCACTGGTGTGATGAGGTGTCTCTTGGGGGGGATGTCGTGGCGGGTCGGGCGGAGGGCAGGTGAGCGCACTGCAGTCAGGGAGAGCCACCGATCACCCCCCGAATTGTACCCACCCCTGCCCGCTACCTGGCCCCAGCCAAGGTCCCCGGAGGGTCAGGGTCTACCTGAGCGGCTCTTGAGGGCATCAAAGGCTTCCAGCTCCAGGGGCATCACCATGCTGTCGAACCGACCCAGGTCCGTGGGGGCCACAACGCTCCTGCCAGGGTAAAGAGTGGGGACAGGTTGTGGCAGCCTCTGGGGTGGAGTGTGATCGGGGCTGAAGAGTGTATGTGAGGCTCCAGGTCCATCCCACCCAGCTGGGTGGTATCGGGGTTACCCTGGGGTACCCCCTCAGCACCACCCACCTCACATCCCGCAGCAGCAGGACCTTCTCAGGCCGGTCCAGGATGGCCAGCAGTGGCCGCACCAAATCCTCCACGCTGCCCTCATGCAGGTACTGCAGGCGCAGAAGGGGCTGTGAGCAGACGGGTGCCCCCCCCGCCTCCCTCCCCCCCAGTGCCTCAGTTTACCTCCCAGCGCAGTGCCCCCCCGAGATGCAGGAGCTGCCCAGGCGTGAGCCCAGGGTGCTAGCGCTGCCTTTGCCCGTGCCCTGCCTGCACTCTGCCCGCAGCCATACCCGGGAGCAGTGGCGGAGCACGGCCGTCACCTCGTCGGGGCTGAGGAGCCGTGCAGCGGTGTCCTGGATGTGCGGGAGCCGGGCCTCGGGGTCGCTGCCATTGGGCTGCAGGGTGGCGATGCCCGTGGGGCCAAAGATGCTGGCACGACGGCTTTTTTCTGGTGGGGCACAAGGAGGGGTGGCCAGCGGGGCAGGGACCGCCCTGGGCAGCCCACCGATTCGCGCCCACCCCCACGGCTCGCTCCACACCGGGAGTTGGGCAGACACATGCAATGCAGGGCCAGGTGCATGCAGAGCCTGGCCCGCAGCCCCCCCTCAGCACACGGGCAGCCCCGTTACCCCGCTTCAGGCTCCGGATCACGAACTTCTGCACAGCGCCTACTGCAAGGGAGATGGAGAGGGGTGAGCGCCTCGCGGAGGGGGCCAGCAGCATCGCTACCCATCGCCAAAACTGCATGTCTAGGGACCCCTTCCCTCTGCCCCCCTCCATGCCAAGGATGCCACAACAGGACCGTGGTGCACATAGAAGTGGAGACCAGTCCCAGGTTGGGTCCTTCTCTGCCCTGTCCCCCATCCCAATACCTCTGTCCCCGTCGGGGCGCCCCAGGGACTTGACGCGTGCCCGGCGTTCGGAGGCGGGGGTCTCCTGGCTGGAAGGGGCCCAGCTGTGGCTGGTGGCACGGCTCCCCTTGAAGAAGAGGTTGACGAGGGTCTTGGAGCGGTGCAGCCCGGGGGGGGCCCCCTGTACCCCTTGTCCCTCTGGCTTCTCCTTCTTCCGCTTCTCCTCTAGGGACACAGAGAGGGGGCTTGGAGTGGAGAGGCCAGGGGGTGCCACCCCAAATGGTGATTGGGGGCAGGGAACTTGGCAGGGGGGGGTGGGGGGGTTGGAGTGGCTACGTGGGGACACTGACTGGAAGGGAGTGCTGTTGTAGAGTGCAGTTGGGTCTCCAGGGGCCATGGGGCTGGACTTTGGGGGTGCCCGGCAAACCCCAGGGACAGGCTGGGGCTACACAGGGCTATAGGGTTGCCAGGGGTCCATATGGGCTGGGGGCTATAGGGTGCCAGGGTCTTGGCTATAGGATGCCGAGGAGCAGGGGCCAGGTATCCATGTGGGTCCGGGGATATAGGATGCTCGAGCAGGGAACAGGTTTCCATGTGGGGCAGGGGATGAGCTATGGGTCTCCCAGGGCTGGGGGGGGGTGCAGGGTTGGAGGGGGACCTCAGCCAGGGGCGAGTCCCACACGTGGGGCCATGCCCTGGTGCCTACCAGCGACGGTGAGGTCGCTCTGGGAGCGCGTGATGGGCTGCCGGGGCCGGCTCAGCGCCAGCAGCAGCGCCGTCTTGGGCGAGTGGGTGAAGGTCCGGCGCGGGTGGGTGCCAGGGGGCTCGCGGGCGCCCTGGCCCCGGATGGCAGTGTCCCGCAGCAGCTCGGGGGGCCGCACCGTGCGCCGCATCTCCGGCAGCCCCTCGGCGGCTGGCTCGGTCTGCATAGCCCGCTCGGCACGCTCCCGCGCCCAGCTTCGCCGTGGCCCATCCTCCGTGGAGATGGCCACATCCACAGTGCGGGTGGGGGACCCTGGGGTGGCCGTCCCCAGCCCGTTCACCGCCCCTGGCGCTGGCCCCGAGGAATAGGAGGAGATGGAGGAGCTGGTCTCCGAGGCCTGAGATAGCTGCTGCAGCTGCCCATTGGTCACTGCAAAGGCACAGCGGGGACACGGGGTGACACACTGTGGGGCCACAGAGAGCTCCGCATCCCCCCTGAGGACAGGGGACATGTGGGGACCTGTAGGGCCATGGGGACTTTAGGGCTGCTAGTGGTCACATGGGGAGCTCTGCGTCCCCTACAAGGGTCAAGTGGGGTCCCACAGGATTGGGGGGACCAGCGGGCCGCTGGCCATTGCGTTAGGGATCTTCATGTCCCCTCCAAGGATGGGGACATGTAGGATCCCGCAGGATCACAGGGACCACAAGGCTGCTGGCTGTGGCACAGGGCTCTCCCTGTCTCCTCCAAGGGTGGGGGGCAGGTGGGACCCTACAAGCCTGTGAGGACTGTGGGGATGCTAACCGCATGGTACCTCATGGCATGGGACATTCTCCCCCCCCATGGCAGCCAAATTCTGCTTGTATGGGGGTCGCAGCACCCCCCCCCCCCCCCCCCCCCGCACCCCAGCCCGGTGTCCCTGCCGGTACCCGCACGGCACTGCCCTTACAGCGACTGAGCCAGCAGTACTCGGCCACCATCTCCTTGTAGGCAGGGAACCGGCCCGTCTCCTAGGCACAGGGGGAGAGGACGAGGGGGTCAGCGCGCGCCGGCTGCCCTGCGCGAACCCGATCCGGTGCCAGCCATGAATAATGCATCCCCCCCCCGGCCCCCGCACCCCCCCCCCACCGCCTTCCCACCTGCCTGAAACCCAACCAGCCGGCAGCTGCACCAGCCCCACGGGCGCCAGGCTGAGCTGGGGCAGCGCCAGCGCGGGGATACGCCGACACCCCCCCCCCGCCGCCCCACCCGGGGAGTCCTGTGGGGCCGCGTGCGGGTACCTTGATGGTTAGCATGATGTGGGTCTGCCCCTTGAGCACCTCCACTGCCTTGCTATGGCTTATGTCTTCAAACTTGACTCCGTTGGCTGCAAGGACTTGGTCTCCCACCCGAATGCCGTTCTGCTCTGCCAGCCCCCCGGGGTCCACCCTAAAGCAGTAGGGGGGGGGGGGCAGGATGGGGCCAAGCCCTGCTCCTGCCCCACACCTCTGCCCGCGTGGCCCCAGGTCCCAGCACCCACAGTGGTGATGCCCACACTCTTATGAGGGTGGGGAGCTAAGTCAGGAAGGGGGTGCCAAGCCCCAGCATTGGCACAGTGGGGATTGGGGTGCTGCGTCCCCCTCATGCCCCCCGGGTTGGCCGTACTTGGAGACGTAGATGCCGAGGCCGAACTCCCTGCCGCCGCGGATGTTGAAGCCCAGGCAGTAGTCGTCGGAGGTGGTGTAGAGGTGGACGATGCGCCGCAGGCCGTCCTCGGAGCCGCTCTCCGACGGCGTTGAGCCGCTTTTCTCCACCACCAGGCGCCTGTTCACCACGTCCACCCTGGAGCGTGGGCACAGATTTGGGGTGGGCTCAGGGGGGTCCAGCTCTCACCCTCCAGCAGGATGGAGCCATCGGTGTCACCCAGCGGAGGAGAGTGATGGGGATGGGGGATGTTGAGGATGGGGCTTGCACCCACCCTGCCTGCTCCAGACCTTTCTATCCCATCCTGGGCAATCCCCACCTTTGTCAGAGACCTCTGATGCCCCCCCACGCCGAGGGTCTCCCGGCTCTGGGATCCTCCCTGTCCCGCAGCACGCCCCACCTAGCCTCCCCACCATGCCCTCCATGGGGTTAGATTTTGGAGTGCTGGCATGGGGGTCGCCCTGCTCACCACGCCGTCTTCTCCTTGGAGAACTTGATGCCCGGCACACGGCCCATCCGCCGGACCACCATGCGGAGGCGGTTGTTGCCGGTGAGGACCTTGACGGCGCTGCTCATGGTGATGTTCTCTAGGCTCACGCTGTTCACCTCCGTGATCTTGTCACCAACACACAGCCCGGCCTGCTCTGCAAGACGCACGCGGCTCGGCTGGGCACCCAACCTGGCACCGATGCCCTTGTTTGGCATCCCCCCTCCCTATACGTGTCCCCAGCCTGATTGAAACCCCACGGGAACAGAGGCAGGGATGCCTGGCAATCACACCAAGGCTGTGGCAGGCATCAGGGGCTTGTCACCTCACTGTGGCTTGGGAGATGGAGCTCAGAGCCACCAGCTGCCCACTCCTGTCTCCTGCCCTTCTCCGTGGAAAGCCTGAAAACCCCATGGCCAGAGGTGGCAGGGAGCAAATGGCGGCTTGCCCACCATGAAGGGTGGCATCGTTGCTGTGGCACCATGTCACTGGGAGCCCCCTGAGAGGGTCTTGATGGCACGTGCCTGTCCCCACTGGTGTCCCTTGCCCCGTCCCACTTACCAGCAGCACTGCCCTCCTCCACTTTACTGACGAAGATGCCAAGCCCGTGCTCAGAGCCACCGCGGACGCTGAAGCCCAGCTTGCCATCCACGCTCTTCTCCACCGTGATGGCGTTGATGATGTCGCTCTCATTGCTGCTGGCTGCGGGGACAAGGGATGGGACACGTCACCGAGGCTGGGTGCGAGCAACAGCGGGGGGTGTCTCTCTCGCTGGGGATGTCCCCAGCCCCAGGACAGCCCTCCCTGCCCCCAGACCCAGGGAAGCCAGGCAGCCAGGCCCCCCCCCCGGCCACGCGGGTGGGCAGAGGTCTGGGGGGGACACCCCACGCACCTTCGATGGGGGCGTTGATGAGGATGACGCGGCCCATGGGGGAGGCGGCGCGGCTGCCCCGGGTGGCCCCGTTGAGCAGGCGGCTCTGCTTGCTGAGGAGCCACTGGGGAGCCAGGCTGGCCTCGCTGCTGGAGCTCCGCGACCGGCTGCCCGCCGTCATCCCCGACAGTGTCGCGTCCCAGTCCTGGGCCATGGTGGCACTGGGCACCCCGGCGTCCCGGCGTCCGGCTCGGGGCTGGCCGCGTCCTCACGGGGCCGGGGCTGCCCGCCGGCCGGGGGGGGACATGGCATAGTCCAGCAGCACATGCCCGGGCTCGGGCACCGCTCCCTCTTAGCAGCGCGATGCCGGGGCCGGCTGGCGTGGGTGCTCGGCGCTGGCAGGACGGGTCCCGGACGCAGCGGCACAGCCTGGGGGGGTGGGGACAAGGAGCTTCATGACCCCCCTCTCCAGCCCTGTCCCCTCCCATCCCTATAGCATCCCGGGGGCCAAACTGCTGCAGGGCTCAGGGGTACCACCCTGGGGGTGGCAGGCACAGGCTGCCCTGCCCTGGGGCAAGGGTGCCGGGGTGCAAAGGGGCATTGCCTGGCACCGTAAATCCGGAATAGGGGGTGCAAAGGGGCTCTAGATAGTAGCGTAAAGCCAGAGCAAGGGGTGCAAAGGGGCTTTAGCTGGTAGCATAAATCCGGAACACGGGGGCGCAAAGGGGCTTTACCTGGCAGCATAAATCTGGAAAGGCTCCAGAGAGGGGACGTGGGGACCTCAGCTGTACCCCAGAGAGCAGTACCTGACCCCCCCAGCCCCTCCTTGGGGGGGCTTTGCAGCAGGAGGTGGGGAAGAGCCTCTCCCCATCCACCCCGGAGCCCCTCCGGATTTACCCCGCCGGGAGCTGCCATGGGGCAGGAGACGGGTCCGCTGCCCCTCGGGGCAGTTCCCGCGGGGATTTTCCAGGCGTGGGTGAAACGCCACCACGGGGCCCTCCCCCCGCGCTTCGTCCCCCGCTCGCCCCAGCCTGACCTCAATAAATAAGTGATGTCCCCGGCCAGGGGGACACGCCGGTGTCCCTGCCGCCTGCCAGCCCCCCACGGCGACCCCCGCTGTCCCCCCCCCAGCATCAGCCTGCGGTGCCCCCCTCCCCGAAGGGGCGCTGGGGACCCCCCCACTGCCGTCCCTCCCCCCCGCCCCGTGCCCTCCTCACCTGTCCCCATGATGCCACCTGCGAAAGAGACACCCGGCAGCGCGGGGGGGATGGAGAGGCCGGGGGGGGGCAGCGCCGCCTCCTGCCCCCCCGTCCGCGGGGATTGGCTGCCCCTGCGGGACCGGCGCGGCCATCGGGCGCGGGAGCTGTCAATCACGAGCGGCCAGGGCTGGCCTTGCGGCTGGGGTGGGGGGGAGGGGGGGGGAGAACGGACACAGGCTCCCCCCCCCCCCCGGGCACGGGGTGGTGGGGCTCGGGGGGGGGGCGCGTCCCCCCGTGGGGCTGCGTGGGGCGTGGGACGCGGTGCCCCCCCTCCCCGAGCCCTTCCCTTAGCGCGGAGCATCGCGGGGGCACGCAGGGGAAACTGAGGCACGGTCAGGGGAGGGGGTGTGTCGTGTCCCCCCCCCGCTCACTCCGGTGATGCGAGGCGGTGTCCCCCCGTGTCCCCCTCCCCGGGGGGCATCGCCTCCACCCCGGGCTGGCCGTGACCCCCCGGCGGGGCCCGGCGCCGCCAGCGCGAACCCGACACCGCGGCGGTTTCAGGTGATGCGCGGCGGCCGGGGGGGCTGCGGGGGGACCGCGGCCGGGCGGCGGGGGCGGGGACCGGGGCGGGGGGGTCCCCCCACGCCCACGGGGGACCCTGACACCAGGCGCGGCGGGGGCGCCTGGGTTAGGGGCTGGGGCGGCGTGGGGACACGCACCCACACACATACACACCCCAGGCACCCACACGTCCACGGCATGCGTGTTTATAGCCCTGCGCACGCACACGCGTGTAAGAGCGGCCGTGCCGGCTGTGCGCACACTCGCAGACACCCACGGAGCGCCGCTGCACGCGCGGCGGCGCACACGGGCGCGCGCGGCTCCGCTCACACACACGCACACGCGCACAGCTGTGCACACGCGTGTGCCCGCACGCACCGCCCCATGCACGAGCAGGCGCCCGCTTCTGCGGAGGCGCTGCCCCGCACACGCTCGCACGCAACTGCCGTGCCACGCGTGAACACCAACGCGGCCCGTGCGAGCACAACGTTACAAGTACGCGCGCGCGTGGCACAGGCATCAAAACCCGCGTGAGCCCGCGGATACGCACGGCCGGAACGGGGACACCCTTGTGCGCGCAGGCACGCGCAGAAACACGCACGTGAACACCCACGTGAAAACACACCCGAGCACCCGAGCGAGCAGAAACCGACGTGAACGCACACGCACGGACACAGACACGCACGTGAGCGCGCACGGGCACCCCCCACGTGAGCATGCGCACCCCACGCGCGAGTAATCCGGCGCACCCACGCGCGCTCCCACGCGCGCAATCGGGGGGCCAGACACCGCGTGCGGCTCGGCACGTACCGCCCCCCCCGCCGCCGGCCCGGTCCCGCGTGGCCCCCGCCGCCCCCCGCGCGGCGCCGCGCGGCTCCCCCCCCGCCGCGGGGCCGCCCCCCCCCCCCGTGACGAGGCCGGACGTCAGCGCGCCGGGCGGGAGCGGGGCGGCGGCGGCGGCGGCGGGGGGGGCACGGCGGGAGCTGCCCGGGAAGCCGTGAGTTCTGGGGGAGGCCCTGGCCTGGGTCGTTACGGTGGGGAGGGCGGGGGGGGGGGGGGTCACACGTGGGGGGAGGGATGCTCGGCCCCGGGGCGGGGAGCGGCGTCCCGCTTCTCGCGGGAAAGGGCGGGCGTGGAAATGAGACCGCGCCGTGTGTTTCGGTGCCTGCCCGGGTGGGACTTTTCCGCATTCCCGTGCCTTTCCTCGCACCACCCCCCCCCCGCGACTGGCAGCAGCGCTAGCGCCGAGGCGGTGGGTCCCCGTCCTCCCCCTCCACCCACCCGTGGCCGGGGTGCCCCGCGGGGGTGGGGGGTCGCTCCTAAGGGTTCTGGTGGCTGGTGCCAGCCGCACTGGGGGGCTCCCCCCTGACAGATTGCAGGGCGGGGGGGGGGGGGGTGTGTGTGTGCAGTGGTGGTGTTCCCCACCCATGAGCTGGGCTCAGGGGTCCCCACTCAGCTCCACTGCAAAGGGGGTCCCCGTGTGCCCCCCGTGCCCCCCCAGGCTGGGGGAGCTCCGGAGCTGCCCCGGCGGGGATGCAGAGGGATGCAGACTCACAGGCACCTCACCCCATGTAACACACAACACACCCCCCCCCCCCCCAGAAGATGCCACCGTCCCTGACTGCCACCATCAACATCCGGGAGCCCCGCTGGGACCAGAGCACCTTCCCGGGGCGGGCCAAGCACTTCTTCATGGTGACTGACCCCCGAAACCTGCTGCTCTCGGGGGCCACGCTGGAGGAAGCCCGACGGGTGGTGGAGGACTACAGGTACCGAGGGGGGAGCCGTACCCCCCAGCGCCGCTCCCGGCAGGATACAGCCTCGGGCAGTGCTGCTCCCCCCCCTTCCCCACCAAAGCTAGCCCCCCAAGTTGCCTGGCCGGGCCCTAAGGTGTCTCCCAGCTGCTCCGCATGGGGTGGGGGACCAGGTGGGGCACGGGTACTGGCGGAGGGTCTCCCAATGGGTGCTACCCTTGCCCGGCAGGGCGGGCACGGTGCCCCCAGGGCTGACGGAGGACCAGCTTTGGCGGGCGAAGTACATCTACGACTCGGCTTTCCACCCCGACACGGGCGAGAAGATGCTCCTCGTGGGACGTATGTCCGCCCAGGTCCCCATGAACATGACCATCACTGGTTGCATGTTGACCTTCTACAGGTACCTGTCCCCCTCCTCACCCCAGGGCCAGGAGGGTGCCCAGGGAGGGGGCACTGGACCCCTCCAGGGCACCCATGCTGTAGGAGCATGGGTGGCGTCCCCTGGTGCCACCAGCACCCTCCTCTCTCTGGTAGGACCACACCAGCTGTGCTCTTCTGGCAGTGGGTCAACCAGTCCTTCAACGCCATTGTCAACTACACCAACCGCAGCGGGGATGCACCCATCACCCCCAGGTGAGCATCCCTCTGGCCAGGTCTCCAGGGCACCCCAAAATGCTATGAGGGGTGCCTTGAAGAGGTTCTTGAATAGCGGGAGGCTGTGAGATGGGGTGGTGGGGACCTGGCGCAGCCAGAGGTGGACACCGGTGGGGCTGTCGAGGTTGGTGGTAGAGCTGGGAGAGGAACCCAAGTGTCCTGCTGCTATTGAAGGGCATGCTGTCCCCTCCTTTGGGGTGGAGGTGGGGTGGGGGGGATCCTGGCTCACTGATGTCACCTCCTGCTCTTGCAGCCAGCTGGGGACAGCCTATGTGAGTGCGACCACGGGGGCGGTTGTCACAGCACTGGGGCTCAAATCGCTCACCAAGGTAAGGTGGCCGGGGCACCTGGACCTTCCCTGTGGGGTCTCCCTCAGCTCCCCATCACCTGGGGCAGGGGAGAAAATGGAGGAATGGGGTTGCCTGGGGGGACCCACACAAGGCAGCCCCTCTCCTCAGCAATGGCTCCAGAGATGGCCTGGTTCTTCAGTCCCGCTCCATCCCCAGCTGCATCTCTTCAGGCTTTTTTCACCCCTCGGCCTCCCCTCCAGGGCTGGGAGGGGACATGGGACCCCCCGGGCCCCCCCGGGCTCTGCAGCTTTGACCAACTGGGAGTTGCAGTGGAGGAGGGAATGTTTTTTCCCAGTGGGGCTGGGACACTCCAGGGTCTTGCAGGGGAATAGTGGCAGATGTGGGGACAGCCAGCTCTGCCCCCAGACCCTCTGCGTGACACGGTCTCTGCTTGCCCCTCCAGCACTTGCCAGCCATCATCGGCCGGTACGTGCCTTTCGCAGCCGTGGCTGCTGCCAACTGCATCAACATCCCGCTGATGAGGCAGAGGTGAGCCCCCGGGCTGGGCTGGGGTACTTGGGCTTGTGTCGGGGTTTACCAGACACTGGTGGGGGACGCGGGGAGCAGTGCCCTGGGCTTGCAGGGGCTTCCTTCCTGGTCCTGCTGGCATCCCTTACCCTCCTTACAGGAGGATGCCAACCTCCCTTGGAAGACATGTGCCTGTGCTGTGTCCCTGCCCTATCCCTTGATCCTCCCACCCGTGTGCCCTCGGCTCCCTTCACCCCTGCTCTCTCCACAGAGAACTCAAGCTGGGGATCCCCGTCATGGATGAGAATGGGAACCGCCTGGGCGAGTCCACAGCTGCAGCCCAGAAGGCCATTTTCCAGGTGGTGGTGTCCCGCATCGGCATGGCAGCCCCGGCCATGGGTGAGTGTCCCCTCTTCCACCTGTGTCTAGAGACTGCAGCCGCTCCCTGGCAGCATGGGACGGGGTCCCATGGCTGGCAGGGGGCTGCGAGCACTGGGACCTCATTTCCTTCCTCTCTACCCCAGCCATCCCCCCAGTGATCATGAACGCTCTGGAGAAGAGAGCTTTCCTGAAGGTACTGGTGGTCCTGGGATGGGAAGGTGGTCATGGGGACCCCCCTCTCACTTGTCACAGGTGCTGGCACCTCTCAGGGCTGGCACTCTGTCGGGGAACAGACACCTTCCTGCCCCGTCCACCCCCCTGATGCACAGTCTCTCCCTGTTCCCGGCAGCGGTACCCGTACCTGAACGCTCCTCTGCAGGTCGGCCTGGTGGGACTCTGGTAAGTCACCCTCCATCGATGGGCATCGCTGCCCCGGGCACAGACTGAGCTCGGATATGGGAGGCAGTGCTGCTGGGGGGGTCTGCTTGGCAGAGCAGGAGAGAGCTGCCCCGGAGCTCCTCAGGGAGATGCCAGAGCTCGGTCAGGCTGGTGCCCCTCCAGGCAGATGGGATGGGATATGATGTCCTGAGGCTGGGAGCTGTTTTGCTCCATCTTGATGTCTCTCAAGCCTGCCACAGGCTCCTGCTCAGCACAGCTGTTCCCCAACACTGATGGAGACAGGCTTTGCTCCCCTTCAGGAGCTTCAGGAGCTGAATGTGGGGTCTGGAGCCCAGAGAGGGTGTCTCCTTAACCCATTCCTGGCTGAGCACCCAGCACGGCTCTGGGCTTCCTCCTTTGCTGCTCTGGGATCAGGCTGCAGTTGGGAGTGAGTGATTTATGCAGTCCAGTTTCTCCTCTCCATGTCCTTCCCTTGCAGCTTGGTGTTTGCAACCCCGCTGTGCTGCGCACTCTTCCCACAAAAAAGGTAAGGACGGACCCCTTGCCTGCGTGTACAGCCCCGTGGGGCAGGGCATGGGGTGCAAGCAGGAGCCATGTGGGCTCCTTGTGCTCTCTGACCCCCCAAGAGATACTTTTTCTCCTTTGAGCAATCAGAGGCTTGAAACTGTGTGTGCACACGCACATCCCTGTGCGCATGCAGTGATGCAGACCCAAAGGTCTGCGCTGGGCTGTGGGGACAACATCCC
The DNA here is from genome assembly GCF_018691265.1 of Tyto alba. Classification (NCBI taxonomy): domain Eukaryota; kingdom Metazoa; phylum Chordata; class Aves; order Strigiformes; family Tytonidae; genus Tyto; species Tyto alba. Next base: position 15,434,462 of record NW_024881261.1, read on the forward strand.
CATAGGGTGCAGGTGGGGAAGGGGTGGCAGCTGGTGGTTTCCCAACCTGGGCTCCCAGCGGGTGTCCCCCTTCCATCCCCTGCATCTGTGTCCCTTCGGCAGCTCAATGTCTGTGAGCCGTCTGGAGCCTGAAGTCCAAGCTCGGATCCAGGAGAAAGACCCACGGTTGGAGACCGTCTACTTCAACAAAGGGCTCTGAAGGGGGGTCCCAGGGCGGCCGAGATGGGTGCCGCAGAGCCACTGAGCTGGCGCACTGCTGAGCTTTGCCCCTTGGAGCCCCTCGGGGCTGCCGCTGCTTTCCCTTGGCCGTTGTGTGTCCGTAGGTCCCAGGTGCTCATCCCTGCTTCCCAGGATGCCCACAGCCACGCAGCACCGCCCCGAACCCCGTCCCCGTGCCTGGGCTCAGCCCTGCTCTGGGGACCTCCCGGCTGGCACCCCGGTGCGTTTCTCCCGCGCTCGCCATGCGTGTGGCTGTAGCTGCGTGCGGTGCACAAGGGAGAGTGGTTGCACCCCCCCCTGCAAGCGGGGATGTGGGGTGAGGAAGAAAATGGTGCTCCCCAGCTTTAGGAGGCAGTGGACAATCATGGCGTTTGAGGGTCGAACCCCTCTGCAGGCACCCCACGTTCCCCAGTAGTTCAGCAGCTGGTGCCTGGGGATGGCACAGCAGCTTTCAGAGAGGAAAACTCCCCATATCCAAAATAGCCGTGAGTGATTTCAAGCGCACACGGTGGCTTGAACCCACAGGGTCCCTCCCAGCCCGGGTGTGTGCTCTCGGATCACCCTCTGCTCTCCTCTTGGCTGCTCTGGGGATTTAATCTGGCTTTCTGCTCCTTCCATCTCCAGAGCAAATGGCACATTTTAATCCCAGCAGAGAGTCACCCTTTTCATTCTCATTTTAATGCCATCTATGTTCAGGGCTGGGCTCCCCCCGAGGGGTCACTCAACCCCCTCCTGGAGTGCTTGCTTTCAGGTGGACCTTCTCAAATAGCTTTAAGTGCACTGTGGTTTCCTTTAGTTATTTTTTATATACATATAATGTACCTATATATACCAAGTAATAAAGGCAGGTTGTTTATACGAAACCAAAAGCAAAGAGAAGCATGTCACTTGCCAGTTTTTATATGGTGGAAAGGGGCTGGCCTCAGGGTGAGGATGGGAGCAGGAGGGACAGGCAGGTTGGGTGCCGGGGTGCCCCTGTGCCCCCCAGGGCAGGGCTCTGCCCCCCCATTTTCCAGCCCGTTGCCTTTGCAGTGGCACCGGCTGGTTCGGCGTGTGGTTAAGCTCATCCAGCTGTCAGGAGGGCTTTTTTTAGCACCAAGGGCTTTGCACTTCACCCCGGTGCAGAGGGCTCTGCTAAGATGCTGCCCTGGATGCTGCTGGTTTGGAGAGACCCGAGCGTCTCCCCCGCCCTGCCCATGCTCCCACCCCCTCTCGCAGCCCGCTCACAGGACGCTCTGCTTCAATCCCAGCCCTGGGCCTGTGCCTGCCTCTCCAGCGAGGATATTTTTATCCCGCTTTCTATGCACGGCTATCAGAGAGCATGTTGCTGCTGTCGTGGGACCCTGGCAAGCCTGTAGGCAGCGGCTGTGTCACCCACAAGCTGGGGCAGTCAGAAGAAGCGACGGATGTCCATGCAAGGAGGGGAGGGATGGAGGCAACCACACCCTGCAGAGCCCCTGCACCGAGCCAGGACGGAGGAGCGAGAGTCGCTGCAAAGCCAAAGATGGGCAGATGCAGCAGCTGGTGAGATAAGGACCAGGCAGCCCAGAGCCACCCTGTGCCGTAGCTTTCCCGGCAGGCAGGGTCTGGCAGAGGCCAGGCAAGGGGTGCTCCCCACCCCAGGGGCTGCCAGAAGGAAACTTGCACCCAGAACCCACCCAGGGTGGGGGAGCGGATTGGGACAGACATGTCAGGGATCTGTCCCCCTCCTTCTGCTGGCCGCGGCATATTGCAAATATCTCCCCTGAGCCAGCCATTGGCGGCTTATAAATAATGCAGCCCCTCGCTGCGCAATAAGGACTTGTCAGTAGCTATTCCGCTCTCATAAATTAAAGATGAAAAGGTACAAGGCTCTTGCCAGAAAAATGAAGACAAATTTTTAATAGCTTGCCAAGACACAGGGAGATGGAACGCTCAGGAAAAATGAATTACGTTTTTATTATGTGTTTTATTGTGGTGTAATTGAACGGGATTAGCTGAGAATACAATATATTTCCAGGGCAGTGCAAAGAAAACAAAAATAATGATGACACCTGCCCCCCCTCTGCAACACCGGTCTGCGTGGGGACACTCTCCATGTGTGCACTGGCTGGGAGCTAGCTCTGAGATGCTGGTGGCCGCAAGAGGCAAAGACGGGGATGGGAGGGACACTGGAGGGGACAGTGGACTGGGCACAGAGGGGCTCAGGGTGGCTGGGTCTGGCTGGATGGCAAGGCAAGGTCCAGGCTCACCCGAAGAACCCCCAGAGCTGTGGGGTTGGGGTGCAGAGCAGGGTGGCATGGCAGCACGCGGCTGCACAGAGCCACTGGATGTCTTTCACCTGTCCCCGTGTCCCCAGCTGCTTTCATCCCATCCCTGAGTCCCCTTTGGTCTGTCCCCTACCCACACAAGCTGGCACTGCTAGGCTGAGACCTGATAAACTCAGCTCTGGTGGAGAGCAGGTCTGGGGTGCTGCCCTGCAAACCAGTCACACCGGGTGTCCTCTCCAGGGGCTGGCAGCACTGCTGAGAGCCCACAGACTCGGTCACTTTGTTGTGCTAGGTGGGGCCTGTCCTCACAGGTCCCCTGGTTGGAGGGGAGAGCAAGATGACCCCCTGGCTGGTGAATTTTGAGGGGCTGACATGCCCAAAGGTGACACTGCTGCTTTGGCGAGGGAGTCCTGGATGCAGCAGTGGATGCAAGGAGAGCAAGTTCATTCCCGAGACAGTTCATTCCAGAGGTCACAGGCCAGTCCCCGAAGGGCAGCTGCAGGGTGTCCCCAAGGGGTACTGGGGGTGCTGGGTGGCGCTGGGCTGGGGACATCGATTGGCCCCTGGCATTTTTAATGAGCTGCCCTACCGCAAGCTTTAACCTTGCCCATAATGAGGGCGAGCGGCAGCAATTCCTACTGCCACAGCCGGCTCCCCCAGACTTAATGAGCTAATCAATACTTGTTCTCAGCTTAATTTCCAGCTAATTGCTCTTTAATGACGCCTGGAAATGGGCAGCCTCTTGCTGGGGGGGGTGGGGTGGGGGGGGTGGGGATGGGCAGGCTCCCCCTCCCCAGCGCCCATCCCCAGTGGCAGGGGGTGTCGGGGTGGTGGCGGTGGGTGACCTTGTCACCTTCCCTGGTTGTGTCCCAGCCTTGCTGGCGCTGCTGGGAGCCAGGGAAAGGGAGGGTGGCAAAGGGGACAGTGGCCACAGGGCATGGTGCCACTGAGCTGGCAGCACCTTTCCCCCCCCCCAGGGCTGTGGAGACTGTGCAGCCCCGTGCACCTGGGACAGGCTGAGCAGAGGGTCCCTGCACCCCAGGAGAGTCCCCAAGTCCCTTAGGACAATACGTTGCCATAGGGGATCCCCAGGGTGGGCTTTTTTTGGCGGGGGGGGGCCTTGGTTTTGGTGTGCAGGAAAGATGGAGGGGGGACACTGAGGTGGATGTGTGGGCCCGGGTACAGGGACAGTGTCACGGCAGCAGTGACCTGGAGGTGGCAGCACCGCCTGCCCGCACCGCCGGCTCAGCCCCTCAGGCGGGGGGGGGGGGGGGGGGGGGGGGGGGGGGGCAGGGACGTTTAGGGGGTGCTCCCGTTTGCTGCGGGGTCAGGGGTGCGGCAGGAGCCCGGGTGGGGCGGTGGGAACCGCGCTCACCCGGCCCCGAGGTGTCAAAGCTGGCGTGGCCGTGTCAGCCGGGCGGGGGGGGGGGGGGGGCATCCTCGGAAATGCAGCCCCCGCCACCCCCTTTTGGGTCCCGGCCCCGGGTTATAGGACCTGCTTTTGGGTGGGACTGGTGGAAAAACTTCAGTGAAAGTGGGGGGGGTTCCTGCGGGGAAGGCGCGGAGCTGCATCCAGCCCAGCCGAGCAGTGGGTCCTGGGGGAGAAGGGGCCAGGCAGGCTCCGGCCGGGGACACCGCAGCAGTTTGGGGACCGGAGCGTCCCTTGCCGCCCGGCCACCGCTCCTCAGGGCCGGCCTGAGAGCCCCTCGTCCTTCCTGCTCACAGCTGCAACTGTTTCCTCAAGAATTTGCTGATGGGTTTGTTCTTGGGAGGAATTTGCTCTGGAAAAGCCTGGAGAAACCTGAGTCTGCTTCCCAGCACGGGTCCTGCCTGGCATGCAGGATGGGAGGGACCTGCCTGCTATTTGTCCCTTGTCCCCACAGTGGACCCCAAAGATGCATCTGGGACCCCCAGGAGTTGCATGGCCTTGGGGTGGGATGGGCAGACCCCGGCTGTGCCAGGCTGCTCTGCATAGCGGGAGAGGAGCAGCGGTGGGTTTGAGGTGAAACAAGGGAAATTGGTTTATTATGAGAACGAGACCCCCACAGCCCCAGGCAGCGTGCTGGCAGCACCCCCTGCCCCAGCATCTCCCAGTGACATTTGCTTCTGCTGTGACATAACCCGCATTCCTGTCCCCACCAGCCCTAACGCCTCTCGCCAACACTCCCTGACATGACATGCATTGAGTCACTTGGCCCGGGGCGTTTTTTCCAGGGTGTTTTTTTTCCTTGGCCTCAACTGCTGGAAGCCCCAGATCCCCATGGAGTGGTACAGATCAGCCCGAGGCCACGGGGAGAGTCAGTGGGGCTAGGAGCAGTGGGGCACCCCGTACCAGCCATGACATCTTTGCCATCAGGGACACATCCTGATGACAGAGCTCTGGAGGGATGCCATGACTGTGGGTCTGCTGGGAGCATCCACTGACTCCTGGCTTCAATAACACCATCACGGGTGGGAAATGGTGGTGGGGAGCAACCCACTGGGGAGGGAGGAAGGGACTTTGGTGCTTGAGGCTCGCTGTACCTTCAAAGCCCATTTTCAGGAGATTCACTGGGCTTGGGGCAAGTGAGAAAGGAGGGATAACTGGTCAGCAGTAGAGCTGGGAATGTGATTTACCCTGGTGCCAGGCCACACAGGGCTGCAACCTCCCTTTTCCCCCCTCAAGTCTGCTCCCAGCACCCAGAGCCACAAGCCCCAGGTGTAGCCAGGGGCAGCACTGATTGACTCGAGGTGTGATTGAGCACAGCTCCTTGTTAAACACAGGTTAGATCTTCCACCCCTCATTCATAGCTGCTACTATTTATTAGCACATTCAATAGTCTCATTAAGCAGGAGGTTTAATTACCTGCCAGGTTTGAGCTCCATCTTGTTGAGCTGAGCTGGGCTGCCTATGGCTTCCTGGTGCTTGGTTGTGTTGCACCACAGCTGGAGCTTTCCCTGCTCAGATCTGTGGTTGGATTTTACCTCTGGCCAGGGCATTTCCATCCAGAGACGTGGCCTCTCCCCACCTTGCGAGCAGCATATGCTGCAGTGATGCTCAGATGAAGCCAGACACCCAGAAGCTACAGTTACCCCATGGGGACAGGGATGTGGGAGGTGTCCGGGCCATGGCACATGGGAGGAGCTAGAGCTGGGGTCTTCATGTGCAGGGAAGGGCAGCAGCAGTGGGGTCTGTCCCACCCCCCTGCCCTGCTGCAAGAGAAGCAAATAACCAGGCACCATCGCTGGCCCCACTTTTCAGTGGTGCCTGGGATTTAAGTGCTGGCTCTATTTCTGTGCCAGCCAGGAGCTGTGTGGGCTGAAGGTGGAATTTAGGACCAGGCTCACCCCACTGCTTTGCCTATTGTGTGGAGCTGGCGAGGGTGCACTTGCCTCAGGGATGTCCAGAGCCCAGACAGGAAGGCGATGCTTTGTCCCAAGGCAGGGAAGCAGGGCATGGCAGGGGCAGCTCTGTCTGTGTCACCAACAGCCTGTCCCCTCCCTGCTCAGGCTCTGAACTTGCTCTAGAGGTGCGTGTAGGAAACTCTCAGCCTCTCCTGACTTTTTTTCCCTGCTCCCAAAGCAGCTGCAGCCCCAGTTGCTCCGCGACTTCTGGATGTGGGGCCCAAAAACCTGTGGCACGCTGGGACCGTGCTGGATGGGCCAAGCGAGGGGAGCTGGGGAGGGAGGCAGCCCTGAGCCAAGGGGCTGGGGGCCACAGAGGGGGAGCAGGACGTGAGGATGAAGGCAGAGCTGGCAGGAAATCCCCCTCTGCAGCAGCAGGCTGGAGGGGGGGGCTTGGCCAGCAAAGGCGGATTTAGGGGGGCCAAAGCCTGGCGCATTTTCCATCATTAGCCATGGCTGGATTCACAACATGACTGAGCGAAAGCCCTGGAGCTCGGAACAAATTTGCAGGAGGGTGTTGGAAAGCAAAAGCAGATTTTTGCAGCATGGTGAAGGAAACCAGATCCTCCGAGGGGTCCTGCGGCAGCTTTGCTTTGCCTGAGCTTCACTGGGGAAGCAAATCTCACAAATTCCTCACCTGGAGGAGGGGAGCAGGCTGTGAGATCCCCCCCAGCTCAGTGGCAGGAGCAAGATGTAAATGCATGGCGTGTTTGTGCTGCAAAAGCACGCTAGGTTCCCTGCTGCTCAGAGCCAGGGAAATTGAGGCAGGGAGCAGCAAGGCAGCTTGCCGGGGGGGCTCTGGGGCCCCAGCCCCACGCGTGAGGGTTTGCACTGCCATGGTGTGGAGCAGCCCCACCATTGCTCCCGACAGCTCCACTCCAGCCAAGGTAATGCCACTGCTTGCACCCCAATACCCCCTTTGTACCAGGCTCCCGGGGTGGGGTGAGCACAGACACCCCCTGGGAGTTATCCCCCCATTTCATCACAGCAGCTGCTCAGTGTTTCAGCCTGTGTTTCCCACCCAAATTACTGTTTGGGAGGTGCTTTTTCCCACTTCCCCAGCCGTGCCCACCCCCAGCTTTTCCCCTCCCATTCTCTCGTCCCCACAGGTGGTCTCTGTCCCCCCACTCTGGTCCCCTCCTGCCCCACGGATGGAGCTGAGCATCAGCCCAGGTCCTGACAGGCAGCTTGGGGTGACCGCAGCGTGAGGGTCCGCGGGGAGGCACCGGTGTCGGGGGGGGGGTGCCGGAGCTGGGGCCAGGGTGCAGTGGGTGGTGGGACCCCGGCAGGGAAGGGGTGCGGGGCAGCCCGGGTCCCGGTCCAGGGATGGGCGGCGGGCCCGGAGAGGGGCGGGGGGACTCACGTTTCGCTGACATCACGGCGGGTGCCGGAGCAGCCGGGGGCCAGCAGCCCCACCGCCACGGGCACTGCGCACCCGCAGCCCCCCGAAACCGCCGCTCCCCGGCACCGGCACCTCCGGTAAGTGACGACTTGCGGCGGGGTGGCTCCCGAGGGACACCGTGCCCCTTTCCCAGGACTCAGCCAGGACCCCCAGCGCTTGCAGCCCGGACTTGGGGAGCCAGAGACCAACTTTGCAGTTATCCTTCCCCTTCCCTGGCCCCCCACATCCATCGGGGGCTGGGGCCTTGCTGTGTACAGCCCGGAATGGGGGGGTGGGGGGAGGAAGAGCTCCAGCACCGGGACCCCCTGGACCCTTTCTACCCCTGGGGGGGGGCCTCGGTGGTCTCCAGGAAATAGGTCAAAGTTTCACAGTTTGTTATCCAGGGGGTGCGTGTGTGTGTAACTCACCGACCTGGCCAGCCCCAGCACCCCACCCTGGCTCCAGGCTGCGTTAGCCCTGGAGGATTGAGGGGTCTGTGGGGTGCAGCTGGGGGGGCTGCAGGCTGCCCTTCGGTGCTGTTTCCAGCAGGAGGGGACAGGGCAGTCTGGCCGAGTGGGTCCATTCCCCAGCCCCACTCGCTCATGCTGGGTGGCCCTGGGGCAGGGGAGTGTAATTTTACTTCATCTCGGAGAAGGCAGGCAGAGTGTAACCAGGGCCCAGGGAGGTGTTCACAAAGGGGTTCCGTTCATTGTCACCCCCTTTGGGAACAGGTTCTGAGACCACATATGTCCCCTTGGCAGAGATGGGAAGCCTGGGACAGATCAGCCTCTCGGCTTACTTGGGGTGGGGGTGTAATGCAGGCTTGGGGTTTGGGGACAGGGACCCTGCTGTGACAGTACGGGCTGATCATGCTGGGCCTGCTGCCAGTCCACTGACTGCCCACTTGTGCACTGAGTTCCCTCGTGCTCAGCCTCAGTTGCCTGTGTGATAACTGAGGGGGTCACAGAGCTTTCTTGTGGGTGTGTTTCTTCCTTTGCTCAGGCAGGTGGTGCCTAAAAGGAGGGGTTATGGTGCAGGGAGGGGAGGAGGACAAAAGCCAGGCGTGACTGGGAGCATCCTCCTGGCTTGGCTCCTCTCAGCTGGCTGCCTCCAGCAATGGAAGGAGCCCCTTGTCTGCAGGATCAGCCGCTCCATTGTGCTTGTCTGGGTGGTGAGGGAGCAAAAAAGGGCTCATGACTCTTGCAAAGTGATAGGGAAAGGAAAGGGGAACCTGGTTTGAGGGCAGCTTCCTGAGAGGAGGTGAGGAGCAGGGTACAAACCAGCTGAGCCACGACGGTGTAGAGCAGCCTGTCAGGCCCCCACAGCAGCCCTGTGGCTCCCCAGGCCATGGTGGGGTCAGAGCAGTCTGGACTTTGCCCACAGGGCTGACACAGAAGAAGAATGAAACCCGGTGGGTCTGGGGTCAGCAGACTACCCCGCCAGAGGATACTCAATGTCTTGGTGCAGGATCTGGTTGGGAAGCCCCAGGGTGGGAAGGATGTGGCTGTGGGTCTGTAGGTGAGAGGGTTTGGGACCAACCCTCCCCTGCACATCATGCAGTGCTGACGCTCAGGGCGAGCCAGCGGGGAGTCAGAGAGGTGGGAGATGCTCCCTGCACATACGTCCTCCCTCCTTACAGGCCAGGATGGCTCCTCGGATCTAGCCAGAGAGGCCAGAGCAGTGCTGGAGATCCCTGTCCAAGTGATGGTGGGACCGGGATAGAGGAGCTGCCGTGAGGATGTCTGAAGCCAAGACCCTGAGCTCATCTTGCCTCGTGCTTTTCTTGCTCTCCTTGCACTGGGCTTCGCTCCAGCTGGGCCAGGCTTTTCCCAGCACCTCTGACTACCTCCAGCGGGGCTGGCAGCGGTTGCTGGAGGAAGGGGAGGGCTGTGCGGAGTGCCGGCCGGAGGAGTGCCCAGCGCCACGCGGATGCCTGGCTGGCACAGTGCGGGACGCCTGCGACTGCTGCTGGGAGTGTGCCAACCTGGAGGGACAGATCTGTGACCTGGACAACACCAACCATTTCTACGGCAAGTGCGGGGAGCACCTGGAGTGCCGGCTGGATGCCGGGGACCTGCGGCACGGAGAGGTGCCCGAGCCCCAGTGTGCCTGCCTCTCCCACCTGGCCCTCTGTGGCTCCGATGGCAAAACCTACGCCCAGATCTGCAGGTTCCTGGAGGTCGCCCGTGCCCACCCTGATGCCAACCTCACCGTGACCCATGAGGGTCCCTGCGAGTCAGGTAGTGCCCTGGGGGCAGCTGCGCGGACAGCAGGATGGAGGCTTGTACTTCTTGGAAAGGGACAAGCAAGGGGGTCTGGCTTAATTATTTCACCTGGCAGCAAAACCATGGTGTCCACAGGGACACAGCAGCACTAGAGTCTGTTCCGTACAGTGGCAGGTCCCCTCTGGTCCCCCCACCCTACTGCATTGGGGCAGCCCCTGCAGATCTGGTGCCTGGAGAGGTCTGGGAGCAGCTTTGCCAAGTGGGACCGGAGTTTATGGGAAGCAGCAAATCCTGCCGGAGCAGATGGGGAAGTTCCAGGGAATTGTTAGCGAATTCTTGGCGGCAGTGCTGGGTTCATGCTGGCCCAGCGCTCCCGAGAAATGCGGCTGCCTCCTGAAAATGGAAACCTGGGTTGGTTTGATTTGGCTGCGCGATTTCCACCTCCTGTTTGAAACCCAGCTGGGGGGGCAGGCAGTGGAGGGGAGGCCATGCCTCAGCCTGCCCAGTCCACAACAGGTCACCTGGTGCTGTCACCACAGCCCAAGGGGCATCAAGGTTGACCCTATTTTCTGCAGATCATCATGTCCTTGAGTTTTTCCCCCAGGTATTTTTGGAGGTGAAGTCCTTCCTTTGACCTCTGGCTCATACTGTGGGCCAGATCCTGCAACAGGTGTGTGTTGGAAGAGTAATCCTCACTCCAACCTTCCAGGGAAGAGATGTGGGACCTGGAGGTATTGGCTCCGTACAGCAGCCAGGGACCTGCTCACTCCCTTATTCACTGACACAAGCCGCATGCGAGAGCAGAGGCCTCGTTTGGCTGGAAGCTCATCCACCTCACCCATTCCCACCAGGCTCGGGCTGGATGAGTGCCCCTTGGCCTTTCCCTCACAGGAGGAGCGTGCTCCGATTGCACAGGAGAGCTTTGCTTTGTAGTGTTGCTGTTATTGAACTGTTCCTGCTGCCCGTGTGTCCCTGAGCAGCACTGCAAAGCCAGAAGTGATGGCAACCCTCTGTGGGATGGGGGAGGGAGCATCCAGTCCTAGTTGCGAAGAGGGACAGTGTCCTGGGACAAGGTGAGGGTCTGCCATGGGTGGGAGAGGAGAGGGGCATGGGAAGGGTGCCAGAATCTCTATGCGAGCCAAATGCCACCCCAGAGGGGACCAGCCCAGAAGAGCCCATGGGACCTCTTCTGAGCCCACCTCACTCTCCTGTTCCCCTTCCCCAGAGCCCCAGATCACCTCTCCTCCCTATGACACATGGAACGTCACCGGGCAGGATGTCATCTTCGGCTGTGAGGTCTTTGCCTACCCCATGGCATCCATCGAGTGGAGGAAGGATGGCACAGAGATGCTGCTGCCTGGAGATGACCCCCACATCTCTGTCCAGGTGAGTGGTATGCCTAGGACATACGGCCCCAGGGTGACCCAGCCCTTCCCAGAGCTTGTGGGCAACCTGACTCGAGGGTGGTCATCCTCTGGGGGTGGCCAAGCCTGGCTGTCTGAGAATGAGGAGGGGTGACTGGAACCTGCACACCATAAGGACTGGCTGAGCCAGGGATGCTGTCTCGGTGGTAGAAGCCATCAGCACAACTCTCTTCTGCAATTTTCTCTAGTAGTATTTGAACTTATGAATATTTTTTAGGACCTGCAGAGTCCTGCAGCAGGGAGTTACCCACCTCCTTGCCTTTAGTTTTCTTTGCCTGCTGGCTTTACTCACAGTCCCGCCAGAAGGGTTGAAGGAGAAAACCTCCCGAGATCCCTTCCAGCCTGGCTTATCCTCTGCTCACACCATCAGACTCAGGCAGTCCCTGCCTTTTTCTGCCTGGCACTCCGAGCAGGGCTTGCCTCCCAGAGCAGGCAGGCCCAGGAATCAGCATCCTGTGTGCCACCGGCCCCAAATATCATGCCCAGCTGGGCATACCCACATATTAGAGGGTGTGGGCAGAGGCACAGGGGCCGTGCACCACAGCCAGCCACTGGTGAGGAAGAAACTGTGGTGGGGTGGATGGGGGGAAGCCAGGGAGCAGTTGGGACTCACACTGTTGCAGAGTGACATGCTGGTTCCCCCTCCATCTTTCTGACTTTTGTGCCACCCCATAGCTTGTCACAGGGTCCAGCTGAGGAGCTTTGCTCCCAGCAGGGCTACTCTGCCTGGCTGGAGGAGACTCAGCTGTCCTCCACCCCTGGCCACTGCACCATAATAGCAGCCTGCAAACACAGCTGCAGCCCAGATGGGTCAGGAAAAAGTTATTTCTTGCTGGAGACAAACAAAAAATAGCATGGTTGGCGCCAGAGCGATCCTGGGACCTCACTGCCTGCTGAAGCAGGGGACTCGAGACTCCTCTGAGCCATCCCAGTCTAGCTGTGCCCGTGGCACAGATGGCCCCTTGCTTCTGTGACCCTGCAGAGCACCGACCCCAACATCCTCCCACTGTTTGGGGATCATGGTGACACTGGGGGCACAGCTGGGAGTCCAGGACATGTCTGTGGGGTCCTACCCAAAACAGAGCTCTCCTGGGGGCAAGAAGATCCCCATTCCCCCCACCTCCCCTGGGTAGTGGGAAAAGGGGAGACCTGCATCCAGGAGGTCTGCACTTGTCCCCAGAGGGGTACTTAGTGGGGGTTAAAGAGTTTCCCTGGGCTTGTGTCCCCCTTCCCACCCATCTCAGACCCATGCAGGGATTTTCTGGCCCCAGTGCTAACTGAAATCTGCACACACACCCCCCCACCTCCTATCTTCACAGTTCAGAGGTGGCCCCCAGAAATATGAAGTGACGGGCTGGCTCCAGATCCAGGGCGTGCGGGTGACGGATGAAGGCACCTACCGCTGCTTCGCCAGGAACAAGGTCGGGGAGGTGGTGGCGTTAGCAAGCCTGACTGTCTTCACGCCAGGTGAGCACCGTGTCCTTGTCCCCATGGTCTCACAGGAATGAGAGAGGGGATGTTTGGGCAGGGTGCGCTGGTATGGTGGGAGCTGCTGATGCATAGGGATGTGCTGGCGATGCCCCAGCAAGCTGCTGTGCATGGTTTGGCTTTGGTCCTGGTGGGGAAGGGGACCGGCACTGGGGTGGGCAATGTCACATTGTCCCCATGCTGCTGTTTCAGACCAGCTCAACCTGACGGGCTTTTCCCTGCCGAAGCCCCGCGCAACACCTGAGGACTACGGGGAGAGCGAGGAGGACTATTACTAGCCTGGAGATGGGATGTCCAGCTGCAGAGATCACCTGCTCACAGTGACTGTCCGCGGGGGTCAGGGACATCTCAGGAACAGGCACCCCTCAGCCCAAAACTACTTCTCTGAACAGTCCTGGTACAGCAGCCTCTTTTTTGGGGTGGGGAACAGGGTGACACATCCCTTTGCTGGGGGTGCTCAGGGAGGGGACACTGGCTGGTTGGTGTTGCAGGGCTGGGACTGGGGGTGGCTCTGCCTGGGGCAGGGGGGGTCTGTCCTCCAGCACTGAGCGAGGATGGGGTGGCAGATGGGAGACTGGGGGGGGACAGTCACACTGGACTTGGTGCTGGGGGTGGAGGCAGCCTCGCCTGGGAGAGGGATGTCAGGGCAGGGTCACCTCTGCCCTGTGCAAGGCATTTCAGGGAAGCCAGAGTGGAGGACTGGGACCTGGCTGTGACACCCAGTGTGTCACCCCCAGGGCCAATCTGTGTCCCCCAAGCACAGGGACAGCCAGGCTTCTCCCCAGGACTCAGGGAACCTGCTGCCAAAACATCCTTCTCTTCTGTTTTGTTTTTAACTAGAAAAGTAATGATTTGAGGAAACCAGACACTTGTGGTTTTCAGTGCTGTCTTTTCTCCAGTCCAACCCCCATGTGGTCAGAAACACTTTGGCCTTTTTCAACTGACTTTGTGCTTTCCCTTCCACACAGCTCTTTACTTTGCCCTTTCAGTTAATTTTAGTTAAAATATACACATAGGTCGAAGCTGACATAGACCAGTTGACTGTCCTGCAAGCACAAGGATTGTTCTGGGGGTGAGGGAAGGTGCAAAGACCATGGATGCTACCTTGTTCATTGTGGAGGTGCTTAGGTTGAGGAGCCCTCCTGCCCATCCCAGGTCCTGGTGTGGGTCCTGCCCTTCTCACCCCACATGGGGATGGGGGTCCCCAGCAGACCATCCCCTGTGCAGTGGGGATGCATTAAACTGGCCCATTGCACCCCCATCAGTTTGGATCCCATCCTACCTCTGCCCACCTTCATCTTGTAGTCCTGTGTCCTGTGACACCGGGGTCTCCACCCAGGTGACCACAGCCCTGACAGCGTGGAGTGGGCAGAGCAGCTCTGTACTTGGCTGGGGAGAGACAGGGAGGCTCCTGTTTCTACTGGAAATGCTCCATATTTTAAGAAAATAAACAAACAAACAAAAACCACCTGCCTCCCAGAGTTGGTGATTTAAAGCAAACTCTCATTTTGGGGGAGTGTGGGAAGCAAGCCCAGAGCTGCTCTGTGCCCAGAGAGGGCTGGCAGGACCCCTCCCCACAGGCATCCACAGGCTGACCTCACACTCAAGGGGTGCTTTGCCCTCCCCAGACCAGCAGCATTTACAGGACTTCTGAGACTCAAAACCTCTCCATGGACCAAACTGCTCCTGGTTACTCGGTCCCAGCTCCAGGGAGGTCCAGAGCTGTGGCAGGGAGCCAGACCCCAGGAGGAAGGAGTTGGCCAGTCCCCAGGCAGGAGCAGGCAGGATGCGATGAGGCTGGCGGCTTGGGCGCCGTGCTGCTCTCCTTCCCTTGTTTTTTCTTTTCTTTTCTTCCTCTTTCTCTCAAGAGCTGGCTCGGACGATGCAATTATGGCATCGAAACCTGAACAAGCAAATAAAAGGGATTTGTCTGGAGTTGGCAGCGGAGCAAAATTCCTGCAGCCGGTGAGGCCGGGCCAGTCTCTCTCTGTCCCTGTGACACAGTCTGACGGGGCCCAGCCGGCAGTGCTGCTGCCCTGCCTGCCTGCTGGGCTCCGGCACCAAACCCCTTCTCGGCTGGGGAAATGCAAAAGCCACCCATGCCTTGGTTTCTCCTTCAATCAAATAGCATAATAGCATCCTCCTGGGGCTGCTATATCAGAGTCAGAGGGTGTTCAGGAGAGATCAGTGACAGAAACATGCTGTTGTCTTTTATTTTGTTGTTTTTTGTTTTTTTGTTTTTTGTTTTTTTTTGGTTGTTTTTTTGTTTTTTTTTGGGGTGCAAAACCTGCTTTCAGAGAAGCTGGGGTGTTTTCACCCATCCTGATGCCCTCCCCGTTTTGCACACAAATCGGCTGGTGGAACTGGGCCATGCTCAGGCTGAGGCTGCTGCAGGGAAACCTGAGAGTGTCCCAGAGCTTCATCAGGCGAGAGCTGCTCATTGGGCTCCCCGCCGGTGCCCGGGACTGGCCCCCAGCCAGGGCTGCCATGCCAACTCTCCCTCGGGCCAGGCTCCCCCTGCCCCCATCGGCACGAATCCAAGTCATGCTGGGTGTGTGTGCAGCACTGGGCTGGCTGGGGCAGGGGTTTGGATGGAACAGACCCCCATCCCTGGCTCTCTGTGTGCTCTGTGGGGTGATGCCTTGCCTGGGCACTGGTGGGCATTCACATTTTGGTCTCAGTCCTTGCCCCCTTCAGCTCTAGACCTGGTCCCTGTGGTACCTGGCAGGGGATGCTGTCAGCTCCTACTCCTGCCCTTCAGGAAACACAGCAGGAATGTGATGGCTGAGAAAGAGGGGATCTTGAGCAAGGGTCCTTGGCCAAAATTAATGCAAATTGGGAGCTGTGTCTCCCAGTCTCCTCAGATCCCAGTATGGGAAAGAGCTGTCTGAGCAGTAGGCTAGCAGTTCAGCCAGTATTGGGTCTTTGCTCCCTGCAAGATGAGGGGCAGCAGAGTGGCCCCAGGGGCACAGAGCGGGCTGGTGTCCCCCCGCCTTGGCTCCTGGTCTTACCATTTCCAGCCACTTAAAAATTAAAAGAGACAATATCGCTGCGTGGCTGGAATCGGTCACTGCCACAGAGCTTAATTGAGGTTATTTGTTGGCTCTAAAAATGTTTGGTCAGCTCTGCTGCTGGCTGCTCGGATGCTTCCCACAGCCCCTGCCCTGAGGAGGGGGTCCCCCCAGGCTCTGCAGATGCTCTCCTCCGCTCCAGGCACCTGGTGACTCACGGGGACCCAGCCAAACATGGTGTCAGTGTGGGGACAAAGAGTGTGTCCCTATGACATGCAGCACCAAGTCCCTTTGCCGGCCAGTTTTGGGGGTGGTTGCTTTCCAGGGGCGGTGGGGGCGGAGGGGGCCGAGCGTGTCCTGCCAGCCCAGCTGCCTGCGCTTGGAGCGGCAGCTCGGCCCAGATGTTGGGCTGACGTCAGGGACGGGTCAGCTGGACTGGGAAGTGCTAACGTGGCTGCCAGCCCCAGGCACGTACCGGCCCCAGCACCTCCCAACCGCATGGGGTGAGCGGGGTGCCAGGACCCCCCTGGGCAACGCGAGGCTGGGGACAAAGAAAGGGGGGGCTTGTCCTGCCGGCAGCTGAAAGACCCTGAAGAAACAAGCTAACAGAGCCAAAAACGTGTGATTAAAAACCCACCGGACCCCAGTCCCTGCGGAGACACACACAGGGCTGGCACCATCAAGCATTTCTGCCACCTCCGTTGTGTACTCACAGCTCTGGGTGCTAGGGGAGGAAATTCAGGTAAAACAGCACCCACAGCCTCCAAAGTAGCTTCTTTCTGCCCCAGACCTGTGGTTCATGTCACACCCAGCCCCTGCTGCAAGCTGCCGGTGGGACCTTGGCTCTTCCCACTGCTCCAGCCTTCAGTGTGGGGGGGGTACCACTCAGGTCCCCAGACCCCTCCAGGTACCACCATGGGACAGAAGGTGACCGAGATGGTCAGTGGCTGACCCAGAGGTGATACCAGGGTGCCCTGCTCCCCAAACAGCTGACCTGACACCCCCGGTGCCTCCCTCATCCTTGCACCCCCCCAGTGCTGCCCAGAGCATCAGGCAGCCTGAGCAGCCATCAAGCCACAGGGTTTTGCGGTCTGCAGGGAAATCCCACCAGGTTTGGCAGGTAAATACAATCCAGCAGCAAAAACACGCTCTCCTTGTCCATCCCCGCCCTCGGGGGGGGCCGGGACCTGTCCCCAGCCTGGGCAGAGGTAGGAGGCACATCTGCGTCTCTATCCCAGAGTCCAGATTTGGGCCACCGGCTTGATTAGTCGCTAAACAGTGCCATCTCCTGGCAAAGCCACCGGTCATGCCGAGCCCTGCCACGGTGCTGGGCAGCCAGCGAAGGGGCATGGGGCCTTGGGCACCCCTGGAGCATCCTGAACCCCCAAATCCAGCCCTGCCTGCTTCATGCCCTTCCCCTGCCCCTGGCAGCAGCTCTGCCTTACTGGGAGGGGTGATCCCATCCCAAGGGACATGGGTTGGCCCTCAGGAATGATCACAGGAGCCAGAGCGTCCTCCCAACATGGGCTTTCGGTGGCTGTGGCAGGCACAGGTGGGATGGAGTAGAATTTGGAGATGTTCAGCCACTGTCCAAGGGTGTGTGCTTTAAACCGGAGATGCAAAAAGGCCAAAATCTCTCTCGGCCACCCTGCCAGTCCCCCTGCGCCATGGGTATCTCCCATGGGAGATCGATGGCTTCTGGCAGGGGTCTCGGCCAGCCTGAGCTGAATGCTGGTCATGCCTGGATGGAAACTTGGAGTGCTGTAACCTTGCTTGGCTAATGGGTAAACTGAGGCACAGAACAACCGGGTCTGGGGAACTCAACCAGAGCCAGGGAGACAATCAGGACAGAGCAATCAGCTACACCCAGGACTTCTGTCCCCATCCCGGGGGGGGGCAGCTTTTTCCCTTGTGTTCACTGCACAGCACCTCTTTGCCCTGCTGTGCTAGCTCAGGGAGAAAATAAAAAGAGCAAGACCACTTCCCTGCCTCCATCCAGCACTTATGCCATCTGATAAACAAAATGGAAATAAATCCTCCTGCGTTTGCAGCAAATAGGTCTCCATGGGGGGTTGCTTTCAATAATTCAAATGCCGTTGCAGAGCAGAGCCCACGCCAATGGGTTTTAATAAACACAGCCATAATGTGACATGCAATTTATTATTAAGCTTAAAACAGGAAGCAAAGAGTTTAATAAAAGCACCAGGTTCCCTGTATCAGTCACAGCAAGTGGCGGGGTGCTAGCTGTGGGGGGAGGCTGGCCGAGCTGGCGGCAGGGGCATGCAGAGCTGGGTTCGTTTTGTCATTCGCCCTCTGAACTGGGACCATAGGGACCCCAGGCAGGGCATGGAGATGTCAGCCAGAGCAAGAGGAAATGGGGATTATTACAGGGACAGGGTTAAGGTGTGAAATGCTGCCGGCTGCCTGCACCTTGCCTGCTACACCCCCTACAGCTGCCCAGGACCCAGGGCAGATTTGGCAGAGCTCTGCCCTGGCATCACAGTGTGCTTGCAAGGGCAGATTAAAGCCTTGATTTTAGTCCCTCTCCCCCAAGACTTTCTCACCCACATCCCTTCCTGACTCAGCTCCACCTGGGCAGCCCTGCCCTGCCTCCACCTTTGCCACCCCTGGGGCTGCCTTTAAAAGCAGGCAGAGAGGGCAGCTGAGCCTCCTGGGGACAGTGTGGCTGTGTAAGGTGAGGTGCTGCAAGGCTGTGGGGGACAGGAGCTGGTGGCTGGCACTGCAGCAAGTGTGTGTGCTGCCCACTGGGCTGCATGGCTGTGCCTTCAAGCCATGGATCTGCTTGAGGGTTGGTGAAAAGCAGGAACTCTAGCGGGGAGGCAATGGAGCTGGGTATGAGGTAGCTGGTCCAGCTACCTCTGGAGGCACCTTTGTTCACAGATGAGGGATAAAGGAGGTGGCAGCATCCCACGTTCATCACATAGCAGGAGCTGGGCATGGTTTTCTCACTGTCCCTTCTGTGGGCTTCCCTGGGCAATTGAATGCTGACACTTCCACCAGAGACATGGCTTTTTTGCCTCTTCTTCTTGGTCTTGAATCCTAACAGCACCTTTTCTGTTTGGGAAGGGTCCTGGCAAACCCCAGTACCCACCACTGCAGAGACCAGCACAACAGCTGGAAGAGAGGTGAGAAATGGTGCAGGGATTGCCCGTTCTGGTTCTCCATGGAAATGGGGTTCGTATGACTTCCCTGTGCTCTGGCTTGGGGGAATGGCACCAAGGAGAGGCAGTTCCCTGGATGCAAGTTTTGCTTGTGCTGTATTAGACAACAGAGAGTCCTTCCCCTGCCAAGGCTGTGGGAGATGGAGGGGTTAGTCCCAGTCCAGCCAAGTGACAGCCTGGGGCTGATCCAGGGGCTCCAGGGCACCTGCAGCTCCTTCCAGCAGAGACAGCAGCCTCCTATCTTAAGGAGGGCTTTCCAGCCAGATAAAGCCACGCAGGCAGCCTCCGTCTGCCAGCTTGGCTGAAGTGCTGGCAGGGCTGTGCGTGGGGCAGGTTCCGTGGGCTCTTTTGCTGGTGTTGACAGCAGAGTTCATGCTGGGATTGCTGCTGGGTAACGTGCTCTGGCTTCTGCCAGCACCAGTGCTTGGTGGAGCCTGTAAAAGGCTTTAATTTGATCCGCCTTTTTTTCTTCAGCTGTGTTTGCTGAAAGCTCCACTACTTCTGGTTTTAAAAGCCCAAGCTGATGTGACTATGTGTGTACACTACTGAGACTGAAAGTGGGATGTGGAACCTGGATCCAATGAAGGGACGTGGTGTCTTGCCTGTCCCCTTGAGGGCCATCAGGAGTGGCACCAGCCCAAGGAGGGCTGGAGGGACCCCACAACTCTCCACATGGCGTGGAGTCTCCTTTCAATGCAAGTGGCTTTTTGACCTTCACCCATGGTCAGCTGGGGGAAAGACCTGCCCTTGGTGGTATGTGGGGATGGTGTGGAGATGGGCCTGGTTATATCTCAGCTCATGTGCTCATCTGATGTCCTGGGTCTGCTCCCCATTCCCAGCACCTCTCCCAGTGGGCTGGGCTTTCCCCTCTGTGTGGGGCTGGAGTTTGGGACTGGGGTCTGACCCCATCGGGGAGAGGGTGATGAGCTGGAGCAGGCAAATAACCCGTGCTGGGGCACAACCTGCAGAGAGCACAGGTACCCTTCAGAGAGCGCCTGGGGCGGGTTATCTCCGAAGCAAGGAGGTGCTCAGCAGGGACCTGCCTTATCGGAGTGCTGGTTGCTGTCTCTCCTCGCAGCCCTTTCTGCCCCGGGGCTGCTCTGTGTCACTTCTCTGCTCCGTAACAGCCAGAGGCAGGCGGAAATGGGAGCCCCTGTGCCTGGTCCTTGCTGGAGCACACTGTTTCGGAAGTGGGGGGGGATATCTGGCTTGCAATTACTGTGCCTTTGGCTTGGCAGGCCTGAAAGTGTGAGTGATGGGGTCTTTGCAGAGCAGCCCCTGCGCCCTGGCAGGGTGGGGAGCGCTCGGACCCACCAGCAGCCTTCCTGGCTGCCCGTGCTCAGCTGGTTTGAGAGCATGGGAGAGCAACTTCGGGCTACTAGTGAGAACCCCAAAAATTCAGCTGGCTGGATGTTCACATCCAAGGCACAGCATTAGCACTCCCCTTTAATAACATCCTTCTCCCAGCTGCAGCTGGGAGGAGAAGCAGAAGCAGTGGGAGACTTGCATCTCCTGTTCCCATCCACCCTTCCTGCTTTGCAGCCACACTTTGCTGTATGAGGTGGAGGGTTGGGTTGACTCTTCAGCATCTCTCCAGGACATCTTCTGGAGCCAGTCCTTCCCTGACAGGAGAGCTCAGGTAGGGAGGAAAAATAAATGAACAAAAAAAATCTGTTATTGTATCTTGGCTGGGGT
This sequence comes from Tyto alba, assembly GCF_018691265.1. Lineage (NCBI taxonomy): Eukaryota > Metazoa > Chordata > Aves > Strigiformes > Tytonidae > Tyto > Tyto alba. Next base: position 15,454,720 of record NW_024881261.1, read on the forward strand.
CAGAGGGACCAAGAATGTCTTGGGAGCCCTGGTCTGGTGTGTCCTGCAAGTACACCTGCAGTCAGTGGATTGAAGCCCCCATGTCTGTAGAAAACAAACCATCAACCTCTGGGCTGCTGAGATTGCAGGATGGGAGTGACAGCTCCCTCGCAAGCATTTTGGGAGGGAGGATGTTGTCTGTCCCGTCCAAGGATGGAGGAGCTGGAAATGAGTGCTTCTGATGCCAGCTCAGCAGGGCTCACTTTAAACATGCAGAGACGGCTGAAAGCACTGAGCACATTAGGATGGTGTCCTCAGGAGTTGTCCCAAACTTCAGCTCTCTCCCAGCTTGCCCCGGCCCTGGGGAAGGAAGGGTTAAGCTGCAGGTCTCGGCAAAGCAAGTGCTCTCCAAAAAAGCCAGCCAAGCTACCCAAATGCTGGCCTCCCCTCTGCCCCCACCCTTATCCATCTCTCTTATCTGCCCTGGGCAAGAGCAGGGCATTTCCCCTTCTCGGGCTGACGAGGACCAGAGCTGGCGACAGGCGGAAGCCGGAGCTGACTGTGTGCAGGGCTGGGGGAGGCCATGGCCATGGCATCCTGGCTGCGGGGTGGCCTCTGTCATTGCAGGTCAAAGATGTGGAGGAGCAGCATGGTCCACCATGGGGGTAAGACCCACTGAGGGGGTCCCCTGTCCCTGCCTGTCTCATACCTTGGAGATCTCCAGAGGACCAGTTCTGTAGTATGCATGTAAAGAGCTGCTGGGTCTCATCTCTGGAGAGCAGGGCTCTCACCGCAGGGGAGGGCAGCTCTCCGAGGTCTAAGTACCCTCTGGGCACTGGTATCTGAGGGCAAGGCAGCCTGGTTTGGGGTGACATCGTGCAATCCAGGCAAGCTGGGGCTCAGCTCTGCCCGTGCTGGGGGTGCAGATGGAAGGGGGCAGGGGTGTCCAAGCAGCCTGGGTGGGGGGGGTGTTTCACCCAGTGATGGCTGCAGTGTGAGCAAGGTGCCAGGGCATCTCTGGCAGTGCAGCGAGCTCTGCCGGCGCGAGGCAGGCTTGGATGGGCTGTTTAATTAAATGTGAAGGGCTCTTGCACTTCACAAGCTGCAGCTCTCACTGTAGGCTGAGCGACTTCAGGAAAGAGGCCTTTTATTAAAAGAGAGAGATAGACTCTGGCTCTGCCAGGAAGCCATCAAATGGCACATTTAATTGTCTCGGCTTGTTTAGCTGTCGCACGGGGAGGGACACGCTCTGAGCTCTTCAGCCTTCCCTGTATGTCCTCCCTGGCAGGCACGTGCTGCCTGCAGCCTGGGTGCTCCCGCTGCTCTCCAGGAGGGCTGGCAAGGAGGAGGTGGGAGATGAGCATCCATCCAAGGACAGCAGTGGGGGCTCACCAGGGACTAGGCAGAGCCCTGGCTTGGTTGGTGCACTGATGGCCCAGCCTGCCCAGGGCTGAGCACTGGGGTTTGAAAGGGCTCAGGAAAACAACTGGGGAGATGGGATCCTCCTGGGGCTGTGGGAGCTGTCTGGAAGGTAGAGGGTAACTAAATGGCATCTTAAAGTATCTCCTCATTTATTCCCAAGGTATAAATGAGGCAGAACGTTTCTGGCTCTGAAGAGGCCATCCTACCCTGGTTGCAACGTGGCAGCCCCAGTGTATAAACCATGGGGCAAGCTGGCAGCAGATTAGGATAACTGTGCTGCTCCTCTCCTTTAGGAGCTTAAGTCTTTGGAAATATCTTCTGGGTTCTGCACCATCACAGCAACAGGGCTCTGGCCTATTCAGGGAGTACATGGAGAGAGAAAGGACCTCTGGGTGGCTTTGCTTTAAATCTGCTGGGTGATGTGAAGGGATTGAACTTGGGTTCAGCTGCTGGTATCAAGCCCATCGTCCTGGGGGAGAGGCTGTTTGTCTGAGTGAGGGGAGATGCCCCTGAGGGGGGGAGTCACAGCCTTTCCCTTGGCTGTGCAGGAGCAACCATGCCAGAGCTCACCATTTGGAGAGGGGGAAGAAAAAAAGATCAAGAGGGGGAGGAAACACAGGCTTTTATCAAAACCTCCTACTTCAAAGTTGTCCAGCTGAAGTGCTCCCCTTTGGTTTAATTTGAAGTGATGTTTCCTTCAGCAACTGCAGCTAAATGGCATCAAACAAGGCTGAAACAGCCGGAAAGCCTGCAAAGGCAAGGCAAGGCACCATTTGGGACTGGCCTGAGGCCGACCTTCCCATTGGGGTCATCTGTGAAAACTTTTCTATGAGGATAAAAACTGCCAATGCTGGCATTTCTCATCCCTCAGCTTGTGGCATGGGATAAAATCCAAACCCTTTTGGGAATGGGAACAGGGGTAATTTCCCTACCTGCTAGCAGGTCTACCCCTCTGAACCAGCTGTAGTGCCGGTGCTTGTGAGCAAGGGGAAGGCAGGAGATGAATACTTGGGTGCTGCTCTGCCCCGAGGAGCCAGCTCATCTCCCAGGCTTGTTGTTCCCAGCCTGCAGCCCCACTGAAGCCAGATGCTGAGTGCTGCTTTGTCAGCCCCTCTGCCTGGGTGAGAGCTAAACCAGATTGCAGGGAGGACCAGAGGAACAGGCACAAATCCATCTTCCTGATGAACCCCTCCAAACCCTCCTGGAGTGGAAAAGGCCGGCCCCTGTTCCCGATGCCTGGGGAATTCCTGTGTGGGGGCAGTGGGGAAAACCAGCAACAGCAGGGCACGTGCTCCCCTGTCACAGCATCCCTTAACTAGTAAAAAACTGACTGGGAGGCAAAGCAGCTGCTTTTTCCTGGGAGAGCCTGATGTGCTCCTGTCTGCTGCATAGGAACTGATTTTCCCCATCTGGCTGGAAAATGGAGAGACGCTACTTTGAAGGCAGCTGTGTCCTGTCCCTGCTGGGGACAGCAGGGCCGGGTGCCTCCTGAGCAGTGGGTCTGGTCACTGGGAGGACAAAGGTGGTCAAAACAGGCCAAAAAATCTGAAAGCTTCTCTGGAGAGAGGGTTATGTCCTGGGAAATAGGGAGAAAGGTCACGGTCATCCTTTCCACTTCCAGCAGTTGAAGCAAGGTTTTAGTGGCAACGATTATGTGAGCACTAAAGCCACTGTCCAGGGAGGGAAGTGAAGGACAAGTCGCCTGTCACTGCACATGGAGGAGGGATAGTTGGAGCTCTCTGTCTGCTGGGGACTGCTCATAACAGCACCTCCAAACTATCTTCCATCCAAAAGTCTTGAGTGTTGCTCCGGCCAGAGGTTGCTTTTTGGAATGGGACTTCAGACAGCTGTGATGGTGGCAGAGCTGGGACCTTGATCCCAGATTTTCTTACATTAAATCTCAAGGGGGAGCTACGAAAATACGTGGTTGTGCTTGCAGTGATGGGAGCTCCATGGAGCAGAAGGCATCTGACCATGTGTTCTTTCTCATGCTCTCCTTGATGAAGAAAGGTCTCTACCAATCTTATGTGAAGTACTGAAACTGCATGAAGAAGCAAGGAGGAAAAAAAAAAATCCTTCTCCCATAAGAGTGGGGCAAAAGGAGCTGTAATTTATTTTCTCCCAACCCAGCAACCCCACGTCCCCCACAGCAGATCCATTCCAGCACTGGTAGGGTTGCTGCTTTCTCAACTCTCCCCCCTCCTTGCCCCTTCCTCTGCCTCCCCCCAGCTCCGCTCCACACACTCCCAGCTGCTCTAGGATGATACAGGCGGGCGCAGAGTTCATGGGAGCCGTACCTGTGCTTTGTCTTCATCTGTCACCCCTCCTGACAGTCAGATCCATCTTAAACTGGGAGCGAGAGGGGAAGAGAGGGAAGCAATAATTAACCTCTGTGCAGGCCGCTCCTGAAATGCTGCAGTCTGGTGATGCACGAGGAGACATCCCTGACACTTTTATTGCTACTCCAGCGCCGTGCTGCGTCTGTAGGAGGTGATTTGGCCGGGCTGGGATACCTGAGACTTTCATTATGGTTGAAGAGCTGCTGGCACCTGCAGCCCTTCCCTGCTGGGTGAATTATCAAGGGCTCCCCACCACCTTCGCTTGCCGAGCTGGGGGGAAAAGCTCATTTGGGGTGTTTGCGGGCAGTCTAGGTCAGGGTTTTCATGGTGCAGCCCGTGGTAGATTTAGGGGTTGAAGTCATCTCTGGTGTGGGTGGGATATAGGTGTGCAGGAGCAGAGCCGGCGGTGTCGTCCAGAAGGGGTAGTTCCAGCCCCAGGGTGAGCTGCTAGGATGTGCCTGAGGTCTAGGGCAGAAGCTCGGGTGTTACAGAGCCTGAGCTCCCTTTACCTGTGACAGATCCTTGGTGGCAGCCTTGTCCTGGAGTGGAAAGTATCCTCGATGTGGACATGAAGTGAGGAGAGGGGCTGGGAAGTTTCAGGCTCACTTGTGATGTTGTGTTGGACTGTATTGCCATCTTGTCAAGGGATGGTGCTGAACATCCCCGTGGGTCCTTGCAGCCCCCTGTCTTGGGTGCCTGTAGGTCTCTGTGCTGGCACCCGTCGGGTGGGGTGGCCCCACAGCCATTTCCCAGCAAGGCTGGGACATCAGTGACACTGCACAGCTGACAAAGTCAGCTATGCACCTGTCTGCTTGGGACCTGGTAGCAAAGGAGCCCGGCAAATAAAGCAGCAGTAGTGGCCAAGCTCCATGAGGTGCAAAGACATCAGTTGTTCTTGTGAAGCCAGTGGAGCCCAGGGACAAACACAGCCTGACCCGGCATGGAAACTGGGAAAAGCCATCCAGGGGTTGGTGTCTGGCTTGGTTGTCTGCTCCTCAGTTCTTCTGCAGGATTGCTGGGCTGTCAACCAGAGCAGTGATTGTGTTTCATTATGTGCCAATGCTCGTTTGTCAGATGTTGCAGCCTCATCTTGTATGAGCGTGAGAGAAAATCAATGCCAAAGGCACTTGGCAGTCAAACCCTGGCTTGTGCTGATCCAAAGTGGCTCATGGTCAGGCTGGTGATGTATCAAACTCCTGATCCTCTGTGTGGGTGTGTGGAGGCTGAGGAAGGATGGGGCAGCACTGGCCAGAAGTGGGGACCAGGTGTAGGGCCAGATCCTGGCATGGGATGTGCTGTTCTGTAGTGTCTTGCAGTGCCCTGGACATGGAAAATCCCGTGTCTGTGGAGGGGAGTGGAAAAGACACCTTGGGATGTGTCTTTGGGATAGCACTGGCATGTTGTGTTTGTCCATGAGATGAGTTTCAGCAGCTGTTCCTCCCAAAAAATGGTCCCAAGCAACCAGGACTGTGAGCGGGCAGGAGCCCGGCCTCAGGTCCCACTGCTGTCCCCAGGGTTTTCAGCAAAGGGCAGCCATCCAGAGGTTGTGAGCTTCCTGGGATGGAGGGTCAGTGGGTCAGTGCCATCTTCTGGATGGCAGGATGGAGATGCCACTGGAGCTGGCACAGGGAAGAGCCATGGTGGGATTTCAGGCCCAGAGGAAATGACTTGTAGGGTCTGGTGGACTGAGCTTATCAAAATGAGCGTGAGAGCTCCTGGTCACTTTGTGAGGAGAAATCACCCAAGTGCTGAAGCACTGGCTCATGAAACTGAGAAAGGGAAAACATTAAACTGGACATGAGTTCAAATTGAGAGAAAACCACTTAAAAATAAGGATCCATTTTGTCTTCCAGCTGTTTTAGCAGTGAGAGGGGCTGAAATAAACCCATCCATGAAGATCAGAGGTGGCTTAGCCAGCTCTTGTCTGCAGAGGAAACTGATATGCTTTTCCATGTGTTTTTGTCATAGAGATGCTTTAAGCAAACACAAGTTACAGCTGTGTTTGTAGGCAGGCTGATATGACCTGGCCTGGGTAAATTCAGAGGAAATTGCAGAGGATCCTGGTATCTCTCCTAGCCTTGAATTCTCTAATTGCAGCCTCAGTCCTGGCAGGCTTCTTACTCCATGTCCTTACTCCATATCTTGTGAACTGTCAGCCCCATCGGTGTCCCCAGGCTGTTTGTAAGGGGTCTGTAAAAAGCCATCAAGAAAGGCAGAGGTGTCTTCTGCACAGGCCAGAATTTGGGGCAAATTCCTAGTAGGAAACAGTCTCTACTTTAAAGAAAAAACAATCTCTGCATGTAAGAGGCTGTTGCTCATCTCAGTTGGAAATGGGGAAACTGAGGCATGAAGGATGAGACTGATTTTTCCCAGCTGAGGCAGGGACCTGGTAGCAAGCCCAGAGATGACTTGAAGTCTTACACAGCTTCCCTCTTCTAGCTGCAAAAGCATCCACTGAGAACAGGTCAGCAGACTGAAGAAAACCATCCCCAAACTTTCCAACTTAGCCTTCAAGGTGTAGTTTGCCAGGGGTAGAGGGGGAAAATGCTCCTGAACACCTGAAATGTCCAAACAGGCTGCAGATGAAGCCATGCACAAGTGCTGCCAACTCCATGGCTTTTGAGCAGCAGCAAGACTCGGCCTTTCCCTGCACAGATGGGGGGTTTAATCAGGCACAGTTTAAGCACATGGGTGTTCAGCACTAATCCAATTTCCCTACATTCATTAGAGTGGTTATTCATCACTCGGGAATGATGAAAGGCTGTGAGTCCGCGTGGATGCTGGAGAGCGGCAGCACTGCTCGATGCTGGCGTGCGGCTGTGAGCCCGTCCCTCGCTGCTGAGCCTGGCTGCTGGTGGGGATGGCAAGTGGGCTGCTGGATGATCCCAATCCCTTCACCACACAAAATTGCAAGCTAGGCTTGCTCCACTGAGCTCCGGAGATCAAGTCATCTTAGGCTTGTGCAGCAATCAGATGGGAAGCTGTCTGAAGCACCAGGTAACGCAGACAGACGGAGAGCTGCTGGTTTGGGAGAGGGATGGAATCCTGTGGCCCCGTTCTGCTCCATCAGACCCTTGCATTGCTCCTGAGGATTAATTGTATGGTAAGCTTGCAGGGCAAATCCAACCTCCCACTGTTCTGTGAACCCACAAACCACCATGTTCAACAAGCTGGTCCCAACCCTATGGAGAAAGGTCACGGTCTGTGAGAGCAGAGCTATGGATAGTGGGTGAAGGGATGGCTGGGACCCTGGGCTGGGGCAGAGCTTGGGTGTAACATCAGCTGAAACAGCCATGGATGAGGCTGCGCAGGGAAGGCAGCTGCTTTGGGTGCATGTTGGCTTCTTCCAAGGGTTTGGCAGATGCATTTCTACCTCTGTCACCCAGTGCCTGGGCAGACGGGTCAGGAGGCTGCCAGAGCATGCCCTGGCTGTGCCCTGGGACCCTGGCATGCAAGAAAAAGACAAGACATGTGTTTCACTCTGTCCCTTTCCCCCACATGTGAAACTCTGTGAAGCTCAACAGACCTTAGCTTTCCAGACAAACAGCAAACTTTGCACAAATGTCTAAAATAGTCCCTCCTGTCTCCCAGCTCCTGTCTTCAGTGTGGATATTCTGGCCTTTAAATGAAAAAAAAAATAAATTACCCCCCATGGTTGGTGTAAATTTTGGTGTGAGGTGAATGAAAGGGGCTGCAAACACTGCACAGGAGAAATCAAAGGCTGTTGAGGAGATGAAAGTGTGAGCATATCCCTGCTGCATTTGTTCCCCCAGCCCTAGTAAATGGCCCTTGTAGCATGGCTCACAGGGATAAGAATTACTGCCCTGCCCCAGGGGACTAAAGGGTAACTACCAATTAGCGACTGGAGAGTTATTGGATAATTCTGATTATCATGAGGTGTCTGGGGACCTCCGAGTCATTGCCACAGGGCACCTGGGCTGTGAGCAGGTATTTAACCATATTCTGGAGTGAACCAAAGTGACTTTCAGATCCTGGCCAAGGTCTGGTCCTGAACATCCCACTTGGGGGTCCCAGTGCAGAGCCCAGGAGGGCAGGGGGTGAGAGCTGCTTACCACCCATGGAGCTGAGCTCCTGAGCTCCTGGCCAGTCTGTTTGTCTATCCTGTGCCCTCTTTGGCTGGGAGCTGGGTACTAACACATCTGAGATGACATCCCTCTGGACCTGGAAGCTGAACACACCTTTGGGGCCCTGAAATAGCCTCCAGGCTGCCTGCTGGTGTGGGGTCTCCTTTGCCTCTGCACTTTCTCCCTTTTCTTTCCTCTCCTCTGCAGGATTCCCCCTACAAAGCACTGGCCCCTCAGTCCCACCATCTGAATCCCCCATTCATTCAGTCTCCAGCTTATGGCATCTTCCAACTCCCTCCGGCATCCTCACAGGCCCCGGCCCAATCCTGAGCCCATCTCTGCTCCCTCCCCAGCACCTCACTTCCCAAACCCTGGCCAAGCACCGAGGTGCTAACACTGACACCCCTCTACCTTCCAAAAGGGGCTGGTGGTTGTGTTTGATGGGAGTAATCCATCTCCATCATTGTAATGACCATTCCCATTAATCGGCCATAAACTAATAAAGTAAGCACTTTCCCCTCCATCCCCCCCCCAAACTTCATTAAGTCTTTAGTACATTAATATGTCTTACTTAGTGTCTGCTTTGGCCTCTGTTTGGGGTTTTTTTTAGGTTTTTTTTTCTCTTTTTTTGCTGTGGATAGCATGGGTTTACCTGATGATGTTATTCCCTGCAGCCCCAAGGAAGCTTTGACAGCTCAGGTCATCCCTACGGTGGCAGGAGTATCACACGTGCGGGCGAGCTGAGAAGAAAGGGACAGGGAGAGGGACAGGGAGAGGGACAGGGACAGGAATGGGGGGGGAGTGGAGGGAGGGAGGAATAAAAGATCCCGTACACCTCCAAATTAAATTTGTGATGCCTGGCATCAGATGGGCCCGCAGCCAGAGATTAATTCGACTGATCAAGTTATAAAGAGCGCTGAGGCGGGTAATCAATCTTGGAGCTGTCAGGCGTATAGGCAGCAGTATTAACCTGGCAGGACTCGCACACACATACACACGCACACATGCAGAAGCCTTTTTAATTCCTTTCACATTGACTATTATTTCCCAGGCCTGTTTATTTTGGAAGAGCTGGGGGGAGGTGGGGAGGCAGCAGTGCTTTGCTCTCTCCTTCTCTGTCCCCAGCAGCTACAGCCTGATCCAAGCAGAACATCGTTCTCCCCCTCGTGTACCCACCACCTTCCACATGCAAAGGTGAAGCCCTTGGCTATGAAGTTAGAAGCCTTTAGGGTCAGTTTTCCAAGCAACAACACTGGATTTTCTGCCTGATTCTGAGAAGACTTGGGCTGGGTTTCCTCCTATTCCCAGACCCATGATGGTGTCATTACTCTTCCTCAACAGCCTCTGGGTTGGGACTGGCCCCAGGCTTGTGATGTTCAACCCAGGACACCCCTCCACGTCTATCCAAAGGGTTGCAAAGCTGCTGAGCCACTCAGGGTCAGCTGCAGACTGGGACTTCTTGGAGCTGAGTCTGCAGAGCCCATAGTAGACAAAGGCTAGGAGCTCTCTCGGGAGGTCTTCCTCAAGAATGGGGTGCAAATGAAGCAGACTAGAAGTGGTGAGAGCTGGGCAGCTCCTTCTTTGCTCTGAGCTTTGGGAGTGACAACCCCACAGGCAGCAGAGGAGGGCTGGAGACCCCTGTGCTGGCCAGGTGCTGTGCAGAGACCTTGTCTGGTCCAGCTTCAGAGGTAGATGGGGAGGGTCCTACAGGCTCAGGTTTGAGAGTCTACAGAGTCTTGGATCAGCTCCACAGAGAGAAGGAAACTTGTAGGTGAGAGCAGAGGCAAGACCAGCCAGGGACCCAGGAATGGGCTGTTTCAGGAGGGAGCTAAACTTGGGCCAGTTGGAAAGAAGACAGAAAGAGCAGGAGTTTGGGGTGCTCAGCCAGCAGCCAGCACTACAGTGTGTCTGGGAGACCTTCAGTGATCCATGGGATCATTGGCTATAATCAGTTGCTGGATGTTCATAGTAAATTACCTGTGACATTAGGAGGCAGTGGGATCTCCTTACATGAGGAGAGCAGGATACTGTCCCCTTCTAACTCCTGTCTGGATGGGGACATCTTCTCAGGGGATATAGTCAAGGAGCAATGTCTCCATGCAGAGGTCAATGCAAGCAGCCACCAAAAGCTGCTGTGTTTTTTTTTCTGCCAGGCCAAATACGTGATGCCCCATCTGACATCCTCCAGGAGCTGGGAGGGGACCTGGCCAGGTGAATCAGCTTGTACTGGCCCTAGCTTTGAACTGGAGTGCTGAGCATGGCCCAAATACATAGGGACTGGGAGCTGGCTCCACTGGGTCCTACTCCTGGTGGCTGGTGGCCACACAGGCTCCATCTGAGTGTGAGTGCTTGCTTAATGAAAAGGCTCTGGCACGAGTCCTCACTGTACTGCAGCCCTTCTGGTTGTCCCAGCTGGCAAAAGGGCTGAGAGTCCGTGCTGAGCCCCTGGGCTGGTAGCCCTTTGGCTCAGAGACGTGCTGCTCTGTGGCCTGGGCAGGCTGGAATTTAGCAGTGGCCCCGAAGTCCTTTCCAAGTGCCAAAGCTGCAAGCTGTCAGCGTGACACAAGCATGACACGTGGCTCAGGCTGCTGGGAACTCTGTGGCCTTTCCAGGATGCTCAAGTGGGGCCTTTCAGGCTGGAACAAACTGCGTGGGCAGCTGAGGGGTCTCTGAGAAATGCTCTGGGGTGGGAGCTGGCATCCCTGCAAGAGGAGTTACTTTCCAAGCAAGGTCGCCCGGTCAAACATTTCAAAATCTTTTCGCTCCCACAGTTTCCCTGCACATCCCCTTCAGGGGCTGTCAGTCAGGCTGCGATGGCCCCGCTGTGAGCCAGGGCATCCGGCACGGCTGCAGCTCACAGACAGCTCCTGTATCTGTGCATCCAGCACAGGCAAGGGCTGTGCTGAGGGCTAAGGGGGGCACTCGCCTTTGGGGTGTTTAGGGTGGGTCCCCAAAGGAGGCAGAGGTTGCGGAAGGATTGCTGGATGATGTGCTCAGCATCAGCCCTCATCCTCTGCATCCCTCCCTCCCCGAAGGGGATGTGGGCCTCCCTGGAGCCTGCCTGTGATGGCCAGCACGTGCCCGAGGGATGTCCCCACCCTCCCTCACCTCTCCCACAGAGCGGAGCAGAGGTGCCAGGACTGCTTTTGCCCCTGTCCCAGGCAGGTGTGTTCTTCCCTCTACTCAGAGCACATGGCTGCAGCCATTCCCCCATCTCCTGTCCCCACGGCCCCATCCCTGCCGTCCTGCGGAGCTCTGATTGATGCTGCGGCTCCTTCCCCCAGACCTGCCGACAAACACCTGTATCCTCCACCGGCTGTGCCGACCCCGCCAGCTCGCAGGGCTGCAGGCAAGAGGGCCGCATCCTGGTGCCAAGACGCTCCCACTCAGCTCATGCTGGCGGATTTTGGAGCCGTTCAGTGCCAAAGTCTTCTCCAATTAATCTTCCCCTTCCCTGGCTCCCTCCTCTCCTCGCTGGGCCACATCTCAGGGAGGATCCATCGATCTCGGAAGTGCCCAACAGAGCATCTGGAGCTCAGGCTAGGCTGCATATCCCAGCACCTTCTCCAGGTTGCTGGGTACCGGTGCGGATGCTGTCTTCATATTTGATGGGATTATTAGCATGGGGGGGAGGAGGAGGGGGGAAAGAAAGCACTAATTGATCTGGTAATAAAGTTAATAGAAGCTGTTATGAGCTTGCCCATTAAGAATAATTAAGGAAGGGTGAGTGAGGGGAGGAGGGTGAAGGGAAGTCCCCTGAGGCTGGGGCAGGCTGGCTTGGTGGGGGTTTTCAGAAGCTCTGTCACCCCACACCCTCTGCACTTGGCCTTCACTCCCAAACCATCTCCTGTCCCTGCTCCCAAGGTCCCAGGCAAGTCCAACTTCTCCAGCTGGGACTGGGGCAGCCAGGACCACGGGTCACCCAGGCCTAGGAGGGGGGAGGCTGGGACCATCCCCGTTGGTACCCAGGCAAGGCTGTGGTCCTGTAGGAACTCAGTGGGAAAAGGGACCAGAGAGGATGAGGGCCTTCTGCCAAAGATCTCCCAGCAAAAGGTGAGCACCGTTTTATGCAGGGCCACTCTGGCTCACCGGCTGCCTTAGCAGGAACAGCATCCTTGTGCCGGGCTGCGGCTGCCGTGGGCCCTCCAAGCTGGGAAGGGCCAGGAAGCATCCCAGGCTGGAGACAGGATGGCTGAGCTCTGGCATGGAGAAAAAGCCAACCTCCAAGCACTTGGTAAACACAATTGTCAAAAGAAGAAAAGAGCAGCTTGGTGGGGTCAGAGGTTAATACGGACAGGGCTACTACTACAAACGGCAGGGAAAACAGGTGGGATTTCAGCGGCTGATAACAGGAGGCAGTGGGGACCCACGTGCGGTGGGGCTGTGAGCCAACACAGAGGCAGGACGGGGGGCAAGGGGCTGCCTGGCAGTGGGGGCAGCGGAAAGTGAGCTCCACACTCCTTCCCTCCCCGCTGGACTGCAGGCAGGCAGCACAGGCTGCCCGCAGTACGTCCTCCTCAAACTCCTGCAGACACCGTCCCCTGCTTTCCCCACCTTGCAGGGCTCGTTGTAGGTGTGTGCCTGGCTTGGCCGATGCTGCCAGGTACCAGCACTGAGCTGGATTCCGGGGAGCTGCGCAGCGTATGCCAAATAAACAAGGAATTCAGAGGATGAGTGCAATGCTGCAGCTCAGTCTGCAGCAAACAGCCATGTCCCAGATGACGGGCAGCGAGGGGACCCGGGGACCCTCGGCAGTGCTGGCCCCAGCCGCCTGCCCAGCCTTGAGATGGGGCTGGAGGCAGAAAGGAGGGACCTGCCTTCGTCTTCAGCTCTGCCCCTGCAGCGGCACGCAGGCAGCCCGGGCTCGCTCTGCCTGTGAGCTGCCCCAAAGAGGGACAAAGCCCCCCCGGCTCCCAGCTCCTCTGCCTGCTCCTGGCCCGCTCCCAGCCCATCTGTCTGCAACCAGCCGGGACACGCAGCCAGAGCTGGGCTGCAGGGCAGGCGGATGCAGGGTTGCTTTGAGTGGCGGGTGGATTTTGCCGTGGGCACTGAAATGCAGACACCAAGCAGTGGGGCCACACCAGCTCTGCCCAACACTCTCTCCCAGCCTGGACCCCTCAGCATCCCCTTGCCCTTGCCTTTGCAGCTCGGCCCTGACCCTTTCTTCTCATCTCTTGAGCACCCTGTGGATGCAGCGCTGTGCCTGTGGGTCTCTGGGCAGCCCTGCTAACTGAACCCACGCACGACATGGACTTCTGTCTTGCCTGTACCACACAAAGGATAACTTCATCATCGTGTGAGCAGCACGGCAGCCCTGATACTCCCTGCCATGGGGGCAGATGAGCTGGCTTCTCCCACCAGCGGGATGCAAAGAGGAGCCTTGGCCAATGAGTGGGATGTGGAAGGTGCAGCTTGGAGCACCCAACCCAGCCCAGGGCTGGCTGCCTGCAGCATCCATGGAGAATGAAGCCCACCCATCTGCCCTGGTGCCCCCCAGACTGACACAGTGGGCAATGCTGTCTGTGTTTGTTTGCTTTGAGAAAAGGAGTGAAACCAGATCCAGCTGTGCTGCTGTTTGTGTCAAGGCCCCAACCCAAACATAGGGGACATGGTAAACAGAGGCGGGAGGCCAGCACTCACCGAAGAGACAATGTCTCTCCTCTGAGTGCCTTGGCCACAGGGAAGCAACTCCACACTGCTTCTCAGGGCATCCATCTCTGCCCTTTCTACCCACACCTGCAGCCCTTCAGTGTCCTGTCCGGAGCAGAAAATCCCATTTATTGGTGATTTTGTAGCATTGTCATGTAATGTGCCGGGTTCCAACATGGGCATGGGAACCAGACTGGTGGTGTGACCCTGGAGAGGCCCCTAAATCCTCCCACTGCTTCAGCCTATGTGACTGGCAGAAGATCCCTGTGAGAAGATTGGTGACATCTTAAAAGCTGCTGCAACACTAGCCAGTGGCTTGGAAACACCCATATGCTCCACCGGGCCCTGGGGAGGGCAGCCAGGGCCAGCAGGCTCCATATATTGATCATGGCCAGGATGTTCATGGAGCATCTTCTAAGCGCTGCCGTCACAGAGAGCCATGGCCAGATGTCACTGTTTTAAACACCCTGCAGGTGGAAAGAAGTGGCGCCTGCTCCTTGGAGCCCAAGTAACTCGGATCACCCCCTTGTGTTTGTCATTGCCCGTGGGTGACAGGGTCACTCTTTGCCACAGCAGCCTGGACATGCCTTGTGTGACTGTGAATCACCTCTGTGCAGGGGTGACACCCTTTCTCCCCTGTGAATACAGGCTAACTAATGGGGCTTGGGATCTTTCATGGAAATCCCAAGCAATGATTTACATTTAATTAGCCAAATGAATATGAAAATAGACTCTGCCCAAGAGCCTACTAATAACTTTCTGTGTTAATGGCTTGGGCTAATATAACTCCTCCCTGGCAGATCACTGTGCTGTGTGGTGGGGAACAAGAGCCTGGCCAGGCTGCAGAGGGAACTGGTGCTGCACGTGCCACTGAGAGGGCTGTGACCAAAGCCTTTCCCCTTCTTTTCAATGGGCACTGCCAGTCTGATGTGATCAAGGCTCTAAAATACATAGTTACAGACTCACCACAGAGAGACAATTCAGGGGTAGCTTTTCTGGTCCTAAATTTGGTGTTGCATTGATTAGCAAGATCTAGATCTGAATAAACAGGCATTTTGTTATTGAGGCAAACGATACAAGAGGAAGGAGTCAGGTATAGCTACAGCAGAGAGAACAAACAGGAAAAAATAGTGACTATGCAGAACCAGCCCAGGAGCTGGATTCAAACCCATTGCATCTGACACCCGTGAGCTTGGTAAGGATTCGGCTACAGACCCCCAGAGCTTCCCCTCTTTGAGACCTCCAGCAAATGCAGAAGCATTTCTGCAAGCCTGCTGGTTATCAGAAACAAATCAGTTGGTACCTGTGGGGCACAGGAGAAATCCCACCTCAACAGAGCAAAGCTCCCAGGCTAGCCTGGAAACAAGTGCATCACAAGAGGCAGCCCTGGACAGGGTGAAAAAGGGCATTCGTTGTCAGCTGTTACCAAAGAATTAAAATGACATTCAGTTTGTTAGTTACTAAATGATAATAAGCTGCTAGTTAGTTAATTAGTGCTAATCAAGCCAGGGTGTTGCATTTTTTACATTTATTTTTAAAATAGCCTCTGCACCCCAGGCTAGTCTGCTCCCAGGGCTGGCCTGATAAACCTGCAGACTTGTGTGATGGACGTGACCTAAGAACCAGCTTTGATGGCTTTGCACTAAATCACAAATGCATGGGGATGTCAGAGCGTGCCTGATTTTTGTGTGTGTTTGGTTTCTTAACCTGTCTGAACCCCATTAAACCTGATTGAGGCTAATATGGGGCGGATCCACTCAAAATCTCTTACAGTGGCCTGGGGTCTCCCCAGTCAGTCTCGTCTCTGATTTCTTGCTGCCCAGGAGCCCCCCAGCATCTGTAATTGAATGTAAGGGCTTCTATCCAGGGGAGCGGTGCTGCATTAATCACTGCAACCTGGTGGAGCCAGGCCGATAGATCTTCCCAGCACATAAAATAACTCATGTTAATCATTGCTTGTGATTTATCCTCTTCTCTGTCTTGTACATGAATTATTCAGGGTGGTGCTGGGGGAAGCTGGGGCAAGGAAAACCACAAGGAAGTCCCGTGGCTGGCGCAGGCAGCCCCACTCCCTGGGCTGGGAGGGCAGAGTGGGATGTGGTAGGGCTCTCCCTCTGGCCCTGAGCACATTCAGGTTGTGGGAGATGCTTGGTCAGGGTCTTTGCTCTCACAGGGGCCACTGGAAGTTAATTGCATGGTCAACAGCTATGTGTTGAACTCTCCGAGCATCTCCACCTGGTCTTCTTGGGACAGGGTCTCCTCTCATCTGTCTTTGTGCTGGCTGCAGGGCTGTGTCCATCACTGGCGCCGCATTTGTTTTGCTGTGGGTATTTTTCTTTAGCCCCAATTATGTTCAGGCTTACACCAAAACAAACAAGCCCTGGGATGTGGAGGTACCTGGCTGGCTCAGACAGGCTGGTGCCACGGCTGGCCCCGGGGCTGATAAAGGACCCTCGGTGTCACTGCACTGGAGTCTGGGCTTGCAAAATGTGACATGGTTTCTCTTGACAATTAATCACTGGGGAGTGAGCAGCATCAATTAATGGGTAATTGGCCTCATTTTAGCTCAGGGTTTCCAGGCTGGGCTCCTTGTGGCCCTCTCTCTGTTGCAAGGGTGGATGGACATCCCCATCACAGCTCCTGGATGCAAAGCCCTGAGGGAGATGGGGATGGAGGTGGGGGTTGATCCCCCAGTGATGGCAGCCAAGAGGGTTATTTCCATGGGCAAGTGGGAATATCAGCAGCAAACCCTGAGATGGGGGAAAATGGACCCAGCCAGGGTTTGGACGTGACCAGCTCTGTGCTTACCACTGCCATCCATGCCCCAGTCAGGCTGGCAGCGGGTGTCCAGCCCGAGCCATGGGGTGTTTTGGGACCTGGATGCTTTCAGGGGTTCATTTCCCTGCATGGCCTCCAGAGCAGAAGCAAGGGCTGCTGGCTTTGGATTTAGGGGTGAAATGAGATGCCTCTAATGCCAGGAAATGCAAACATTTCTGGCCCACACTTAGTTCAGGAAAGGCAGCAGGGAGGTAGCTGCTTGCAACACTTTGTGGGGAAACTGAGGCACGGAAGAAGCCTCCCCAAGATGGAAAAAACCCTGATGGAATGGGGCCCTCCCAGCCACACTGCGTGGCACAGGGTGCAGCTCCTGGGACATCCCCAGCCCTCTCCAGTGAAGTGGCCAGGTGGAAGGATGGAGATGAACATTTGCCTGACATTGGCACGAGCCTGTCCCGCCAGCCATGGAACACATCCCACTGCCGTGCAGCTGCCCACCATCTGCGGTAAGCCCTGATCTGGGAACTCTGAAAGTTCAGAGGAGGAGTACAGGATGGGAAGAGTAATTTGATGCTCTGAGTGTCCAGAAGAGATCCTGCTAGAAATACCCATCTGACACTGCTTGAGATAAAGCAGGAGAGGCGGCTTTACTTTAGCTTATCAGACACGTTTCCTCTAGAGAGATCTCCATCATCTCAGGGAGGAAACTACTGTGTTTTGGTGGCTATTTTCCTTTTGAAATTTTTCAAGGGGAACAAAGATGGTTGGGGAAAAATATTTCACTTGGTCCTTATTTTGTTGGTGAGAAAGTTTTAAATTGGAAAATTTTTGTCTCTGTTTTCTTTTAGTACCAGATATAGAAGATTTTAATATTTTTTTTTTCCACAATTGAGATGAAGTAAAAAATACTGCCTGGAGAATGAGGTAGAAGAGAAATTTTTAAGTTGAAGAAGAACAAATGACACACTTGGAAAGCTGTATTTTTCATAATTATCCAATGGAGACAAAGTGAAGTGCAAGCACAGCGTGGGAATTTCCCCCACTACTTCAAAGCTGATTTAATGAAATTCCATTTTTCAGGGAAAGAAGCAGCTCGTCAGAAAGCATTTGCAGACATCCCCATCCCTGGGACCTGACCCCATCCTTGGGACTTGACCCCCTGCCTCCTGCCTGGACTCTGCACGTTCTGGGGAGGTGCAAAAGGACATTGTGAATGCACTCACCCAGTGAAGACCCATAGGGGCTTTGTTTGGCCTTCCCTGCCATGCAAACAGTTTCACCCCCTGCGTCTGCTGTCACCAGTCCTTGTTGTGTTGGTCAGGTTTTGAGGTTTCAGTGCCCCCCAGCTCCCCCAGTTCCATTGCTGCAAGAGAGAAGTGGCTACCAGCCTGGTCCTTTTTACCAGAGCCACATCCAGACACCAGGGCTCTCCGCAGGGACATCCCCTCCAGGGCATCTCCTCCTGGGGAGGTGGGGACCCCCATCTTCCCCACCTTCCAGCACTTCTCTGCCCCTCACCATCCCCAGATGTGCACGCAGTGGGGCATGTGAGCAGGCTGCTGCGGTGCCAGGCAGGATGGCTGCTTGCCTGGCACAAGCCCAGGGAGCTGTCGTCTCGCTGCTGCCGTGCTGCTAAGCATCAGGCATTCAGCATCAGTGCCCCAAAACCCATCAGCAGCTTCAGGTGATCCCACTTACAAGCTGCAAGCAGGAATAAATGTGTTGTCGTGCACCAGTGGCTCATGAAAACCTCTGCAAGGCTGTAAGCACACTAAGTACCAGTTTTGGTATGGCAGCATGTAGGGACCAGACCCTGGGGAGCACAGCCAGCCCTCAGGAGCTGGAAGTGTCTTCATCCATTTGACATTCTAGCTCCTTTTATCAAGATTTTTGAAAACTGTTACTACCTGTCAGCATTTTGTAAGTGGCCCTTTGCACCCTTGGTCTGGGAAATGCAGCCCTGGGATGTCACTCTCCCTATTGCTGTATCGTAGAACCACCTTCATTCATTTTCCTTAATTTTTTTCCCCAAATCCCGGCGCTCTTTCAGTGATGAGACACTTCTCCGTCCTCCCAGGTTTTCTGCTGTCATTTTCAGCTCTGTGTTAACCTGTCTCAGACATCGCTGAACATGAGGTTTGAGTTTGCTGGTAGTCATAGGGCATTTCCCCACAGCCCTGGCACTTGGGACCATGATGGCCTCAGGGACTCCTATGAGCAACAGGCAGGGAAAACAGGCACTGGGCAAACACAGCAACCTGGACAGAGACACCAGTGGGAGGAGCAGCCATTGCTGTGGGGTGGGCAGGGCTGGGATGTGCTGGCCCAGTGGTGATCTGGGCCCCTTGCCAGCCTGGCAGCGGCATTAAGTCCTCAGAAAGTGAAGTTTCCAGGATCTCTGTGACCTTCCATGCCCAGCAGCGCTGGGTGTGTGGCCAGGATGGGTAGCATGTTAGGGAGCTGATTGGGGTGGTGATGGATGGGCAGGGTGTTTGGGGCTCATTAATTTGCTGGCAGGGATCAGCTTGTCACATCCTATAATGCAATCAAAATGGGAACGAACACATCTCACTTGGTGAACACAAGGCACACTCAATTGGGAGGCAGAGCAACATCCTCCAACTGATAAAAACTCCCCACAGCTGTGAGAGTTTAATCCTGCTAAATACTGAGCACCTGGACATGGCTTAGCCTTGGCCCTATAATCCTAAACAGGGGCAATGCTCCTGTTTGGCTGATTTCTCATGGCTGCCCAGCAGAAGGTGGCTGTGTAAGGGGATGCTAGAGCTTACCTTAGTGCTGCCTTGAAACCCCACAGTCCCTGGGCTGAAGGTGTCCTGGGAAGCCTCTGTCCTCTGGAAGTCTGGACCAGAGCACAGGTTGTTGTCACCCTCTCCTCCCTGACCTTGGCTGCAGCCAGCTTTGGGGCTTGCTGGGATACCTAGAGAAGGGGCTTAGTTGTTTGGCAGGGATGATCTCCCTGAGTCAGACATGTGCTGGGTGCAGCAGAGCTCCCAGGTTGCAGCCGGCACTGCCACAGCCAGAGGATGCTGTGGGACAGGGCTGTGGTAGGGGTCAGGATGGATAAGATCATTCTCCCTCCTGGCCTGCAACTCCCCAAATCCCCAACCTCCTCTCCAAGAAGCCACCACTTCCCATCCTCCGAAGGAATGGGAGAGCACAGGAACAAAAAGGTGGTTGTTTTTCTTTACTTTTTTTTTTTTTTTAAAAAAAAAAAAAAAAAAAAAAGCCCCTGTGGTGACAAACATGAGCAGCATGGCTGTGAGCCAAGGCACTTTTCACCCACCCTGGGGACCAGCCTGGGGGGGACACGCAGGCCCTCCGGATGGACCAGTGGAAGGGGGAGACCAGTTTTTCTGGCTGTGGCATTGTTCTGCAGGACCTGAATAAACACCCAGCCCAGGGCACCCAGGCAAAGGGCACAATTTCCCTCTCGGTGCCCGGAGCCTTCAAGGAAACCCTTCTTGTGTCTGCCTTCGGCTGACCCTCGGAAAGCACCTCCGCTCCTTGCAGCCAGCGGTGTCTGCAGTGCTGCAGCAGCACGGCAGGTCCCTTGCTGTTGGGAGAGGGTGGGACAGGACTGTCCTCCAGCTGCTGTGCAGCCATCTGGTGCATGGTTTTCTCTGAGAGAGTCGAGATCCTGCTTCTTCAGAGCTTAAATCCTGCACAAGTGTGGATGTGCTTGAGAAGTACTTTAATTTACCTTTTTAATATGAATATCATTCGATATTAATGATTTGATAGCTATTTAGTTGTTAATACTGCTTGTTTGGTACTATTGATTGCTGTGGCTTGATGTTACTTGCAGACAATGCGGGGTTGAGGGCAGGCTCAGCTATGCAGCATCCCGAGTGAGGGGAGAGATGCTCAGCAGTGGCTGTCCCCAGGTGGAACGGGACTGGGAAAATGCCACTCCCTGGGCTCATGCAAGCCAACAAGGTTTGAAACCTGCTGGTTTTGTGGCCTGCCCCAACTAGGAGGGGCTGTAACTGTCCTATGGAGAGCTGCACCTCTGCTTTTGGGAGACTTTCTGTCTCTGACCCCACCCATCTGTCACCCCAGGGGGACTGGGGCTCATCTGGGATCCACAAGGCTCTCATGTCCTGAGGATGCTCTAACAGGAGAGATGGCACTGGGCAGAGGGGAGCTGGCTGCTTGCGCTGGGCACAGATCCTGGAGCTGGCACATTCCCCGGCTCAGCACAGCTCTGGCTTTGCCTGCTGAGGATCTTGCAGGTGCAGCAGCATCTGATGGGTCCAGGACAGGCCCTGGGTCACTCCTGGAAGGCAACAGCACAACGATGCTGCGATGTCCGGGGACGCTGCTGTTGCATAGGGCAGCAAATGACTTGGTGCAACCAACTCCGGGGGCACGAGCAAGCAGGACCTACCAGGCCATAGGTGATGTCAGGGATCTAATTTTCCCCTACCAATAACGATTTTTAACCTGAGCATGTCAGTGCTTGGAAGCATCTGCATCCCTCGTTTCATTCCATGCTGAATGAGATCTTGCCCCTGGGTAGGAAAGATCTTTGCTGTGCTGCACTGGTATCACCTGGAGAAGACAATGCTCTTCTCCCCAGCACAGGAGTTGGGGAGCGCAAGCTCCCGGCCAGGGAGCAGGTTAGCAGCCCACTTTGTGTCTGTTATCCAAAGCACTGAAAGGGCTGCAGATGAACTAAGTGATGAACTAAGTAAATAAAGGATTGACCTTCCACCCCAGGGGCCAGAGGGCAGCTACAAACTAGTGCTAATGTGAAATAGAGAGCCAAACTTTGCAGGCTCTGGAGGAATTTGCCCTGGAAGCATCAAAGAAAGCAAAGCACTCGTGTATCACCCTGTTTGCATCAACACAGGGATGATGGCCCTGCTACCCAGAGGACCAAGCTCTGGCCAGTGGCTCTGCGAGGGGACACTGCGTCAGCTCAAGGGCTGAAGCAGGAAAGGGCTACAGGGAAATCCCTGACTCGGAGTTCTGGGGCTGCTCGTGCTTTCAGTGTGGTGCCCCGTGGCCAGCTTGGCACAAATCAGTTTCGGCGCTTTCCACAGTGTCCTGCAAAGTCATTGTGGGGCTGCTGTGTGTCCTGCAGATGGATGGGCCTGGAAGCCAGTGCTTTTATGTTAGCCTGTGGGCAGTGGGAGTGGGGACCGCTGGAAAAGCTCAGGCTGTGCAGTATGGAGCTTTTAAAGGACTTTCCAAGAGGGGGCCACATCTAAATGTCTCGGACAGGGCAGCCAACATCCCCAGTTACTTTTGACCACACGCACATGGGCACACGGCTGACAGTCATACGATAGAGGCAGAAGACCGTGAGGGATGGACAGGTCTATAGGAGGTGGTAGATGGATAATGGCCACTGGAGAGAGGGAAAGACAAGCAGGTAAAGGTGAGAGCTGGAAATTGGCAGAGGAGAGCTAAGATTTGATGGCAGTATTTTGCTATGACTGAGGGAAGTTGAACCAAGGGATGGTTTTTGTTGTTGCTTTTCTCGGTCTTGTGTTGACTAGGGAAAGAGGGGAGTCTCTCTGCCCATTATTAATGGCTGGGGACCTGTGGGCTGGCAGAGAACACTTCTGATGAGCCCACAGGGCCCCCAAATGCTGGGTAATGCATGGCTGATGGCCAGGCACTAATTCAGTCACAAGATCATCATAATGTGCACAAACCTCCCTAGGCCTGTTGCATTATGAAGTACCGTGAGTGGTTTACACCCTGTTAGCAGCTAACTGATCTGTTATCTACAGCACAACTGGATCCTCTGCGCTACTTACGGCTCTGCTTGCCATTTCAGTTGATCCCTGGGATTGGCTCTTCCTCCCTTGCAACCCATGCTACCGTACTGTGCTTGCCTTCCTCCTGGTGCAAAAAAATCCCCGATCCCCCGAAGCACCCTGTTAAGAACTTCTACATCTCATTGAGCTGTTATTAATAGGGGGATTGTCTGGTGTCACAGCACAGGCATAAAATACATTAACATTATCACATAATCTTATTTAGCAAACACTTGTGTCACTTCGCCCTTGGTAATTGCATTTGGGAGATGCAATATTTATGAAAGGGGAGAAGGAAATGTCTTGACTCATCTCCTCTGAGCAGTAAAAGTCCTGGGGAAAAAAAAAAAAAAAAAAAAGATGCTGTGGGAATTGTGGGAGCCTGCGGAAGGGATGTCAAACCTGCTGCTTCCCTTGCAGTGAGTTCAGTGTTTGATGAGACTCTGTCTAAACCTGAGCTTTGCCATTGAGCTGCTCCTGGAACTGAGTGAAGCTGGGGTATGGATCTGGGTTTTGCCAGGACTCTTCTTCCTGCACTAGGCTGTGTGAGAACCCAGCACTCTCCTGACGTCTCCCTGCAAATGTTGCTGCAGGCTCACTCGCTGCCTTGCATTAGCTCTTACTCCTCATTGCATCTGCGAGGCTCTCTGGTGAGGCTGCGCTTGGGGCTCTGCTCCGAGGATGCTGTTCGCTAAGGACCATGGCTGACCATGGCCGAAATCCACCCAGCCAGCCCTCTGTCTCTGCATAGCCCCTCGCAGACCAATAGCAGGGTCTGAAGAGCAGGGTTTTATCCTGGATACAGTGTCCCCAACCCTGGGAGCTCAGATCTGGCTGTCCACTTTTCCCCCTACCTCTGAAGCTCTGGCTCCCACCATTTCCAATTTTGGGGGAAATTTGCATCAGGGTACGAGCTGCTGGAAGTTGTGCCTGTTTCTCAGGGCATGCTGCTCTGAGCTCCGCTACGGCAGCAGCATGGGAAAGAGAGAACTGTCTTGGAAGTGCCTCTTTAATGCCTCGGACAGCGCCATTCTTTCAGAGCCTTCATATTTATTTTTCCAAATTAAAACTAATTTCCCCACTTGCAACCACCCGTGTCCCTTCGTGCCCCCGGTGTCCGTGGGTGACCCTCACCAGCCAGCGAGGCACTGCTGGGGTCCCGCAAGTTCCTGCTCTGGAAAATCGCGGAGGGAGCTGTGACACGAAACAGCGATTTTACACAACCCCCACCCCGACCCTCTCGGTGCTGGAACTGGCAATTCAAAGCCACTGGTGGTGTGCATGGGACTAAAAAACCGGTGTCACCTACGCTTCTCCCCGACTTATGTTTACACAGCCTGTTTAATTTGTTTGTGTTCTGTCTCGCTCTCTCTAATCTGGTTTTCGGGATCGCCCCTGGGCGGTTAGAAGCAGCATCCGCAAAACCTTTGGGATGGCGACGGCTCTGTCTTCTCCCCGGGCTTGCTCGCTGCACCGGGAGGCTGTAGCACTGGAAATTACAACTAATTACAGGTGGAAAATACAATTAATACAATAGTGGAAAATGCAGTTAATTAATTAAATTTACAAGTGTGGAGAATGTTATTTGCGTAAATGGCCGATCGTGTTTAAACCCGGATAATCCCTCGCACTCCCCAGACCCGGGTCATCGGTCCCGCGGGCGTTTTACCCCGCGGGGAGCGGGAGGAGTGGGGTGCGGTGGGACGGGTAGGTTGTGCCACGAGGGGAGGGATTAGGGTTTGGAAACCTCGATGATTTTTCTATTTCTAGATCATTTCTCCATTTATTTATTTTTTTTGGGTCACGGTTCATCCCAAACACGCTCTGTTCAACCGCACGTTCTGCGCTGCAAACGATGTGCGGCGAGTTTTAGGGGTGCCCTACCAGAGCTTGGGTGTATTTCTGCCGGCGAAGGAAAAGCGTCTGAACCCGACGGAGTCTCCGAACTCCGGGGACCGAAGGGACCCCCGGGCAGGGCAAGGACTCGCTCCCCCCCCCCAGCCGCCCACCTGTACGGCAGCTGCCTGCGGCGGGGGGGGGCGTCCCTCCTGCACAGCCCTCTTCTCCAAAGGCTAATGCAAACAGCAGCAAATTAGATTTAAGTTTACCCATTGGTTCTGCCATAATTTGTATTTGCTTTTTGCGTGCTAATTAACCTCGGGGAGAGGAAAGGGGGAGGGGGGGGGAAGGGAGAGAAATAAATAAATAAATAAACGCGAGGATTTACTGAGGAGGGTTTTATAGCTAAACCCGTAACAATGTTTGCAATAATTAAGACCATTATTATTGGATCTTCTTGTTCATTAGTGAAAGCTACTTTGTTAGAGGAGACGGCAAGGCGTGCCGACTCCCTGCCTGCCCGGGGTTTACGGAGCTGCCTGCGCCCCTGCCCCCGAGGGCTGCTTTTAAGATGGGCGGGGGGAAACGGGGAGGAGAGAGACAAAAATCTGTTTGCAAAATAGGACTTTGTCTGATGGGGAAAAGGCCTAGGGCTCGGGGCGGGCAGGAGACAAAAGCAGCCGCCGCTCCCCCGACGAGCGAACAAACAAGGCAGCTGCCGGCAGCCGGGGCCGGGTGCGGCGAGCAGCTCCCACGGGCGCGAGGGAGCCGCAGGATCGGGGCGATGTCACGACTGCCACCCTCTGTGTCGCGACAGACCTGGCTGCCGCAGGGGTCAACGCTTCTCGGAACGGGGGAGACCCAGGTGGAGGCGGCGGAGGGACGCGGGTGACCAGCCCGCGTCTGCTCCCTTACCGCACGGCTGTATTAACCGGCACGGAGAGTGTAATTAAACTGGGAGTTAATAACGGGGCAGAGCCCCCGGTGTCCCCCGCTGCCGTCGGTGCCCTCGGGGGTGTCGGCCAGACGCCGTTCATTAGCGGGGCTGGTGCGGGGCGGGTGGCCAAGGGGACGGGGCTAATGGGATTACACGCATTTCTGCACGGTGGAGAGAGGGGCTGGTGCCGCAGGACCAATAATTTATTGGCAGATGCTCCTCCGGCAACATTGAATATTCATGGCGCGCCGCCGGGCACTTCAGCCCCCATCGGCCCCCGCCCCGCTTCCCTCCCCTCCCGCGGGTACCCCCGGCCGGGGGGTCCGGGAGGGATGAGAGCCCCCCGGCCTGTTGCACGCAGCCGGTCCGTCCCGGGGCAGCGGGAGGCAGGGAGGCAGCCGGGGAAGGGGGGGAGGATGGTGCAGGCCGAGCTGCCCTTCGGGGCTCCGCGGCCCCCACATGGTGTGCGCCTGTAGGTGCGATGAGTTGTGACCGTTCTTTTCCCTCTCCTGAACCTATTTTCTCCAGGCAGACAGCGGCTACAAGGAGGCGGGGGGGGGGGGGGGGGGGATAGTTTGCGGACTGCTCTAAATACTTATTTTTGGTAGGGAGCAGCTGCCCCCGGGAGATGTCGTTGATGCGGAGCCGGCTGCGCTCCCCCGGCCCCGCCGCTCCTTCCCCGCCGTGTTAACTCGTAGCCCCTCGGTCGTTTGTAACCATAAAGGGGAGAAATATTGTTGCGGGCGAAGTTCGTGCGATGCTGCGGCTCCCGCCCGCTCCCGCTGCGCCGGGCACTTTATACTCATTAAGTGCAGCGGCGCTAAGTCATTACTGTAATAAGGAGTTATGCTGAATACAAGGGGCCACGTTTCCAAAGCCATAAATTACAACTGTCAGTGCGTATTCGAGGGATCAACAGAGCTGGGAGTAATTATTTACAGCGTGCTTTATAGAGCAATTAAAAATTCCCCAAATGGTGTTAATTGCTTTTAATGCGCAGGAAGCGCGGCCCGCCCTTCCCGCGGACGCGGAGCCGGGGAAAAGCCGGTGCCGCCGGCGGGGTGGGGGGCTTCGGGGACCCTGCGCGCGCCGTGGGTCTCGGTGGGAATTGCGGGAAACGAGATTTTGCGTTGGGAAGCTCGCACCGCTGCGAGAGGCCAGCGGGTTGGTGCGGGGGTCGTCCTGCTTCGCTATCGGCGGCTGTTGCGACACTTGCGACATGATTCGAGGGGGGGGGGGGGGCGGCGGCAGCGCTGGGAGCCAGAGCCCCGACGGCAGCGGGGATCGCGTCCCCCCGCGCCGGGGAGCGGCGGCGGCTGCCCGGCCAGCTCCTGCACAAGCTGCCAGCCCAACGAATTAAACGAATTAAGAAGCGAGGAGGGGAAGGAGTCGGGGTGCGCCCTTTTGGTGTTGAGGTGAGGGTGTGTTAGTGACCGGGCACCTGGCTGCGGCAAGGTCGCTCACTCTCCTTTTAGGAAAATGGGAGGAATTTACAGTTTCCAGAGAGCACTGATTTCCAAGTGCAGGTTTCGGAGCGAGCCCGGTGTGTTTTGTTGGGACCTTGCCAAAGTCCCAGACATGCCACTTTTGTCCCCGGTCCCTGCAGGAGGGCTTGTATTTCACAGCAGTCTCCCAGCTAGCAGCTGCGAGGCAGGGAGACAGCTTGGGATGCCGAGGTCCCGGGAGCCCTGAGCTGTAGAGGAGCTCAGTGGGTGAGGGGAGCCCTGGAAAGCCATCAAGGCAGAAGAAAAGGGGAGTGGAGGGTGGAGGTCAGGCCCTGGCTGGGCTGCCCCTCTCTGCTGGCAGAGTGCTGGCAGATGCACCCGATCAATGAGAGAACCTGAGAAAGGATCCCCAGGCCTTCGTGGGGAGGGGAGAGAGGAGACTTACACAGCACGGGAAGGGCCCTCATCTCCATTGCCATCTACTAGGACAGATACACTGAGCCCCCAACCCTCAGCTGGGGCAGGATTGAACCACTGCTTTGGAAATGAGCCTGTTCCAGCAGCCGCTTAGGGCAGGTGAGGTGGGGACAGAAGTTTCAAGGCTGTCAAGAATATGTAAGTGGCCGTGGGTGCTTGACAGGGGTAGTGAGATGCTCTGGAAAAGTACAGATCAAAGTCATTGGGCTCTGTGCACTGATTTTGCAACAACTTAATACGCGTGTCAGCTCCTGCACTGGAGCCTTTCTTCCACCTCCGAAGAGGGCTGATCCAGCTTCTTGATGTTTCCTGCAGAAAAGGATTTCTGTGGCTGGAAAAGAAACCCCACTGCCCTAAATAGTTCTTTGGGTGAACATCTGAGAATGCCTGTCTTCCCAGGCTCTGCTTAGAGTGTGATCTCTGCATTATCGTTTTGCAGGGCCTGACACACAGAGCCCTAGCAAAGAAGGAGAAATCCAGCCCTTGGCAGCGGGTGGGAGAATGCTGGCTGGGGATCTGCCTCCAAGCATCAGCCAGGCAGAACTGGCTGGACTGGGGTGCCTCTACCTCCCACCCCAGGGATCCATTTGTAGGATCACTGGGTGCACCTTGGAGCGGGTGCTGACCCTTGTAAACTCTCCCGTTGGGATGTGAACCTGAAAGCACCAAGTCTGGCCCTGACTTATCCTCATGTGTGAGCTTGCAGCACTGCATGTTCTCTTAGAGGACTAGAGTCCTCTTTAGCCCCAAATTAGGGAGTTGGATGCAAAGGCTATAAATTAATTGCCAGCTCCTATTAGACAGGATATTTCCAGAATCTCATGCTCTACAGAACTGCTCAAGCCCCAGAGGACCCAAGGGAAAACAGAGGCCAGGAGCGATTTGAACTGGAGCATCTAAACCAGGTGTTGTGCTGGAGCTTAGATGTGCAGTGCCCAAACTTCCAGTGCTGGGAGCAGTATGACTTTCTCAAGACAACAGGGCAAGGTTTGTGGCTTGTGCAGGGATTAAATCCTGGGACTGTGCGTCTTCCCAAAACCCATCAATAATTCACATTGACTTCCAGAAGTCTTAAATCCCAGTGAAGACCTAGCCTTCCCTGCCCTTCTCCTTTGTCCTCACTGGGTGCTGGGCAGAGGAAGACCCAATTTACCTGTAGTCTGTCTCCTGGCAGGTTTTATTGCCTGAAAGCCCCTACCTTGGGCTCAGCAGCTGGGAGCTGTGACCCTCATTGGCCAGCTTGGCTCACTGGTGGTGACCTTGTGATTTCTTGGGGCCAGTCCCTCTGGGGCCCTCGGCATCTGCTCAGCCAGGGGAATCCCTGGTGTAGGGAAGGCCAAAGGCTTTGCCCAGTATTGACTGGGGCCTTTGGGATGCAGGAGCAGCATCAGATGGCTGTGTTATTTATTGGAGAGGGGGCACTTCCCAGATCTTAACAGCAGAGCTGGGTCCCTCTGGATGTCAGAGCTGGCTGGCAGGGGACTCTGTGGCAATGTGCAGGGCTGGCATGGTGTGCTTTGCTTCTTCCCTGTGGAGACAACCCGACACGCTCAGCGCTGGCGAGCAGGGGCTGCCCTACATCCCCAATATGGGAAGGGGTTGGAGAAGAAGCCCAAGCTGGTGCTGGAGAAGGGCAAAGGCAGCTGCAGCCCTGGGGGATGAGAAGGCCCCCTGCCCGAGGGCAGCCTCCCAGCCCCAGCTGGCCCCAGCCCGCTCTCCCTCCCTCCCCTCCCAGCTCCTCCTAACCACAAGGACTTTGGTTGATGGAGCTGGCGCCAGCGAGTTCCCTGAAGAGTTCAGAAGTCAAGAAGTGAGGCAGGTATGGGGAGGGGGGGGAAACCCGACCCCGGCGGCCAGGCAGGGCTGGGTGGGGGGTGGGAGCAGGCTGGCTGGGCAAAGGGTACCCGCCGGGCATGGGGCTGAGGGGCGGCCATGAGCTGCTGCTGCCCACTGTGCCTCCACAGCCTCCCCGGTGTGGGGCCATGGCAGAGGGTGCGGTGATAGTGGTGGGTCTTGGGGTGTCACAGCAGGGTTGTGGCTGGGGTGAGGGTGGCAGGAACCCACGAGCACTGGTGCATCAGTGCGTGTGCCTGAGGGTGTCTGAATGCACGGGTATAGGGGTGTGTTAATGCAGGTTGTGGGAGTGAATGTGCGTGTGTGAATGCATGCAGTTGTGAAGGTGCGAGTGAGAACGTGTGTGCGTGAATTTGTGTGGGTGCAGGGAGGATTGTAAGTGTCTGTGAGAGTGGTGGGGGGTGCGTGTGAATAACCAGGCACAAATGTAGGTGCACGCGCAAGCGAATGTGTGGGACTGAGTGGCAGCATCAGTGCCTGTGAGCTCACGAGGGTGTTTGTGAGCGTGTGTGCTTCTTTGCGAGGGTGAAGCCGTGTGGGTGGGTGGGTGTGAAGGTGTGGATGAGATGACATGCATGGGGGTGAGCGAGGAGGTACACCTGAGCGCTTGGGCACGACTTTCTATGCCAGTGCATTTGTATTGCATGGGGGATGCCCCAGAGCAGGCTGTCTTGCAGGACCTCCACGGTTTCCCGTGGGCACCAAACCACCGGCCCACTGAAGAGCTAGAGGGCAGCGTTTGCCGGTGGCGGAGGGGGGAAGGGCAGGAGCTGACCGTGCCCCCGCCCCACCGGTGGCTCTGCCCCCCTCCCGGCTGCGCGGAGCGGGAGCACCGACGGGCCAGGGCCAAAACAAGTTTTGCAGCAAATTACAGCAGCAGCTTTCAATTACTTATTTATTTTGCTGTTTATTTAACGAAAACACTCATCTGCCTGCGGGCAGAGGCGGGGGGGGGGGCGGCGGGGCCGACAGTAGCGGGTGCCCCATTCAGCCCTCACCCCGCCGCGGGGCGAGCAGCGGGGGCCGGCCCCCGTCCCGGGGGAACGTGTGCCTCAGGCACCCATCGCCTCTTCAAATGATATCCCCTCCACGAGCCTTGGCACCCGTGGGAGGCCTCCTGACCGTCCCTATTCTGGGGTCTGGAGATGGGGGAGCCCCCCCCCTCCTCCTCCGCGGCTTTTTGAGACGTCCTGACGTCTGAAATTGAGACTACCCCTCCGGAGAAAAGGGGCACGGCGAGTCTGGGACCCCTCCAGGAGAGGATCCGCCGGTTTCAACCTTTGCAAGGGATCAGCTAGCAGCCCACGGGGATCGTAGCCCCGGGCCCGACACCCCCGCCCCCACGGGTGTGGGCAGCCAGGACCCTCCCTTCCCAGCAGCCCACGGCCACAAAGTCCGGGACAAAACGTTCCCCCTCCACCACCAGCTACCTGCTGCTTCCTTACCCACCCCAATGCCCTGCCCAGACCCAGCGCTGACTTTATAAGGCCGAGCCGGGTGGTGATTTTTTTTTTTTTTTTTTTTTTTTTTTGGGGGGGGGGGAGCTGGAGAAGGAGAAACTCCTTTTCTCGTGTGCTCTTCTCTGCTGTCATTCACTCGGCTCCTTTCAGCATCCAGCCAATGGAGAGTGAGGGCCCGGGAGCAGCAGGCCGTGGGTAGCGTGATTGATGGGCAAGCGGGGCGCTCGCACTCGCACTCCGCCGCGGCCGCGCTCCGCGCCGCTCCGCGGGGCTCTCGGCTCCCCACTGCCCGCGGCGGCGAGGGGTCCCCGGGGCACCTTTGTGTGTGTGTGTGCGTGTGTGTCTTGGGTGAGCGGCTCCTGGTTTGGGGTGGTTGTGTCTTAGTGGCGTG
Source organism: Tyto alba (assembly GCF_018691265.1). Classification (NCBI taxonomy): domain Eukaryota; kingdom Metazoa; phylum Chordata; class Aves; order Strigiformes; family Tytonidae; genus Tyto; species Tyto alba. Next base: position 15,485,167 of record NW_024881261.1, read on the forward strand.
GGGGTCCTGGGTCTCATCGGAGCGGGACCGGTGTGCGTGGGGGGGGGGGGGGTGTCGCGTCTCCGCTTCTGGAGGCTGCGGGGTACAGCGAGTGCGTGTGCGTGGCGAGTGTGAAGCTGCCGTGCCCCGGGGCTGCGGGGTTGTTTAGCTCCGGTGCCTCGGTTGCGCATGGCTCTGCTGTTGGCTCTTCGGGCTGAGCGCGTAGCTGCCGTGTCCCCGTTGTGCGTGGCTCTGCTGGCGCGTTTTGGGGTGCGCGGCTGCTGTGCTATGGGGCTAAGCTCGTAGCCGGCGTGTCCCAGCTGTGTGCGGCTCCGTGGCCTGTACCGTTGCCGTGTTTCGCGGCGGTGGGGGCTGTGCTGCCCTGCCCGGGCCGGAGCTCCGGCCCCGGTGCCCCGGGGCGTTGTGCGCGGCTCCGCTGCCGGGGCCGGGAGGCGGCATGGAGCACCTCGGGGCTCACCACCTGCACCAAGGCCAAGCCGAGCCCATCAGCTTCGGCATCGACCAGATCCTCAACACGTCGGAGCCGGGCAGCTGCATGGTGTCGCACCCGCGGCTGCAGGACTCGACGGACTACGGGCTGGGCTGCATCGTGGGCAGCGCCTACAACACTGTCACGGGTGGCTACGGGGCGAGCGGCGGCGCGGCCGGCGCCTACACCGGCACCTCTTGCAGCATGGGCGGCCTGCCCGGCTCCTACAACGTGAACATGGCGGTGAGCATGAACGGCAACACCTTGAGCTCGGCCGGGGGGGTGATCCGCGTCCCGGCCCATCGCCCGGTGGCCGGCGGCGTGCACCAGCCCCTCTCCGCCGCCGTGCCGGCGGTGAACGGCATGAACAGTCTCACGGGGCTCACCTTTCCCTGGATGGAGAGCAACAGGCGGTACACAAAAGACAGGTTCACAGGTGAGTTGGGCCACCGGGACCCCCCGTTCCCTCCCTGCTCCCGCCGCCCCGCTCCCGTCCCCGCCGCCGGTGCCCGCGGGGGAAAGCAGGATCCGGCCGCGGGTGGAGCGAGCGGCCCGGATCGCCCCGGGAGGTCGGTCCTGGAGGAGGCCAGAAGTAAGAAAGGGTGAAAAATCAGGCACATTCTGTTCCTTCTACATGCGTCGGTTTTGGTGGGCTTTTTCGTTTCGATTTTTGGGGGGTTTTGTGTTTTGTTCGGGCGGTGTTTGTTGGAGGGGATTTTTGTGGGTTTTATGCTTGTTTGTTTCTTCTTTTTCTTTTTTTTTTTTTTTTTTTTTCGTTTGTTTGTTGGTTTGTTTTTCCCCGGGACGCGGCCCGAGAAGGACGGGCAGGGAGGAAACGCGATGGCAAACTCCGCAAGCCCCGGGCACGGCTGCCCGCTCCCTACCGCTCCGCCACCCATCCCAACACCCGTGGAAAGTTTATTTTAAAGCAGAGGGTTATTTCGGAGTCACAGCCCGGCCCGGGAGAAGGGGAACCCGGCGGCCCTCGCCTGCCCGGGAAGGCCGACCCGTTGCCGGCCGCTCGTAGGGCTGTTTTTCCCGTGTGTACCGTAACCGGGCTGGTTTTACCCGGCTGCGGGTTTCGACTCGGCCTTTTCCCCGTCAAAAGGGACTTTTTGCAGCCCCGGGTAGAACCGGGCTCGGGCTGGAGCAGCTTTCCGGACTTGCCGCCGTTTCCAGGTGTATTTAGGCTCGTCTTTCGGCGCTAACAAAGCAAAAATTTGAACAACGAAAATAAAATATTATTAACCAAAAAAAAAAAAAAAGCAACGCAATTGCAACGGGGGAAAAATAAACTCCCACTCCTGCAGCTCGCTCTTCTCGGGGGCGGAAACCGAGGCCCGATTTTTTCAAGTTCACGTTTAATTTCAACCCGATGGCGCTTGTCTCGGGCACGGCCGCGGGCGAACAAACGGGCCGTTCCCCGGTAGGCACCGGGCTGAATTTCACGGAGCCCCTTCCTGGCCCGGCCCGGATGAGACACGCCGTGAGTTTTCCCCAATTATTTTTTTTCGTGGCGGGGGGGAAAAAAAAAGAAAAACTAAATATATATTTAAAAAAAAAAAAAAAATCTTAAACCCAACGAATCGTAACTCCCGTTTTCAGCCCGGGAAGTTATTGCTCGCGTAGGAAACGGCGGGGTTACCGCCGCGCCCAAACGAAATTAAATCGAGCCCCGTTTGCACGAAGCGCGGAGCCCCGGCCCGGAGCCGAGCCGTGCCCGGCCGGGGTCCGCAGCGCCCGGGGAAGGCGCCGGGGCCGCCGCGTTTTTGCAGCCCGTGTCGGCGGGGAAGCGGCGGCTTCGCAGCGGGGGGGTCCCCAGCCCAGCGCCCGGGAGCCGGAGCCCCTCTGCTGATGTGTCGCTGCTTGCTTCTTTGCCTCTCATCCCCCCCCCCCCGTCCTCCCGTGTCCCCCCCAGTGGCCCTCTCACCCTTCACTGTAACACGCCGTATAGGTCACCCCTACCAGAACCGCACACCCCCCAAGAAGAAGAAGCCGCGCACCTCCTTCACCCGCCTGCAGATCTGCGAGCTGGAGAAGCGCTTCCACCGGCAGAAGTACCTGGCCTCGGCCGAGCGTGCTGCCCTGGCCAAGGCCCTCAAGATGACGGACGCCCAGGTGAAGACCTGGTTCCAGAACCGGCGCACCAAGTGGAGGTGAGGGGCCGGGGGGGGGCTCGGTGGACCCCGGGGGAACAGGTCTGGCTGCCACCAGCTCTGCTGGAGGGCACTGGTGGCCGCATGTGGGGGTGCGATCCCTGTGAGTGCATCGCACGGGGGAGTCACGCGTGGGTGTGAATGTGCGTACACGTGTGTGGGAATGCGTGTGTGCTGGCACAGTTGCTTGGTGTGTGTGCGGTGCCTGGGGGTGTGAATGTGTGTGATGGGGGGGGGGTGTGTGTCTAGGCCGTATGTGCACATGCCTGTGCACGTATGCAGCGCGTGTGCATGCACGTGCAAGCAGGACACGTGTGTATAACTCTGCACAGTCTATGTGAATGCTTTTGTATGAGGGCCACGTGCACGTGGCTGTGCCCACACTCAGTGTGTGCCTGTGTGTGAGTGTGCGTGCAAACCGGACGGCTGTGTGCGTGTGTCTGTGCTGTGTGAGCACACTGGGTCTGTGTGCGAGTAGGTGTGCACGCGTGCAACGTGGGTGAATGCACGTGTGCACGGTGCGGGGAGGGGGACACCCATGCGGTGGGTGCAGGTGGTATCACCAGGGGGCCTGGTGGGTGGGTGGGGGGAGCGGCAGCCACAGCGTCCCTGGGCAGGCAGGATCTGGACCCACCGGTGCGTGGCTGAGGGGGCTGTGGGACCCTCCAGTGCCAGGGCAGAGCCGCAGCCTGGCGTGGGAGCACGGATCGGACCGGATCCTGCACCCGGGGCTGCCGGGATATCAGGCTCTGCATCACACAAAGATTTTCACCCCCGTGGGGTTTACAGCACCTCCTTGCCAAAATGCTTGTATTTGTTCTCCTGCCGTTAAAGCCAGGCAGGCGAGGAAGAGGAGGCCGAGCTCACATGGAGCCTCCCAGGCTCCGGTGCTGTGAGCCTGCCCTTCTCTGGCTGCAGCTTCCTGGGGGATCTCCGGAGGAGGCACCCCAGTCCTGGGAGCATCCCCTGCCCCATCCTGGGGACAGGCACCCTGCAGTGGGGCCGGACATGACACACTGGGTGAGGGGCAGCTCCCCTGGCAGGTCAGAGAAGGGGGGTGTAGCTGGATGCTGAGCACCAGGCGCGTTGGTGCAGGCAGGCAGTAGCTTCTTTAAAGTAGGAGTTTCCCTGGGGGTCTCCCCGAGGGTGAATGGGACGGTGACTGCCTGCTGATGCTGGGGTTGGATAAGAAATGAGGGACAAGGAACTTGAATCCAAGGGTGTGGGTGAGTCCTCACTCGGCGATTCCCTTCCTAAAGAGCCCATGGAAGAGTAGCTCCCCAGGTGCCAGGAAGTCTCTGTCTGGAGTGATCTCTGTTAGCCAGGAGCAGAGTCCTGGAGGAGGAACAATCCTGCCGTGGCCTGCGAAACAGGGTCAGCCATGTCTTCTAACCTGGTTTCCTAAGGAAGTGAGGCAAATGTGGCTTGGCTGGCTCTCCGTCTGTCTGTCAATACTCCTTGCGTCTGTTGGCTAAGTTCAGCCTCCTTTGGCAGAGGAGCAGAGGATACAAACCTATTCATACGTTTCAGAAAAAATAGCTGGGTAAAGAGAAACAAAATCCTGGTTCTGCCTAAGGGAAAGGCTGCAGCCTGACCTCAGCCATAGTATTAGACGTGGGAGAATCCCCACCGGCCTGAGTCAGAAGGATGCGGGCTTGTAAGCTCTACTTGCTTGCATCTGTGCATGTTGGGTGTTGTGATGGAGCTGTGGGTGCCTCTGGCCTATAGCACACCCGGCTTGCTGCCCCGGGTCCCTGCACAGGGCAGTGGGCTCTGAGAGGTGCTTGGAGTGCTGGGTGCTAGAAGGAGCCGCTTGCAGGCACAGTCTGAACTAGGCAGTGGGGAGTATCTGAGAAAAGAGAGTTGCTTTAAGCCCTCTGAGGGATTTGACTGCTTAAATAAATGCAGGCTAAGGTGGGAGAGTCTTGCTTCTGCCCCCTGCCCAGCTGTCTCAGCTGGAGTGAGATGGCTCTTTGATTCCCTTGCCAGATTTGGGCTTTTGTTTGAGACATGGGCATCGAGGTTCAATTCCTTCAAGGGAGATTTGAATCTGCAAATCCCAGCCTAACATGAATGCTCGCAGCAGGGAGATATGTGGGAGCCGAGTGCTCACAGCCACCATGCTCCTAACTGCCCTGGACATGGGGTTCCCTCCTCCCAGAGCATCTCTTCATTGTGCAGGGAGTCATTAAATATTCATCGAGGCAGCGACAGAGCCGCTCTTGGGCTGCGTAGGGAGGGCTGGTGCTGCCCTGGGCCCCCTCTCCCAGGGATGTCTGATATGAGATGTTGACACAGTGATTAGAGCAGGGACTGAGCCCTGAGCTACCTGCTCCTGGGCAGGAGCCCTGGACACATGCCTGGAGGCTCAGGTGCCCCAGAGGCCCATCGCCCACATCCAGCCCTGGCCTGCTTCGCTGGTGGGGAGCCAGGGACCCCCTGCCCTGCACTCTGAGGTGTCACCATGGAGCTCAGAGCTGCCACTTCCAATCCCCACAGTCAAAGATGAGACATCCCGTGTCCCCCTGCGTTGCTAAATTAAAAAGCTGCTGTTTCCTCTGTCACTGATCCACTGAAGCCGCTGAGGGAGCATCAGCTGAGCCTGGGGGTGTGAGAAAGGGAAGGAGCGTTTTGGGGATCATCTTGGGACCAGCACTGTGAGCTACCCCCAGGTTATCCCAGCATCGCCACTGGAGGTGCCAGGTGACGTTCACTGGTAAAAGCAGAGGTGACCGTAGGCTGCAGCCTCCAGACTGATCCACCATCCAAACAAGAGGTGGTGTGGGATTTTCACTGTGGATTTAAGACTCTTCAGGCTGTTTCTACTTATCCCATCCCCTTCTCCTAAACAGCCCAGAGCAGGGACCCTACCAGTGCTGGAAAGGACCCCTGCAGGCCCCCTAATCCCCGCCTCAGCAGGATCAGCTCTGCCGGTGTCATTCCAGACAGATGCGTGTCCAACCTGTTCTTAAAAATATCCTCCTTTACCCTGCCCAGACAGTTTACTCTGTGCTTTGATTCTCCTCACTGCTAAAAATGTGTTTCTAGTGTTTAGCCGACATTTTGCTAATTTTTGTCCTGCCTGCCATGGTGTGTTGTTGCCTTCATCCAGTCTCTGGACAGCTGGCCACTGCAGCCCAGCAGAGATGACAGACCTGGGTGCTGGGAAGGGATGCCCAGGGTGACCTTGCCAGCCTCCCAGCTGTGTGGCACTGCCAGTCACTGATGTCTCACTCCACTCCTGCCTCGTGCTCCTCGCTGGGACGTTGTGCGTTTGGCTCTTGCTGCTGAGCACAGAGCATGTTTCCAGGGAGTTGCATGTTTTGCAACCCTGTTGTGTGCCCCTTTGCGTGTTTTGGCTCTGTTTGGGTTTTTCCCACGGGCAGAAAATAAACCAGAGCTGTGGCCTGCTCCCGGCTCTCTTTGATGGGAGCAATTTTCATGGGGGCCAGTAAGATAGACAGCTCCAGTCCCTAGGGCTTTACTGGGGTTTATGGGATTTACTGACAGTTTATGCAGGGGATGTGGGACCAGGTAGTGGCTAGGCACCCTCTTTTCCTAACTCCCCCAGCCCCAAGCACCTAGCCCAACCTATTCTCTTCAGAGATACCCCTTCTTTGTTTCCCCAGAGCCCCCTAACCGCTCCTTCTCTCCTAGGCGGCAGACGGCGGAGGAGCGGGAGGCCGAGCGGCAGCAAGCAAACCGCATCCTCATGCAGCTGCAGCAGGAGGCCTTCCAAAAAACCATCAACCAGCCCATCCAAGCTGACCCCATCTGTGTCCACAACTCCTCTCTCTTCGCCCTCCAGAACCTCCAGCCTTGGTCTGATGACTCCACCAAGATCACCAGTGTCACCACCGTCGCCTCTGCTTGTGAATAAGGCTGGCACCCGCCGGCGGCAAGTGCACCTTCTGCTGGCAGGGCCGTCCCTGAGGGGACACGTGGCATCCCTGTTTCTCCCCAGGGAAGGCTGGCACCCTGCAATCCTCTGGCCACACATGCATCCCACGAGTCTGGCTGGGTAAACCCTCCACAAGGACTGAAAGGAAGGGAAACCACCCCAAAAACTCTCCCCGCCCATGGGGTTGCCGGAGCAGCGGTGGTGTCTCGCCTCCCACCAGCCCTTTTGTTCTCTTGAAAGTCTCTGGTGCTGACCGTGAACTTGCTGACGTGCTGCCAGACAAAAGCCCAGCCCTGACAGACACGGCCGCCGGCGTTCGCCCAGCTGAGGGAGAGAAAACTTCTTTTGGATTCTGCTGGCGTCAGTGCAAAGCCTGGAGTCACCCTTATATATCCATATATATATATATAAAGTGTGTATATATATATATATATGTATACTTAGGACTGATGGCTTGAAACAAAAGGAGGAGGCTCCTTGGAAAGCGCGTGCCTGCCGTGAGCCTCCTTGGGCCATCTACGCCGGAGACGTTTGGGGATGCAACAAATGGAGGAAACAGCAGCAATTTCTGCTTGCACCAGATGGGAACCCTTCGGATCTCACCTCGCCGTCTCTCCTCCCCTTTTTCATTAATTTTTTCTTGCAAGGGGGGAATAAGAGAAGGATCTGACAGACTCCTGAGGACGGTAAATATGATATCTCAATTGTATGAAGAACCCAAACTGTCCCTGGCTGCCATGGACACCATGCCCATCAGCGTGTATTTTAATAACGAGAAGACCTTGATGGCAGTTTGCAGGGGTAATGCAGTTTCTTTCCGTGGATTATTTCCATATAATTTGCAAAATGTTGTCCAATGTTTTACTTTACCTGTTTCTCTTTAGAAGGCAGTTCCTGATGGCAAACAATCGATTTCACTCTCAACCGTTTAACTTAGTTGTTTCTTTAATTGTACCAAGGGAATGAGACACAATTAAACAAAGCACTTCTTATAGCAAATGCCAGGAATATATAGATATATATATATATAAACAGTATATATTTTTCAGTTACTTATAATCTAAAACAGCACTGCCAGTTCAAGCAGCTAGTACAAACAAGCAATCAGAAAACCTATTTTCAGTGAGATTTTTAAAGTCATTCGTTCATTTGGGTTTTTTTAAGTTATGCACTTATAAGGTGTTTTATGTGTATTCATTTTATAAAGTGCTTGTGTAATTTATGTGGAAACAAAAAAAAATAAAAACAAAAATCTCCAGGGTACTGAATAAATCATTTAAAGCCTTGCTCTTCCCTGTCTATTAGTTCCTTGAGAGGAGACAGTGTATCACAGCTACTGCTGAAGCCTCTGCTATTATTTTTAAATGAAAATAGAGTTAGTGTTTCCATTTGACTTTGCTTAGGTCCACTTGGCTTCAGAAACTCCAAAGGTAATTTGCTGTATTTTAATCCCTGGTCCTGTAAACATTTTCAGGCTTCAGCCCAGCAGTGCATTTAGCACCTGCCTTAATCAAAGCTCTTCTGGGGACCTTGCTGGGGGCGGTAAGATTTGCAGGGGGACTTGGCCTTAAACTTACGTTGAATAATTTCTTGAATAAGACCTTGGAGTGGGGTCTTGCCTGGGCTGGGGAGCTACAGAGATACTTGTGTCTGAAACTTGGAAAGGGACATTTCAATATAAATAAATGTGCAAGAGACAACCTTGTAGGGATTTATTCTAGGGACCCCGTTTTCCGTTCATGCTCAGCCTTGTTTGGGGACATCGTCCCCAGCTAGACAAGCCTTTCTCAGAGGAAAATCAAACCGGTGGGAAAACTCCCGTCAGCTTCCTTGGGGGAGTCCCAGCCTTACAGCCAGGGAAGCTGGGTTGGCTTCAGACTCGTCTTTCCTTCCAGCACTGAGAATTACCGGATAAAGGATGTTGGAGGAGAGGACTGAGAAGGGTGGCGAGCCGCGAGCCGCTGGCAGGGACCCCCTGACATGGCCCTGGGGGCCAGGCTGCCGTGTGGGCTCTGGGTGACAAAATACCTGGAGCCTTTGATACCCAGTGTTTGATAGTGCTCCTGGAAGCTGGGTCCTCTGGGTGTAGCATTGCTGGGGAGCTTGCTAAGCTAGCATGTGAACAGCCTGCTTTATCCAAAATCTATTCTTGCGGGATCGGGCTGAAAATTTATGGTGATGAGGGAGTTTCCATCCTGCAGCCCGATGTGTGACTGAACAGAGAGAAACATCTGCAGTGACAGAGAGATGATAAGCCAAAAAAAAAAAAAAAAAAGATAAACCACAGGAAAATAAATAAATTCAAAACCCACACATTTTTGGAGATATCTTTAAAAGACAGCCAAAAAACCTGCTAAAATAAAATACCTTGTATTTTTTCCCAAGATAAATTTCACAGAAGTCTTTTGTTTGAATTCTGTTTCATACCACAGAGAGATTTTCAGGAGCTAAGATTAAGCTAATTATTTAATACATGACCAACTTTGTCTACAAAGATAATGCTGGGCTTAGGGCTTACTCCTTCAGGAGGCATTGCTGTGTACAAATCTTTAATGGTTTACAGTTTGTTGCAGTGTATGTTTTTGTTTTCAAGGTTTCTGCGTAGGAAAAAGCACCAACCACAAAATAATAATAATAATAAAAAGATGATAGAGCTCACTGTTGATATTAAAAGTCTTTTCTATTTTATTATTATGACACATCAATATCGTAAAATTTAATTCCAAGACAGCCATTTTATAATATCCACATTATTCAGTTCATATTCCAAAATGTTCTCCAGCGAAGTTGAATGTGTGATAAGGCACATTCGAGGGCATGTGTTTAGATACAATATTTAGCTACACCTTGTTCTCAAAACTGTTGACTTCCTCCTTTTCTTATCAATCTTTCCTGTTAAAAAAGAAGACCAAAAGAAAAAAAGAAATCTTGATATGAAATAACAATATATGTAACATTGGAACCAGAAAAATAGAATAGTCGTCCGGTCTTTCTTGTCCCTGGAACAATTGCTTCTGGAACGGGTTTCTGTTAAAATATTTCTCATGGATTCATTTTAAAAATTGGTTTAGTGGCAGGAGGTGTTTTTGTATCTGCATATGTGCTTCCAGTTATTAATATGATGATCTGTACCTAGACAATAAAAATTGCCTGAAATATGATGGAATTAAATCAATAAGCAATGACATGAAATGATGACACATAATGATATGTTATGTAGACCAACATCACCTCAGTCATATCTTGGGGCCATCCATACCACATTGAAGGCTGATTTAATTTTTCCTATTATGCCTATTTGGGAACAGGAATAAAATTGTATTAAGATGCCTTGAAAGCCATTTGCCCCTTCCCTGGATCTCAAAATACAGCGAATCTCAAACGTGAAACGGGAGTTAGAAAAAAATGTTTTTCCGCTGTTTGCCTTTATCTAGAAAATATAGACCAAGGTAGAGTGAACTTGGGCTGGAGGGGGGAAGCCCGTGTGACACCCACAGCGGAGGGCACACGGGCATCGCAGGAGAGCGCACCGTGGTCGTGCACAGCTCTATCGCCCGCAACGCTGCCAGGGACCAAGAGCTATCAATCACGTTGGGTTGGCTATAGCTATGCTGAGCTTTGGGAAGCAATGTCTTGGTGGGGGGGGGAAGCACCGTCTTTACACGAGCAAGAGTATTAAACATCTGTGCAGAGCTGGAAGAGACGAAGCCCAGCTGGATGGGCTGCGGTTGTCTGGGTTTGGTCCCAGCTCAACAAACTATGTGGGCAGGAGGGAACCAGGGGTCTGGCCCCCATTTAGCCAATTAGTTAAGCACATGAGTCATCCAAATGAGGATCAGTTGGTTTATCTCTGCAGAGGGATGGGCCCAGGGAAAAGCTGAAGGGTCTTTGCTGGAGCCTCCTGCCTTGAATGGAGCCTGCAGTTGTGCTTTTTTCCTGGGTCCAGGCCAGCACGTTTGGCCCCTTGCAGTACTTGCATGCCCAGATTTCTACGTGAGTACTTGTAAAGACCACATGTAGCTTTTCCTGAGCTGTGTTATCCAATCTATGGGGCATTCGTTGTATGTTTAATGCTATTTTTCTTGCAACAGCATCTGTGAGAGTCACCTGTATATGGTATTTGCTGGCGGAAGACCCATGCGGGTGTATGTATCCTCTAATATGGTTTTTATAATTAATCATAAAGAGATCTTTGACCCCACAAACACCCATGTATAGAATCATTTTAATTACCTCACTGGGACTGTAGACCAGTATTTTTGAATGTGCTCCTAATTAACCAACACGCCAAAAAAAAGCTTAAAACAAGGCTGCTGACTCGGCATGGCGCCAGCGGGAGCCCAGCCCCGCGGGAGGCAGCCCCCTCCTCGCCACTCGGACAGCTTATGTGTAGTCTCGGGCTAGATGAGGTAGAAAACGCAAGCCGATTTACTTACAAAACTGAAAATGGCTTTGCTGAAAACTGTAAAACTGTTTGGGTTACACTAAAAAGCCAGCCCTGTCTGGGGTTCTGGGACAGCTGGAACTTTTTGAATTAATCTTCTTTTTTTTTTTTTCCTTGCCAGAAACAGACTGGTTGAGTGACACTGATTTCTTTGTGCAACAGTGAGCTTTGATGGCTGTTTATTTGAAAAACGTTTGTGAAATAAGGTTTACAATTATCAAAATATCCTGGTTTGAAGTTTTCTAAATGATAAGGTCTCAATTTGTGAAGAAAAATTAGATCTTTTTAAAAATGTTTTTTAACAAATATTAAGGGAAGAAGAAAAGCACACAAAGCTATAGATTATCACAAGCTTCTGTTGGAGTCAAACCCTCCAGATTGTCTCTGGTTTTGCAGATCTTTTGTTTGTGAAGTTAGCTGGGACTTTGATTTTTTAAATTATTGTTGTTATTATTTTTGCCTTTGTTAAAATAGGAAATTTCTGTTTGATATGTCAGCACTTGCCCAAAATTAGGACAGAGGTTCTTTGCCCCTCTTCCTTTTCATTGATTATAAACTCCTGGTTATTTTGGTAGTTTTAAGTGCACTCTATACATTTATTCAAGTCAAACTTAAAACTGTATTCAAAGAGATTTTTTTTCTTTTTCCGAATGCACAAAAAAAAAAAATCTTGATTTTTCCAAGTCTTACAAATTAATTTTTGACTTCCTTTCTTTTTAGTTTTTTCCTTTTTTTTTTTTTTTTTTCTTTTTTCCCCCCAGCTAGTCAGCTAGTTGTACTAAGCATGAGGCTGGCTCCAGCAGCTCTTAGCTGTGTAACTCCTAATTACATGCCAAACCTCCAGCTGAAATTCTGCACGCTGAAGGTGTGCGAATCCCCCATCAGAGAGAGCTGCAATCCCCTGCCCTGCACTTCCTTGGGGCTGGAAATTGAGTACTTACCCTCAGATCAGCCGCCCATTGCCTTCCTGCTTCTGGAGCAAAAATAAAATGAGCAGAAATAGATGGGGAGTCCCCGCTCTAATTTTTGAGCAGGAAGGAGAAAGGCTTGAGGAAACTCGTTTTCTCGTTGCCTGCAAAGAATGTAAACCCGCTGGTCTGAGAGCTGCGGTTAACTGTCTGTGTTTCCTAGACTGCAGCCGCCTAAAAATAACAAAGGAGTGATTAAAAAATATCAATCAATATATACTTTTTTTAACTACAGTTGGGAAGCAGTACAAAGATGGGAATAGATGAAAACACAGAGAAAAACTCCATTTCGCAGGGACTTTCCAGTCTCAGCCAGAGGAATTTTTTGGAAAGTCACTTTTTTTAGCAGTTGGTACTTGCTGTTGCTTACCTTTTCGACACATGTTGGGGCTGTCCAGAATCTTCCTTTCTGGGTTTTCATCTAGAAAGCATTTGGTCTGCGATGCTGGTGGTCAGTGGGTGCAAGACAGAGCCTGGGCTATCAGGTAAGTTGGACATCAACGTGCTGAGAGGCAGGGCTTGATGCCAAGATCTCCCCACATAAAGTGGCAATGGGGAAAAATTAGTTATGGACGGGGAATGGTCTTGATCAGGGTTGTCACGAGGAAGTGAGCACAAGTGCACCGAGTTGTGTCCAGGCCTCTACACAGCCCCCTCCTCTCCAGGGGTGAGAGCCTCCCTGGCTGATCTGGCTGTTTTCACAGGAGAGCCCCAAGAGCCTTGGGGAGAAGGGGGGGTCCTTCGAGGCCAGGCTGGGGGAGAAAAGGACAAATGCCAGCAAGTCCCTGGAAGTCATGATGTACCAGAAGGATGCTCTTTTGAGAGCTGCAGAAAAAAAGGCACCAGGTCTCTGCTGGCACATGGGGTATGGGGGTAAGTGGTGGGGGGCACCTGGAACTTGGGGTCCTGGTCCAGCAGGAACCTGGGTTGGGCAGAGGAGGGGTGTCTCCCAGCAGGGACTGTACCCAGCCCCTCTGGCCCTGCTGTGAGTGGCATGTGCTGGAGGAACTCGCAGGATCTGCAGATGTCACATCACGAGGCTGCTGGTCAAACACAGGTCCTGGCCACGGCATCCCCGGGTGACACAGGAGTGGAGCACGGCGGTAGCTGCTGGGCCGTATCCAGGGCACTGCCCTCCTTCCAGGATTAAGCTCCGGGAAGTTTTATACACACTTACAACACTGTTGAGTTTCTGGTCTTCTGCTGTTGAAGGGACCCCTGCAACCACAGAGGGATGTGTCCCCAGTGCCCTGCCCACCACCATGGCTGCTTGCAGATCCTTGTGGAAATGCTTGAAGAGATCTGGCTTTCACTTCGGGATGGAGTGAAAACAAATGTTGAAACCTTATCAGTTGTTATGACAGGTCTGAGACCTGCTTTGGCTGTGGCTCATACCACCGTGTTCCGCAGGCAGGAGGCGGGACACAGAGCAGAACGTGTTCTCCAGAGAGCAAAGCAAGAGAAGTGTGTTGGTAGACCCTCAACCATTCCCACACAGTCTCCCTCCAGGCCCGGTCCTTTGAGGATCGGGGGGTACATACACCCTTGAGTAGAGCCATGCTGCACACTACGTGCAGAAGCAAGGCTTGTAGCAGTTGGGAAAAGGGGTGCGGAGCCCCACATTGGGACCCCAGTGTGCACACGTGTGTGCCAGGTCCCAGGGAAACATGCCACAGCTGTGACAGAGAAAGCCCAGGAACCGGCAGAGACACACCTGTAATGCTATCTGGTGGAAAGGGTTTCCTGAAAGAGCTTGTGGCCGCAGACGCTGGTCAAAGAGGTGAGGAGTGGTGTCCTGTGGCTGAATATCTTCTGCGTTTCAGGAGCTGGTGTTTCTCCCTTCCCTGCTGACAAGTGGGACCGCAGGAGGTAGGTCCTGACTCCAGCGCTGCTCGCCTTCCCAGAGGAAAACCCTGACTATGGCTGATAGCTCGGCCCAATCTGGCCTTGGTGGGATGGGAGGAGTGGGGACCCCCATACAAGAGACAAGGCGGTGGGGACTGGGTGGGTATTGCCTGGCAGTGCTACGGATGTTGCCTCGTGTGGCTCTGACCCCATTGGTCCTTCCTTTCTTCCTTGTGTCCCCCCCCATTTCAGTCTCAGCAGTGCCCCCCTTATTTGCCTTTATTTTAAGGGTCTATGGATGTTTTCTGGATGGGAGCCAGGGGACATCAGGCCTCTCTGCAGTGGATGGAGAGAGGGGTGCTTGGCTGTCTTGTTTCCCCCAAAGGATGGGGTCTAGGGCAAGACAACCCCTTGTACAAGTACCTTGAGACAAATAGGGGTCAAGGCTGTTGGTGTTCCCCCCCGAAATGAACCCGGTTATGGTGACCTATAGAGCTGGCCAGAGCTTCGGGACGGTGCACACCAGCTGGAGTGAGATGCTGCCCCCGCGGCCACCTCTCCGCCCAGGCGTGCACACCCACGGGTGAGTTAGACTCGCGGGACCAAGGGGGACACCCTGCTCCTCTCCTCGCCCCTGTGCTGGGGTGGGGGGAAGCTGCCGGCGAGCAGCCCCGCCCTTGGGGGCAGCCGGGAGCGAACGGCGGGCACCGAGCTCCATCTAGGGGCCAGAGAGCGCCCGCGCCCTGCTACACGCGTGGGGACGCTCACGGGCAGCCGGGACCCACGTTAACCAGGGGGTAGCTCAGACTGGGGAGGTAGATCAGGAAGAAGGGCAGCCCAGCCCAGCCCCGAGTGTGGCCTTCGGGGCACAGCATGTTCCCGAGGGGATGTCGGATAAAGCCAGCCCTGAGGAATTCAGGATTCACGGATTCCCCTGAAACCAGTATTCCCCACCGGGATTTAGAAGTGAGACTTTCCATGGGATGTCCCAGCATCGAACACTTTGTGTGATGGTCTGAAGGGTGTTTGGGTGGGCTGGGCAGTGTCAGGATGGCACATGTGAATGCGTGCAGGACCGCTGCTTGGGGGGTGCAGCCACACCGAGGACACAAAGCTGAGACCCCTGTGAGCTCCCGACTCCCTAAGATCCAGCAAGGCATGGAGAATGGGGTCTGGCTCTGTCCCTCTCCTGGCTCATGGGGTGCAGTAAGCAGTGGGGTCAAGCGGCTGGGGTCTTTTAAACACAGAAGGATGAGCTGCGGTCAAAGCAGGTGGCTGCAGCAGCTCTCTAGGACAGCCAAGAAGCTGCTTGCATTAATCAAAGGGTAAAAAAGTATAAACCCAAGAAATGCTAAAACAGATAAACAAGAAAGCAACGATTTTCCCTTTGTGGCATAGGAAGTCAAAAAAGCTCAAGGAAACCACCTGTTATTTTATTATCACATATTCATATGTTTAATGCTATTAAAACAAGAGTCTGGGGTGAGCTGCAGGAAATCAAAGCACTTAATGGTGCAGACACAAACCCTCTCTCCTCCCTCCCCAAAGGTGATTTGAACCAGTTTAAGTAAATGTGTCTTCATCTCTTAAAATAATTATGTGATTTAGAAACACTATTCCCTGGCTCACATCAAATGACTTTAATGGGGTCTGTTTGTGTGTGTGTGTCTGTGTGCATCTGTTTAACAAGTTATTGCTTTTTAAAGCTGCATGTATTTGCCAGAAAAGTAATTCTCTCTGAGAAAGGATTATTCATGTTCCACCATCCCTTGGCATTTATTCCATGGTGGATTTAATAGTGAAATGGTGCCCAGAGGGCAGAGGCCAAAATGTGATCTAAAATGATATGCTGAAATTTGGGATAAAAATCATCTGGATGGTCTACCAGCTGTGAAGTTGCTCTTCTTTGTTTCCTCTTTTTAGCCTGGTTTCCAAACCGAAAAAAACAGCAAGACTTTTGAGTGCGCTTGCATGTGTGAGTGTGCTCTGTTGAGTCTGTGGGTGTGTGTGTTTATCATCTTTGCCTAAAAGTTTTTGTCCTCTCTGGCCTAATTTCAGCCACTCCCTTGGCCCTCCTCAAGCTCAGGCTGAGCTGTGCCCTCTCTGTCTGTCATCCTCACTGCCCTGCCCCAAACAGGATTTTCCTGAGACAGAGGAGAGCTGGCAGCAGTCCCTGCCAGCCTGCGGTGGGGACCTGAAAAGTGGGTTTCATACCTGCCACCATGTGAGCGGTGGATGCCCTGGGTGGGTCCTCACAGGTGACCCCGTTGTCCTTGTCCCACAAAGATCTTTCATCGGTGCTGGGGAGAAAAGGGCTATTTGGGGGATTAGGTGAGCGTGCAGGGGTGCAGCAGGAGCCAGGCTGCATTTCCACCCTGCCAGCCCTAGCTGGGCCAGCTGAAGAGTGGTTTCCCCAGACATTCCGGATGATGCTGAGACTGCTTGCTAATGTACAAAATGGGAAGAAAAGCTGCAAAGAGTCAGTATGGTAGGAGGGAGGGCAGGCGGATGTGCAGCAAACCTGGTGGGGTGCATCATTTCCTGCAGCAAGGAGAAAGCGTTAGCACTGTAGGATAAAGACTGGGTGAGCCCCACTCGGCTCAGTCTTCAGGTGTGGTGGGATGGCCTGGTAGGCAGGGCACAGAGCTGTGGGCCTGTCTGCCCTGAGCCATGCTCCTCTGGGAAGCTGCTCGCTGGGTGAGCTGCTTCATTTACCCATTGTGCTGGAGGCACCGGGAATCTCCCAACTGAGGTCTCTCATTGAAGCAGCTGATTTCTCCTCACAGGTGTATTTGACTGCTTCATGTAACAGTAAAGTGAAGTCTCACACACAAGTTCTCAGAGCAGCCTGGGGCCCAAGGCGGACAGTGACAGCTTGGCCACAACCAATCTGTATTTCTTGGGGAGAAATATCACCAGCACAGACAACGAGCGGTGCAAGAAAGAGGGCTCAGAAGTTGAAGGATCAGACTGTTCATGGCATAGATCTTGCACTAAGTTAAAGAGATGATCTCAGCAGGATGTCTCCAATCTCAGCCCTCATCAGGTTGTGGAGCTGAGCTGGCTCCAGCGGCAGGATACCCTCCTCCGTGGGACGCTGGTGCAAAGGCCACTGGCTCTCTGGTGCTCTGCTGGCTGCTGCAGCCCACGGGAGATTCCTTGTGTGCCTGCAAAAGGAGCCCAGGGAACACTACCTTGGCAGTAGGATCAAGTCACTCCACCGAAGCAGGCACCGTCACCACAAAGAAATGTCCAGGGCTGCACTAGAGAAAGTCTGGGCTATTTAGCCGTGCCAGGGCACTGGCTTTGGTTTGCAGGTCTCCTCTCCCAGAACTACATGTCTTTGCCTGGTATTGCTGGGTGTCCCCAGGTGGGGAAAGTAATACAGAAATGGAGGTAGGAATATGAAATGTTTCAGTGACTCATTTGGGTGATAGAGGAATGTGCTTTGTGACCACAACAGATCTAACGATTTTTACGATTCATCTGACCTACTGGATCTCTCAGACACAACATTTTTGCCCCTCAGATTGTGCTTCAGACTGCTTCTTCCTCTTGTAGCAAATCTCTTAGAGGGTTGTCAACATTTGACTAAGGGGGCATTGTGATGGAGAACCTACCCATCTATTGCAGCCCTACAACTGCTGCTAGCACGCATGTTAAAAGTTGCAACTTTAACCCTAGATTGGTTTGTGTCAAATCCTGAACTCATCGAGCCTTTTGTGTCTCTTCAAGATTAAAGCAGCAGCTTCCACTGAACGTCGATTTTGTCCCCATGTAGCTTAAATCTTTTCTGGAAGAAGAAATCAGATCAATTCTCACACCCTTTGCATCTGCAATAGCTGCTATTGCAAACAGCTGCAGTCTCTGTCCTGACATAAAGCCAGCGAGAAGGGCTATTGCTCTCTGACCTTCCATCTCTTTAGAAAATCAGACTGAACCACTCCAGCTCTTTGCAAATTGTCTCTCCTGTTCTTGGCCTGTTTCCTGCATCACCCAATGCGCTGGTGGAACCACGTCCTTGCCTGGTGCCCTTGTGTAGTTATGAGGGAGCTGGAAGGTGTGGGTTTCTCAGGGAGAAGGAGCCTCAGCTCCTTTGTGTTAGTCTACTGCTGGGGTTATTTGCTGACAATGGAGTAGCAAACTGAGCTGAGTTCTTCCTAGATGATCTCATCCCACTACACGAATGCTGAAACTGGGGACAGTGTGGAGGTTTTTGAGGAATGGTAGATTCAGGTCTGAGGCAGTACAGTGGTGGAAATTTAAGTATAATGGATCCATTATGGCATTTGTACCGAAATGAGGCACTCCTGAAACACATCAGTGCAGACTGGTTGCTATTGGAAAGTGTGTTAGCAGCCTGGGTCGATCCAGTCCTTTTCCCTCCTGTGTAATCCCATTCCTCATGTAGTTGTTCACTCACCTATTTCACAATTAAAGATTAATTACAGGCTCTGCCTCTGACTTCTCACCAAGGGACATGATGCCGAGTCACTCAGCCACCCTCTGTCACCCGCAGCAGTGGGATGCAGGGCTGATGGACAGGCTCTTCCCATGAAAGTGTTGAGCTTTGATGCTGGGGTGGAAATGATTATTTTAGTGGTCTAAGGTGGGTTCTCTTAACCTGTCAGCCTGGGTCAGGCCTGCAGGGATGCAAGCACCTGAACATCTTGAAGCATTGCATTGAATGGGACACGGCATGAAACCTGGCCTCGATTTTCCCTTGGAAATGAACATTTGGTCGTTCTAGCATCCTGCTCAGGAGTTTGTCATGAGGTCCCAGTGATGTCTGCTTGAATGGGATAAGTGGCTGCATGGACTGAGTCCCCTTTGGCCATCTCCTGGCTGAAGGGAGGAAATGTTGTGGGATTTATGGGTAGGGAAGCAACACCTGGACTGCAGCAATCCCAAATGGGTTAAGCAGTCCCCACATTTATAGCAGAAAAAAGCCCTTGTCTCCACAACTAGATGGTGGCCTGCGGGCTTCTTCTTGTGATGGTTTCCCAGGGCAATGCTGCCACCGATTTCCAAGGAACTGGGTGGTGAGAAGCTGGTGTTAACAGCCTACGATCTCCCCATGCTCCAACCTGAGGGATGCCCTTGCAGGGAGGGTCTGCCCCTGCCCTCAGAGTGCATGCCACGTCCCCTGCTCCTTCCCTGCCCGGTTGCAGCATCTCCTCTCAGCAAAACTCCAGGCATGGGGAGCTTGGTGACATCTCTTTATTTTGCAGACAGCAGCACGCAGGGGTAAGGTAACTAATTTGGGAAATGACTGGCCATCAATTCCCTGAGTGATTTGGTGGGAGAGGCTTTGAATGATCAGCTGAGCCTCACGCACGCTCCCTGCTGTTCACTTGGGCTTGAATTACCCTTTTATTTTACTTCCTCCTTGTTCTCATTGCCACACCACTCAAAGTAAAATTATTCGCCTACAACTGCAAATGCAGGGATATATCACCGGGAGTGCTGTAGGGCTGTCGCCATATATAATGCTCTGAGCTCGATATTTATAGAGCTACATACAGCACAAATCATATCCAGAAAGCCCGTTGAGCTGGAGAGCTAGGTATAAACTCCAGAAATATCACAAGCCATCGCTCACAAGAGACTGCCCGGCGGACCCGCTGGCCGTACATCACGCTGTAATGCCATCTGAGTCCGCGCTCGGTGCTGGAGTGGATCAGAGGTCACTGCCAAGCTTTTCTTCCATAAATCCTGGGAGCTGGCTCTCAGCAAGGTTAGGGGCTGGGAGAGCCCTGCTCTGAGTGCTCCTTCCTCCTGCTTTCTGCCACTGACACCGAGGTGTCCCAGCACTGTGTGTGGACATTTATCTTCAGGGTCTTGTCCTCCCTTCTCCCTCTGTGCTATAGGACCCAGAGGCGGGGAAGGGAGGAGGGATGTGATAGATCTCACAGTTCAGCTGTGCAAGCTATGGGAGCTGGCGGCTTGTCTGAAATGTCCTTTCCCTGGGCTTTGGGGGACTCTAAGCCCCTCTTCTTCTCATCCCTTTGGGTCAGGCTCTCTCTTGTACCCCTGCACTGTGCAGGGATGTGAATTTTCTCCAAATGCCAGATTGAGCCCCATGTGGTTAAAGGCACCCAGTAGCCTGCCTGCTCGTGTAGCAAAGGCATGGGCATCAGTCCCAAGATAGTCCAGGTCCCTCTATCACTGTTTTCTTTCCTTCTTCTCTCCTCTTTTCCCTTTTCCAAAGTTTCTCCTTGGCTTGGGTGGAGCTGATGCTTCCCTAGGGATGAAGAACAGTTCCTGACCAAGACAGACCCTGATGCTCTCTGGGATATTCTATTGCATTTAAAGTCAATCCAAATAGCAAAGCACAGGTAAAATTAGTGTCCTGCAGATGAAGACTAATTCCTCCCCAGCTCTTCCCGACCCTGGCAGCCCTGACCCCTCATGTGCTGGTTGTCCAAAGCATACCACAGCGGATGGACAAGATCCAGGAGATGAGACCAGATACAACAAGCAGGTGAAGCCTCTCTGAAGCAGGGGAGAAGTGACATGGTGCTTTCTGGACAAATAAGTGCTGGGGTTTTGCCTAAGAAATCACCAGGTAGACAGTCACTTATATTTCTAAGCCAAGTATGATGGACTTGAGCTAACCAGTCTCTGGCTCTCCCCTCTTCCCCAGCAGTGTGGCAGGCAGACTCTGACACTAAGCAAAATAAAATCCAACCCTTAGCATTAAGTAAAACTCCCAGCGTGATGGGTTTGTGGCTTGCAGCAACAACTCAGCAGGGGCGTGTTAAAGCCGGTCTCCAGCGAGTGGAAGAATGAAGCTTTGCAAAACCCTGACGAGGCAAAGCTCCTAAAATAACAATTGAATTAAACTTAATTCATTTTCACTTAATACTCTAATAGTGCCTTTAGCAAATGAGGCTATTATTATTTTGAGGAGGAAAATGGGGAGGTGCATTCTGGATGTAACTCACATCTCCTTACTGAAAGAAAGAAAACTTTGGTGGAAATAAAAAAAGCCATGGGAAGAAATGCAGACAGTTCAGATTTTCCATTTGGGATGAAACAGCCTCAAAACCGTTCTTCAAGATGTGCCCCAAACTTTTGAGTGTGCAAAGCCATCTCTTTTTTTTTGCCAGATGCTGAAGGTTTGCTGGGTTTGCCAGGGTTAGACACATGGTCATTTCCAGCAAATGTGGATGGCTGGCCAAGCCCTTCCTGCCCTCCTCTTCTGCAGCTTTTTGTGCATCTCTGAGGCATTTGAACCCCAGGTACCCCCTGCTTCTGCTCCCCCTCGCCGGCTCGGCGGGCAGGGTTTGAAGCACTTTGCTCATTTTTGTTTCTGTGGATGACGTGTTGGTGTGAGCCCTTCCCTTGGGAAAGGGGAGCTAACCCCCCCGCCTCCAGCCCTGACTCAGTGGGGCACGCAAGCACAAGCTCGGGGCAGCCCTGCACCGTGGCAGCCCTGGACACTCATCCCCACCCAGGACAGCCTCAGACCACACGCTTCCAGTTAGGCACAGCCGGATCCTTATTTCCAGCCATGTCTCCTGTTTGCTTGCACTCATCCTCATTTCTGCTGGCGGTGGGATTCAGCAAGCCCCTCACTACCAAGATTTTCTTTTTCTATTAGGGCAGCAGATGAGCATGACAGAAAGAGCATCCCACAGCTCTTCCCCTCAGACCCCCCAGCATAGAGGGAATATCTTACAGTCCCACACTCCAAAAATGGATGGTCAACAGATGCAAGCAGCAAATGGACCCAAGGAGGCATCCCAAGCCTGTGCCCCCAAAACTTTCCTGCTCTGAGCCTCAGGCTCTGCAAACCAGAGGGAGCAAAGGCTGCTCCGAAATGGCCATGCAGGCACTGAACTACACTTCCCAGTAGGCCACAGAGCAAGGGCCCTCCTGGTATTAAAAAGCCTCTGTTTGACTTGCTCATGCTCGATGAGGATGGGGATGGGAACAGCTGGGGAATTTCAGGATTTCAGGGTTAGAGGCAGCCACTGTTCATCGCTGCGTAAGCAACAGCAGGCATTAGAGCAAAATTAATTTCCTCTTTTAATGCAGCTCTCCTCTGTCACTACTGGCTTTACAGTCTTCCTCCCAGAGCTCTAGAAAATAGCCCAGACAGGCTTTGCAAGGTCACCTCGCCCTCTGTCTTGCTCCGAGGCAGGCTCTGCTCCAGCTAATCCTCTCCTGACAGACCTTATTGTCTCTCTTGCTCATAGAAACCTTTCTCCACCTGCCTTGGTTAGAGCAGGCAGCTTCTTAGCTTTAAGAAAAAGGAGAATAAACTTCCTCATTAAGACGCAGCTTTCCAAAATTCTCTGCTGTTCCCATCAATTAGAACTGGTTAATTTTAGGGTTATTCTACCAAAAATGAATGAGCATGTCCCTGGGACAGCGAGGTCCCATCCTTCCCAGTTGCAGCCCCTCTGCTCCCAACAGATGCTTCTGCTCCTCTCTCTTGCTGCCAGGCAGGGAGAAGTGATATTTAGAGCCAGTGTCTGCAGCAGGGACCTCTTGTGAGAAATAACTTCGCTGGGACATTTTCCCATAACCTGAATAGTTAGCACATACCCATTTAGCTATTCCTCTGCCTCTTTCTGCTGCTAGCAAGTCATACTTCTTGACCATGATAGACTTTCCGAATTATTCCAGCTAAAATCCAGTTCTACTTTCAAAAGCAAGGATTGATGGGAAAACAGTTAGCAGACCTGTGGAGTACTCCATCAAAATCAGACTATAGGAGTTTTGTTTTTTTAATTTGTTGCAGATGGAGAAGAATATGAGATGTAGGGAATGAACTCTACCACCTCTGGGACTGCCATGAGGTATCTGCCCTCTGGATCGCTGTCTAAGAAATTGATTTTCTTGGGCATTATTCCTTTGAAGGGAGATTCCTGCCTTGGGTGAGGGCCAAGGCTTGGAAAAAAACAAAGATCTAGGTAGTCATTTGCCAGAACTTGTGGATGGACTCCAGCACCCAGCATGTGCCAGACCCACACCAGTAGGAAACTGCATGGAACGCCCCATGTCCTGTCCTGGCGAGGGGAGCAGCCAAGGTGCTGTGAGGCAGCACTGAGCTTACCCTGCACGTCTCACTCCAGACATCGTTACGTGGAGTGGGTGGTCCTGGTGGAAGCCCCAGGTTATCAGTTAATTATTATTTCTTCTCACTTTGGGGTGATCCTGTCTGTGTCTTTACATCTGGCAGTGCTAACTATCCTTTTGCTTTCACTTGAAATGTTCATGTATCAAATGGGGTAAATTCTCTCCTGCCTTGGTGATGGTTCCTGTGCCCTGGGATGGGCAGGGCACGAGGAATGAAAGCAGACATTGTTTTGCAACCTGCAGGGCAAAGAAAGAGAGAAGGAAGTGAGAGAAATTAAAGCTATTAGTATCAAACAATTAAGGGCTATGGTTGAATTAGGTGAAGAACAAATGGGACTATTTGGGAAAAGCATTAGTGGATCATAAAATAATATGATTTTAAGAAATGAGAAAAAACCAGCTGATTACAGGCTGTGTGACACTGGCTTTACATTGCTTCTTGTGCTTGAAGGGCTCGGAAGTTGCTTGGCTGCTCCAGTTTATTTTGCTGTGCTGGAAAGCACTGATGGATGAGGGGGATACAGGAGCAGCAGCCAGGGGTTTGTTTGCATCATCACTGAATCATAATGTAATTCAGGTTGGAGGTGACCTCAGGAAGTCTCTGATCCAGCCCTCTCTCTCAGCAGGGCTCACTGCTGCTAGGTCAGGCCACTCAGTTTGGTCAACCTTCAGATGTCTCCAAGGCTGCTGACCCCGAAGTCTGATCCCTAGTCCAGTATTTGACTCCTCTTCATGTGGAAAGTTTCTTTTCTTAATATCTAACTTGGATTTTCCTTGATGCAACTCGTGTCCATTGCTTCTTGTGTCCATTGACACTTAGCTTTTCCTTGTACTCCAAGAAAAGTCTGGCTCCATCTTCTGTTACACTCTACCGAGCGTTCCTGGCATGGATGAAGGTGCCTGTGCAAGCACAGGAGACCTGGGGGAGCTGCCAGTGTGAGCATAGAGGAATGTGACTTGTGATACCCCCTACACTCAAGGCTTAAATACTTGCACAAAAAAAGTGCTGCAGATCATTATATTTTCTTTCAAATTATTATTTTTCTGAAATTCCTTCACTGGAAGTAAAGTGGCTGTAATATTCAGCTGTGTGATTCAGAGGCAGGGCCAATACTTGGGGGTGTAGCTGGTGTCCATGTAACTGGAAGCAGAAAATAACCTGGGGACAGTGTGTTTGCCCATCAGCTGTATATGTATGTGCATATATGTAAGCTGTATGGTCAGTACATATGTAGCACGTCATGCTGGCAGCTCTGTCACCCTCAAAGCAGCGTGCAGAGGATCCTGTGATCAGTGAAGGGGGAACACTGACAGTTTGGTTGACCCCAAACACTGGCGGTTTGGGTGCTTTGCTGCATTTTAGAATGGGTTACAGAGAAATGGGTTAAAGTCTGGGATGCGCTTGTGTCCCCGGCTCTGTGGATGGGATGGTCACACAGTGGCATCACGGGCATTGATAGCTGAGAGCAGTGCTGCCACCCAGCCAACATGCCCTGCTGCCGCTGGGAGAGCGGGGAGCACGCAGGCCAGGGGCTTCACACAGAGATGTGATGGGTTCAAAGCGGCTCCAGGTGCCCTAAAAAGCCTTGCTGCATGTGGAAATGCAGACTGGCAGTACCAAAGGAAGGCAAAGACATTCCAGAAGGTGGCTTTGTGCCATGGGGCCAGGCAGGGCTGTGGGTTCATCCCAGTTCTGCACATGGCTATAACTGTGTGAAAATCTAAAGCAGCTCCTGACACTTAAGCAGCTGGCAGGTTTGGGACAGACCATAGACAGAGGAGTCACAGGGCTCATTTCAGGTGTTAAATCCTGTCAGCTGGCATGCAGTGAGCCAGGCACCCTGAAATCTTTCCAGCTCTGGGTGAAGCAGGAGGCAGGAGAGTTTCTGCTAGAGTTGACCCCGGCTTCAAAGGAGCTGTGTGCATGTACCAGAAAGAGCTCTGAAGTTCAGTTTCCTAGGGCAGCAGCATTTGAAACATCCAGGAACTGAATTTCCCATACCTGTCATGTCTCTAGTCATATTTTAGCTGAAATTCAACAAGACATTTAAGTTTAGGAGGACAGGGACTGAGGGGCATGTGTGATGTGCATACAGGACCACCTAGGAGGAGCTGCCTGTTGCTTACCTGCTGCCCTACTGTTTCTCAGAGCGGTCAGGTTGTGTCTAACCCTGCACCTGGCTTTGACCTTCCCTTCTGTCCCTGAGACCTGTGGCATTGGTGTAACTTTGTTTTTTTTAGCAGCAATCCTCTCTGAAATCACTGTGAACCAGGGGACGGGTTTCACCCTTCAGCTTGCATCACTGGGGCAGCATCCTGCTTCCTCAGCTCCTGGTGTGGGGCATGGGGGGCAATATGCTGCTTCATACAGCGTCTGCCATTAGTAGTGTCACAATCCCCGGAAAAATATTTTTCTGTGGGATACGAAGCGACTGCTCACCCAGCAGAAGAAGGGGTGCTACAGGGCGTTTCGCTCACAACGCTCTTCCACTTCTTAGATTTTAACCTTTAGAAAGGGAGTTTCCCTTGTTAAAAACGCCTGGCAGGCGGCAGCACGCCCTGCCCTGCCCCACAAGGTGGGGTGGGCAGCCGTGTTTTGGGGGGCCGGGGGCGGCGGCGGCAGCGCAGCCTGCAGAGGTCCCCCTCGCCTAAGCTTTGAGAGCCGGGCCGGGCGGCAGCGCCGAGCGGCAGAGCCGGGCGGGTGGAGCGGCACCGGGGGGCGGGGGGGGCAGCGAGGGCTCCCCGCGCAGCCCCCCCCCCCCCCCCCCCCAGACCCCTTCGCCACTATCCGGAGCAAAGCGGCGCTGGGGTGTCGGCGGGTTTGTCGTAGGGATGTGGTGATGTGAGCCTGGAGAAGCGGTGGCTTTGGAGCAGGGTCCCGGTAAGGCAGGAAAATTAGCAGCCTTGGCTAATCAACGCAGTAACAAGAGGGGGCAAACCTATAATTTGGGGTCTTGGCGGCAAGTTCTGCCCTGCCAAGGAGGTACCTGGAGCGGGAGATGGCCAAGGGCTGATGCAAGACCCCGGCACTTTGGGTGATGCGAAGAGCAGAGGCCAGCACTTAACCAAAACTGAGCGGAGAGGCATGGAACAGGAGAGCCCATTCCTGCTCCCCAGATGCTCATGGGTTCAGATTTTGCCTCAATCTCTGTGATGGATTTGGACCCCTCCAGCTTGTGCCCCTGCCAGTTCTGTGCTGCTCCATTTTTGCCAATGTACAGGAATTTGGGGAGCAATGACTGGCCCCAGCTGCATTAAAAGGTAATATCCACAGGGTAGACTCCAGAGGAAAAAAAAAAAAAAAAAAAAAGGGTATCCTTCCCATTCCTTGTGGCAGCTAAAACCAGGGATACCACAAGCAGCTGGAAGTTACCCACCCCACCCCCCCACCTGGCCAAGGCTGTACCCTTGCTGGGTGCACCCTGCTTCCTCCAGCCTTGCTGCAAAGCCAGGTCTGGGCAAGTCAGGGCTGTACAGGGTGCCCTGGGCTCTGCTCACGCCCTGGATCCCCACCAAGGCTTTTCTGCTCATCCTCACAGGCCTCTCCTCGTTCCCCATGCCCGGGCGATGGTAACCCTGCCCTGAGCAGCTGCTGGAGTGCTTGGGCTTGGCGTTCAGGGTTTGGGGATGGGGACAGTACTGTGCACTCTTCTAATTTCCTGCTTTAAAATAAAAAACAAATAGGGGACAAGATGATCCATCCACCCACGTGTCAGTAACTGTGATTTTTATTGTGGGAGATAGGACATGAGCTGCCAACACTGGCAAACTCCTCCTGAGCGTCCTCCTGAGGGAGAAGAGAACAGCATCCAGCTAATAGCGTAAAAAGAGGAAACCCCTGTGAACAGGTCCTCCAGGGCAATCAGCACCGGCTCAGAGTTTCTGTAGTGACTTGCCCTGCACTGTCCTGTTCTCACCACTCTGTCCTCTGAGCACAGTGGGAGTCCCTTCCAAGGGGAAAGTTATTTCCATAATAAATGGAGTGTGGGGGGGAGCTGAGAGGAATATTGGCTTTGTCAGGAAAGGACAGATCAGAAGTGATTTATTTGGACGAATTCAGCATCTTGGAAAACTCCAGTCTGGTTGTCATAATAATGTTTTTGAAGGTAAGGAGCATTTGTGCAACAAGCTGGTCCTGGTTTCATGTGGCCTCAACATTGCTTTGGGCTATGAACCCGCCATGGACCCTCTGCATCTGCTTGAGTGCCCTGAACATGTTTTTGACAGCGGGTTGGTGGGTCTGTAGGAAAAAAGAAGTGGAACTGGTGTTGGGGAGGGTGGGTTTGCTGAGGGTGGTGCGGAGAAGGCAGCTGGGTGCCTGGCAGGGGGTGCATTTGCAGACTGGGATGATGTTCAGAGCAACTTTAATCCTGGGGTTTATGGCCTTAGTGCAGAGAGACCTTCCCATTCCCATGTCCTACCCAGCCTGCTCCCCTTCCCAGGCCAGGCACCAGGAGGGGTACGTGGGGGGTCCCAGCCAGTCAGGGCAAGCATGGGCCCTGGGGGGCATGGTGGGACAGGGCAGTCACTCACCGAGCTGTCACCTGTGTCAGGGGAGGGGGACACAGGGGCTCCCCTGGCTTGCAGGCTGCTGGGACTGGCTGCACTCTCTCATGGGGGGGTTTGCTCTGGATTTAGGGGGAGGGGGAGGCTGGAGGGGGCCTGTGGAGCAAGCAGCCCATCTCCCCAGCAGTCAGGACACCTCAGAGAGGGGGGGTGTCACTGCAGCCTTGGAGGTTGCCTGCATCCCACTGGGGGACCCCCACCAAATCGGGGGAAGCCCCCTCCATCTACAGCCCCACTGAACCCAGGGAAGGGCGGGGCGGGGGCTGGAGGGTGGAGAGGGACCCAACATGGGGCTCCCCCGGCAGCCAGCCTGCCCTGCAGCACGGCGGTGGCTCACGCGTGAACTCGGGCTGCCCCTTCGCTCCCTTCCTCGCTGTGGGCACCCGATTCCACCGGCCCCACCCGTGTTTCTGCCCGCAGAGCTGTCCCGGGGGGGTTGGTGGGGGAGAGCTGCCGTGTTCGGGAAATGGGAGACAGAGGTTGGGAAGGAAGGAGAAAGGCTTTTGCCAGAGGAAATCGATATCGTGTGAAAAGTAATTATTGAAGCATAAATTTATCATAAGGGTGATCACCAATAAAACATCTCTTGGCGACGTTTTAATTTAAAATCAAATTCGAAAAGGCCCCCCTCCCCCTTCCAAAAAAAAATCCTTAACAAGCAGAAAAATAACTGCAGCCCTTGGAACACTTCATTATACGTTCAAAGAGAGCTCCATCATCTTCGCGCCGACGCCGGTCTCTGCTCTTCTGATGGATCCAATGCAGCTG